>NW_021636512.1:0-356788 GCF_004799145.2 Neltuma alba
TTTTATCTCCACCTTTCTGTAAAACCACATCTCTGAATTGATGGCATCCTCATTATACGGAAATGTTTTCCCCCCCATACAAATGATCTCCTTTTAGTTCTTGTCAATTCATTCCTGATTCATGTACCCTAACAATCTAAACATGTCCACCAATGCAAAAGTTGACAAAGGAAATCATACCCAGTAGTTTCATTGAGGCCATCCAGATCATTCCATTAGACTCAGAGACACAATATTAGTAAATGATTATTAAACAAAGTACTAAACCAAGGAGAATTAAAAAAGAAAGCCAATTGATCAGCTCTGAGAACTGTGATTCCTTGTTCACACCTTTTGGCCCCCAGTATTATTGATAAATATTCCATTAAAAAGAGAACGTATACCACATACATAATTTACTTTCATCAATTTTTTCCCATCACTTTTGAACCATCGTCTCCTTTTCTTGGGACCAACAATCCTTTACGTTTTAATGTCTACAAGTAAGGAATATTATGCTCTAGAGTACATTCTTCAGTGAATGAATATTACCTATTGTAGATAATCTATACAAGAGATGATATTCAAAAGTTTTCATTTGAAGTGCCAACCTTGTGTTGGTAGAAAGAAGATCAAAATCAGAAGGGGAGAGAAAAATAACAAATCCCTCCTTTTCCTGAAAATTACTGACAATGTTACATTTGCTGAGCGAAGATATATATACAAGTTGTCTGAGAAAAGAACAAGATCCTGCGAGATCTGCTACCTCTGCCGTGAGATCCAAAATAATCTAATGAATAAAGTCAGTGGAATGAAAAAGACATTTATACAGGGAGGGAAAAAGTTCAAATCAACTAGACTCAGCAAACCATATTTCAGAGTTTTACCTCACTTAAGCACCATAATGAGCTCCTACATTCTGTTCTGCAATGCAAATTGCCAGATTCTGATACTTGTGCCATGTACAAGCTTGTTCAACATCATCAGCCATTCTGGTTCAAAGCTAGTAGTCCATCTAATTACTGATCACTTGACGTTGCCGGTCCGGATTGCTGTAGGCAGTATCCTTTGTGATTCACATATCTTTTTCTCACCATCAGATGATTTCTTCATTTCAAGCTCAAGCTGCTTGCAGTTTTCTTCATGGGCTTTGTAAAACATCCTCGTGAAGTTGAGCAAGGTTGACACAACTGAAGAAAAGAGAATTAGCAAGAGGATACTTTTCAATGAACAGCAGATATGGTAGAAAAAAGACCAATTAACTGCATTAGACTTTTATATGGCATTTCTGACGAAGATTTTGAACACGATAAATCACTAGAAAGCACAAATCAGTCTTCTGAATCTCTGCAACAACCTAGTCATTGGAACTATAATCTATAGTACAAGGTTTCAAACACCATAACCATAAAACTAGACGGAGATGAGCTTATTATACAAGCTACAGAAAGGAAAGTTGCAATACTAAGAAAGAAAGACACCTTGCTCAAAAGGGCAGCGAGATGGATCTTCACCAAAATAAACAATCAACGCGTCCACTTTCCTACCCTGTAGAGTACAGGACTCTCCAAAGTGAAAACCTTTTATATGATCTGAAATATCTCTGAAAACATTAGCTCAAATGCCTACCACGCCAGAATATAATGAAGCCAGTGATCGAACTTCAGCTTCAGCAGAACGGAGGAAGTCTTTCAAAGTCTGAAAGAACAAGCAATAAATTAAACTCCAACTATGCTACAGAATGCACATAGATAAAGAAACTTGATATTAGAAACAGGCTAATATGGGACTTTAATATCATATATTGGCACATGATAAAAATTATTCAAGTTGATGTAATTATTTATCCAAATTTATAACTTTGAGCAGTACAAGAATGAACAAGGAGGAAAAAACATCATTCGTGAATTGAGACTAATTTGAAAACCTTCAAACTTATAAAAGAATAAAATACGTGATTATGTAAGCACCTTGCGGAATGTCTCAGATATAGGACCATCATTTTCAGAGGTTGAGAGTTCCTGGATAACTTTCTCTAATCCTTTGCTTACAGCTTGCATCTCCTCTGCCAAAAACTTCAATTGGATCTGCTATAGTTATACATGTTAGTCCTTAAACATGCTTATTATTCCCTTAATTTCTTATAAGGACATTCCCACGATCCTTATATGAGTTTTTATAAAACGTTATTTTTTTCCCCATAAATATCCTTGTGGTTTGATATTCCCCAACTAACTAAACAAAATCTTGATAACTGAACAACCTCCTCTAATTAATGAACTTCAATCGGGATAATTTTGAAATTTTAAAAGCTTTAGCTAATTTTAACTGAATTCCTTAACTTTTGTAAAATTTAATAGGTCCTTGTCTAAAAATGAAATTAGACGGAGTATATTGAAAATTCCATCACCACAATTCCAACATAATAAAATAAGAAGATCCTTTGAGAAGTCCAGAACCTTTGCTGCAGGCTCTAGGTTAGAAAGATCCTTGGAGAAGTCTAGAACTTCAGGTAATTTGTCAGCCAACACCTACAGGTAAGCATAAGGTCAACTGTTATCTTTTACCAACTAGAGCAGGTTTCTTTCAAAGAGAAATACAAGAAAAGAGATTTTTTTAAAAAAAAAAAGACCCTCGGTTAACAAAGAATGAACCAATGAATGTGACAAGGAATAAGCATCAATATCCACCTTACAAAGATAATGCATGAGAGTCATCTTGTTGTTCCGTGCTCGTGTCTCAGTGAGTTTAAGAAGGCTGTCCAATCTGAATCCAATAGCAGAACCTAAAAGACGGGAGAAAATAAACTATGATAACCTTGTGAGAATGACGATATATCTTCCCCTAGTTACATCTGAAATCACATAGACATAATGCCTAACAGTTGAAAATAAACACAAGGAAGAAACAAACTACAAGCAAAGCTAGAATTGGGAGGAGAAGGCAAAATAAGTTATTCCCATAAAAAGGGAAGAAAAAATGATGTCTAAATATTCCTTCCCTTGTTAGGATGTACAAAACTGATATGGTAATACATTGAAAAAGGTTCGTTCAACATTAGAGAATAATTAATTACCAACATACTTTTATTAATTGTGCAGCTAGGGGGCTTTGAGGCTTAAATTATAGGATGTTTATATTATAGTTAAAAAAACCTTCATTCTCCTCCCCCTCCTGTCATGTGGAAGAAATAATGATAAAGGGAAATTCTAAATAGTTGTTGAATAAAGTTGCCATGGGTTTTCTAAAATGAATGTCGAGGATAGAGCTTCTATATTTTCATGAGAAGTCTTGGAGAGAGCTTAACGAACTTTACAAGGTCAAATAGCCATATTGTTCTGCCTTCAATCCAGAATGGATAGTCAAACAAACCTTTTAAATAGGTTCTTAGAATGGGATTTATGTTGCATGACAAGTGGTCAGCTCTAAAAATGGTTGAAATGGCTTTATCTCTATAAATATTGACATAACACTTCATAGTTCATGCCATTCAGCCACGGGGATGTCACCATTTGAAGCCGTCAATGGGATCAAGCTAATATATGCCGAACTTGCTGGGGCTTCATTCTAAATTTTTAATTACAAATATGTTCTTAAACATTGAGGTAATTTTCTATGCTATAGGAATTAGCCAAGTTAATAGTGCATTCAACCTATATTTTTCAGACATCTATGTTAACTTACCTCTAGCAGTTCCTTGGTTCAAAGCATTTCCCAAAGAAAGTATCGTTTGCATAATTCTCTTCAATTTGAAAGAATTCCTAATCTGATAATAATCATCACAGAATAAATCTAGAATGTCATTTCTTATCATAAAAAAAAAAAGAAGATTGTTAGAAAAAGAATTGCTAGAAAGAGGCTTTTAGTAGGCAATAGGATAACGTACCTCTTCTACAGTAGCATCTACAATATTCAGGCTTTTTCTAAGGTCAGAAACCTACATAAAATATTTCAATGTTAGACTCTACATCAAATAAATGCCTTTTTTTCCCCTCTTATAAGCATGCTATATGGCATCCTTCATCACCTGAGATTGGAAATGAATCTTGAATGAAAACACTCTGAGTTTGGACTCTACCCTGGGTACTTTCATCAACTCTAGGAAGAACTGTAATGATAAATAAAAGATGGCATAATAATCCACATGAATTATGAACTTGAATGGAAAATTAATTGATAGCTTCATTATCACTTATAGGTTTATAGCCCTCAGAATCTAATAACGTGTGAAACAGGTGAAAAACACATACCTGTTCACACCTCCCTAACTTCTCCTTTTCTCCAGTATAACCCTTCAACACCATCAGTAGAAGTCAACAAAATTTGAAAGGAAGAAGTGACACATCATACCATATTACTAGAACATAACTTTTAACAAAAGTTTTACAGACGTCTAAATAGTCAACAGTGAAAATTAATCATCTGAAGCTAGCAAATTATCCAATCACAATCTCAACCAACCTTGAGTAATTCCATCTCCTCTTTTGTAGGACAAAACTTTATAAGGTTTTCAACCTGATCAATGTCTAGTGCTGAGTCCTCTAGTGCTAGCACTGAGCTCTGGAATATTCCAAACCACACATAATAGACCAAAAACAAAATCCAATTAGCACTCATCAATTCATGATGGTTTGACATGATGAAAAATATTGGATAAAGAAAAATATCGCCAGGCTATCAATCTGTTTGCAGCAGCAACAGTTCACGAGCCTGAAATTGCATTTCTAGAATAGGGGTCGATTGAGCTTTTGTTGGTGTGTTACAAACAAATTTGAGAACCTGGTAAAAGTTTGGACTACCATTTCCCCATAAATTGAGATAGCAACATCAAGTTAGAGCCTATTCCAAAAAATCATCAACATTATTCCTTTTTTATGCACTCGTCACTAATACATTACAAAAAAACTTTATAATTTTTGTTCAAGTGTAGAAAAAATTCAAATATGAATCAGAGAACAAAACCTCTTTTGACCAGTAATCAAGCAATAGTTTCCTAAGCAGTCTACTTATAATTTAGAGCTAGTTGAATTTTTATACCAAATTTCTTGAAGCCAATGAAAGTAACATTGATCCTACCATCAAATCTTGCAATGGCACTTTCACTTTTGAAAGCATGATTTCACAATTATATGCTCTTCTGTGCTCAACCTGTAAAGAGTGAAGATATTAATCACATATAAGTGGTAAAGTCAATGTAATCTTTCAATCATGATCAAATAAGGTATGTGACAACAAGAAAATGATAGGTAAAGACTAGCAGCATCAGGCCGATAAACATTCACTATTTTACAGGCGACCCTGAACAAGCAAAATGCCATAAGTCCTAGATTATGCAATCCAAAGAAAAAGCTACAGAATAACTGGAGCCAAGATGGGTTGATTGTATACCTATATTATTATAATAATTTTAAAACATACATCAGTGCGTAACATTGGAAATTTCAATTTGTCATCCTAAGACTTTAATGACAAGGAGACAGGTAGTACTAAAACCTTAATGGTGAAGTAAACCATACACCGGTTGTTTGGGTAAACATTACTACTAAACATAGCTCCAGGCAATTATTTTTCCCGCCTTTTCCTACCATTAAATACATTCAGTGTGAGCATAAACATTCTGGGAAATTGAAAGTGTATATAAATTACCAGTTGCACTTTATCAGATTTAGGCCCAGCTGAGCTTCTGCCACCTACTTTCTTGGCAGCGCCTGAACTTGGGACTGCTGCTGAGAAGAGACTCTCAAGCTCTGAAATATCAATCTCTGGGGCTCTGAATCAAGAAGACCAGAAAACATGTGACACCACAATAACAAAATGACCATCAACCTTAGAAAATGGAACAGCTATACCAAATCAGACATACTTGGAAGCTTCACCAGATTTCGCTGCCTCATGCCACAAACTTCCTTGCACTGCTCTAGATATTTTCAGCCAATGCAACGGCTTCAGCTTTTTATTTTGATTTTTGGTACTACTTATTGTACGAGATAGAATTCGTCCTCGGGGTCCTGTCGTACTAGATGCAATATTTCCATCCCTGATTTTAGATCTCCTTTACTAATGGGAACAGGAGGTGGAGGAGCATTAGGAGCAGCAGGAACAGATGTAGAATTCTGCAACAAAGGATTAGGGTTCTTGGAGGAGAGTTCTGCAGCAGGGGGAGGAGGAGGTGGTGGTGGTGGTGGTACGGTGGTAGAATCAGCTTTCCTAGGAAGACGTGGAGGAGGAGGAGGAGGAGTTTTAGCCCTAACAGGTGGCTGCAACTTCAAAGGAGGTGGTGGAGGGGGTGGTGGTCCAGTTTTAACGTTAGGCTCCTCCTTTAGAGGAGGCCGTTGGGGAGGAGGGGGTCGAAAATGTGGTTCTTCCATTGGTGGGGGTGGAGGAGGCATGACTCTAACCGGTGATTGCTTTTTCTGTGGAGGTGGAGGTGGCGGCGGCGGGGGAGGTACAGCTCTAACCAGTTTATGCTCCTTTTGAGGAGGAGTCGTGGGTGTGGGTGGTGTTGGAGGTTGTGAAGTGGATGAAGCAGGTCTAGTTCTAACAGGTAGAATCTCCTTCATAGGGGTTGTAGGGGAAGGAGATGGCTGAGTTGAAGTCATAGATGAAGCTGAAAAATGGGAAGCAGCGTCAAGAGGCAACTTATTTGGAAAGGCACTTGATAATGATGTTCCAGATGTTGAACTAAAGATTGATGACTCACTTCTGTCTTTTGATTGGACTTCAAATTCGCCAGTAACAGGATAAGCTGGTCCTAGAGGGGAAAGATAAGAAGGTAGTTGTGTGTTGGGTGGAGTATTAGATTTTCTAAGCAAGGAAGGATTCTGTGGAGGTGTGTTTGGTGAAAGTGATTCACTAGAAATGTCTACAGAGCTAGACATGGCAAGATCATCCACTTGTGCTTCTACATCAAACTTTGTAGAACTTGTCACAGGTTTACCAAACTCTGAGGATTCATTATCTGATGACAATAACCTTTTTGCTTCATTCTTTTTTCCCTGAGGCACTCTAGAATCTTTTTCATGCAACAAAGATCCAGTATCATGCTGCTGAGTAGAAATTCTATCTATCTGGTCATGCACCGAAGCACTAATTTGTTGGAGTACATTTAGCGCAACATCAGCCTTAGGATTCAACCAGTCCACATGGTTAAAGATCTCCTGAACCTTGGCAAATGCTTCCACTGGCAGTCCCTCCTTCTCCTCAAAGCATGAGGTACCATCCGCAATAACAGCAGCAGCAGCATCCATCTCTGAGAAAAGGATCTTAATGCAAACAAAAACCAAATGAATAAATTTCATGTTAGAAATATCTGACTGACAACTACACAGTTAAAATTGGTATACAGAAATATACCTCCGCTCTGAAATCCTTGGGGAAGTCATCCTTAGCATCCCATAAAATATCAACTTCATCCCGGTTAAGCATCAATATGTTGGACCTAATAAAAGCTGTGTTGAACATGACTCGGAACATCATCCGTTCGTGGTCCATATCACTGGTCAAGTTGATGCATTCAATCACAACATCACCTTGGATATGACAGTTGATGTCAATTTTAATTAGTTCACACTCTCCCTGCAACACAGAAGTAAGGAATTCAGAAGCAATTACCAAACCTGGACATATTCTAGTTCATCTTGTAAAAAAAGTGAAAACGTATAAGCCAATATAAAGTACACAATGAGCACTCCAGCAAAATAGGCTTCAAAAGAATGGGGCCTTCTGAACTCCTCTAAATTGTTGCCAGGCCTCTGATGAATGTTGAAATTTCCCCCAAAAAACCCTTCTACGTATCCCCAAATCCTAAACGGGGAGTGTGTAACTTTTCACCCCCTTTTTTTCCCCCTCAGAAATTTCCTTCTCTTTTTTTCATTGTATTATAAGGAAAACTGATTCCAAAGATTACTCCACGGGTGCAACCTCTTGGACAACAGACTAAGACCATCCTTAGTCCTAATATGAAACTCCTATGTTTTCAACAATGAACAAGACACGACATTTTCTACAGCTATAAATGCATATACATATGTCTAACATTCATTTCCTACACTTCTGAGCTTCCAAAACTTAGTTGCCCCTTTAAACCGAATTACAAGAATAGTAGGTTTGAGCTGAGCCATAATGGCTTATGAACTACTTGCATCATTGAACCGATTGATGGACGTAACCCTCAGATGTGTGTTTTTTCTTTTCTTCTTCTTCTTCTTCTTTTTTTAGTGGGGTGCGGCGTTCAACGGGATATCCCCCGGGGGGCAGGGGATATTATTGAGATATTTTATTTGATTTCTTGCTTTCTTCATTTATTAATGACTTCCCACATAGCAAGCTAAACAAGTCAGATGCCACCATTACAAGAACATAACCTTTTTTGCACAAAATTTTTGACCCCTCCATTGCATCTCAATTGAAAAGTCTCCACAAAACCAAAAAAAAAAATGATGAAAGTGAATAGACTATGATGGAGAAAACAAACCATCAAAATTTGAGCAACAGAGGGCTATTATACAAAACAATTGGGCACAGCAACTCCCAGTTTACTCATATTCATGCACCACATCACAGCTTCTATCAGTTGACAAAGTGTTTTTACAAAAATATTGATGCTAAGAATTCTAAATGTCAGTATTTGGTCAGTATCAGTAAATATTTGTTTGCTTATCTACACAACACAACACAACTCCAAATCTCATATTTGTTTTTCATATGTGCAATCAGTGCGTGCCTCCAACCAATCTTAGGACATCACCAATAGTTCCAAAAAACCAAAAGAAAGACCACAATTTCTTGCGTGAATTTTCTTCATTTACCCACATAAAGAGAAGAAAAACTTCTACTTTCTAAAGAAAGTGACCGAAAGTGCTAGAATCATGGATGTGCATAATGATAAAATTTCACCTGCTTGTAAAACCGGATGGTTTTATTTTTCTTCTGTGTTGAATACAAGATTTTTGGAGTTTTATCTGCAAGAAAAGGATCTTGTCCATAAATTCGAAATACAGGACAGCATCCACCTTCCCCATCAAAGTTCGGGAAACATCTGAGAATGATGCAGTCCAACGTAAGCGCCCTGTCCAATGGCGGCCAATCTATGGCCACATTCCTCCTGGAAATATACTGCAGATACCGCAGCTGGGAAGGAATCGGATTTAACGGTGACAAAAACTGCAAAAGCTCACGTGGAGCCTGCCTGTAAACCATATCCAAAGTTCTCTGTTCTCCGCTGTATTGCTTTCGATAAATCAAAAGCGCAGCCAGCATGAAAGCCAAAACCGGCCAGCCACCACGTTCACAGTGCATCAACAGAACATTATGCTGCCCAAGCGAGAGCCAACTTTCACTCGACCGTAAAAAGTGGTGGATGACCTCCATCTTGAGCACTGGGCAGCCCTCATATTGCCGAGGGTAGTCCATTATAGTCATATCATAATCTGACAAGATGTTAGCCATCTGACTCTTCGTTTCTTCCTGGCGGAAATTGAAGACCAAGATCGAAGCATCAGGAAAGTGCTCTCGAAGTTGAGCAACAATTCCGTCCATGTAGACTTTATAGTTTTCTTCATTCCAAGCATCCGTCATGAAGCAGCAGTCGAAAACTGGACATACAAATAGAATGCACAACATTCAGTAATTCCCCTTCTTACATAGTCTATATATTCAACTACTTAACCTCATTTTTTATCTTATAACTGCAAGATACGAAATTGCTGCCAATCATGTATTCCATTTTTGGCAGGGAATTTCACGGGGCATAGCAATGTCCCATCATTCCACTCAAGGGGAGGAAAAGAAAAAAAGAACGGTTAAGAAAGGAAAGATAAAAGGAATATTCTGATTATGGCCCGCCGTCACATCACTTTCCCGCATTCCTCAACCAAATAGACCTATGATCTAAAACAACTTGACGAATTATCCATGAGAGAATGCTTGACACACAGTATCCAACAAATGCAATCAGAAGAGAGAAGGAAAAGAGCTTAAAAAAAAAACGTGTGGAATAAGGAAAGTACCATAAACTCTCTCACAGATCTCAAGAAGCCCATCGGGGGGCTTACGAAAGAACAATTTGCGCAGCAAAGTCATGTGTAAGCTCGGAATCCCAAATTCAGTTCCTCAATGATAAAATCCCGACCAATCATAAGAGAACTGCGAACGCCAAAACGAGAAATTTCATTCGGTGGAGGAACACTTTCCAATCAATCTGCGTTTTATATATTCTGCGTTTTATATATTCAAAGAGATTGAAAGCGGTTTAAGAAAATGGAAGGAAATTATAATTATGATAACAAAATCGAAGTGAATTTGTGATCTTCTGTTTTCAGAGTGTGAAGGAGGAGGAGGGGGAGGAGGTGGTGGCGATGGCGGGGATAGACGGAGATGGGTTTGTTAGTTTTGTTTGCGCAGGTGAGTTGTTTTGGGAGCTGAAGGTTTCCGACCGACTCAGAGTGGTCCCGTGCGGGTGACGTGGACACTTGGCGATGAGCCACGTGTGCCGTCATCCCAGAGAAGGGTAATTTCGGTAAGTGAGTTTTCAATCTTGTTATGTGAGATTTGCCTTGACAGCTACCACTTCTGACATTTCCGTACAAGGCGAAATCACATGTTTCTTTCATCTCTATCCGTTTTCGCTGAAGTCTATATTAATGTTCGGGGGCAAAAAACCTAATTCTGCCAACTTAGATAATTAATTTAAATTTAAAAAAATTAATTAAGTTAATTATTATAGTAAGTGTGTATTAGTTTTTCAAATGACCTCTTTAATACTTACTCCCCTTACAAATTGTGATTCAAAATATAAGACGTTATTAAAATAATTAATACTCTTCCAATCTTTTATATATGACCTAATTGTTAAGTTAATTTTGATCTTAAATATAGACCTATTTCAGCTCAAAAAAATATAAGACCTATTTTTCATACTTATAAATTTTTTCTAAATTATCCCTATAGATACTCCTTTAACCATAATCAAGTAGAAGAGGGAGAGAAGATATTAAGAAGATGATTATGGTGTTTTAAGAAAAACGTTTCATATTTCTTATAATTAACTAATTTACCTAACTTTCTTAATCTAATCAAATTAATTAAACAGATCTTATATTAAAGATCGGAGGAGTATGATTTTTTTTTAAATTTCAGTCCTATTAAATGTAGGAAAGATATGAGAGAGATAAAGCAATTTTATCTTTTTTTTAAGGATAAAATAAGAAAAATTTATAATTTTAAAACATATGTCTAAACTTTCATTTCTTGAAACGTGAGAAAAGTTAAATAACTTCTTATATCATGAATAGGAGAGAACATATTAGAAATAATCCTTATACCCTAGTCCTCCATAATTTTTGAGGATTTCATCTTACAACTTTATTTTTGAGTTGGTCTTGTTAGTAAAAAGTCAGTTCTGTAAGCAGTTAAGCATTCTCTAAATCTAGAGTCATGTATTAGTCTTATGAGCCCTGTGACCAAACTCACCTAATTTTTTTCCACAAAAGAAAGAAAGAAATATGGAAAACATTATGTTTAACTTTGTACAAAAAATGTCTAGCCCATTTTACGTGTAATGTAAAATTTATAAGTTGTGGTATTCATTTTAAGAATATGTAATTTATAAAAAAGTCAAATTTATTTTTTTGATACCATATTTTATTTTACATTACAGAAAGCCAAATTAAAGTTAAAGTAAAATAATCAAGTACCATTTAATAGGATCATGTACATTTTCTTCGTTACATCAGAATAAGAATACGAATATTACATAAAATACAAATGAACTCGTTACGTTGCAGCCTTTTAGACGTGATTGAGAATCTATGTTATCTTTTTTTTTTTTAATTTCAAAAATTTTAAAAACATTCTAAATCTTGTACTTGAGGCTACAACTAATTATTTAAAAAAACTAAATATTAATAATTAATAAATTAAGAAATATGTAAATGATTGGTCATTGGAGTCACTATTTTAAGTTTCCTTTTTCTTGAACTAAAAGAACAGGACGCACGAGAATTATGAAAATCTCTACTTTATTGAGGCATCTTGATGATATTTCATAATTTTTTAATAAAATATTATGCTTATAAATAAATTTTTGTATTTGAAGATGACACGTTGAATAAGTTAGAATGAATGCCCTTTGTTTTTTTTGGGTTTGTTTTTGGGGTTTTATAATTTGTGCTTCAAGTTTTATCAAGGGTCAATACGTATCTTTATTATGAGTGCCTTATAAGATATTAGTTATGGACCACACGAGAAATAACTACTTAAAAGTAATTGTTTATAAATCCTATACCCTAAAACGTCAAAATCTCACAACTACCAATTTTATCATTTGCATGCTGGTCAGTACGTAATTACGTATCTTTATTATGGAGGTTTCATGTTGATATCATAAATGTTGGTCAAGTATCTTTATTATTGAAGTTATGTTTAATTTGATTCAAGGAGTGATTTTGTAGGGAATAAATATAGAAAAGAATAATAGTAAATGAAATTTGATTAGTTAAAATAATGCTAAGTATTCTATTAATTTAGATTATTTAGATTTTATTATCATTTTTGGTGAAATCATTGTTGTATTATTAAAAGATTAAAAGACTAGCCATGACATTATTAGCTTTTCGATAGCTAACACAAACATTTATTTTATGTTAGTAGTTTTTTCTTTGTAGAAAATTTATTACAAATGGATAAAACAATAATACAAGACAACTCAGGCTTGGACCATAACAATATAAGAACAAAACATGACAGGCTTAAAAAAAAAAATTCATCTGATTTTTAATATAAGACTTAATTGAGAAGTTGATGCTAGTCTTATATGTAATACTCAGATCAATAGTGCTTTGAAAAATGAGACTGTTTTAGGTTTTCAATCTTAATTGTTCAATAGACCTAATGAATCTCCAAGCCCAAAACACAATATTTCAAGTTTAATGAAATGGTGTGTTTTATTTATTTATTTATGCTCGCTAAGTGATGACTCATTAAATTTTATTTGTGCATCTCTCAAGAATGCAAAATTGTCAAATAAAACTCCCTAAACACATGGTTTAGATAATCCATTGTTTTGAAATACACTTTTTTTGTTTGTAAACACATTGTTTTCCTTATCATGAATCTAATCTTTGATAAAACTTCTAGTTAGGGCCATGGTTTTGACTTAATCGTAAACCATATCTAATAGCAATATAACGCTAGCAGGTGATGACTCAATGTATTTGCTGTTCATCTCAAACACTTTAAGATAACTCACAAAACCCTAAGAGGCTGTTTGGGATAGCAATGAAAAAATTTATAAACACATTTTACGTAAGTCGAGATAAAACTCATCTCACATACTTATTTTTTATTTCACAAATCATGATTGAAAAGTTATTCATAAGCTATTTCAAACAGCACAAATCATATGTTTCAATAGCCCATTGTTTGACGTCTTATTGTTTTATCATTGTCAACCTAACATTTGGTAAAACCTTCAAAGCACGTTGATCTGACAGCCCAATATTTTCATTTCCTTAAACCTTATGTATCTCTGATATATAAAATGCCATTATGTGTCAGGACACAAAATTGCAAATCAATCTTCATCAAATTTTATCTTCCCTGTCCTTAATTTCACGAGAAAATTATCCATGAAATCTGACACCGAGCAAGACGATGGTGATGATACAAATGCTGTGAGCTACAAGGGTAGGGTTTTTGCAAATATCATATCAATGAGATACCAAAAGGTATTAAATGCAAACTTCTTCTCTTGTTTGTTTGATATAATTTATTTTTTCTTTGCATTCTCAACAAAAGCATCAATAATTCCTGCATAAAAAAGGTCGCGAAAATCTTTAAACATGAGGATCACTAGGAATTTTTCCATTTGAAGAATATGATGAATTTGAGGATTTTTTTTCAATGAGAAAAGGAATGGCCAAAATTTTCTTGAAAAGGGATGACATTTTGATCATAGTGTGCACTCCGCATAAAGTCACAATTCAAACTTCAATTACCATTCACCCTCTAATATGCTGCAATTGAACCTTCTGAATTATCACACACACACACGTGTGTGGTTACCTAATAAGATCGTTTGAGATTTTGTTCGATAAGGTTAATGATGTTATGAGTTAAAAGCAGAATTGGGGATTGATTTGGGAGAGGAAATGATGGAAGCTGTGCTTAGCACCATGATTCTTTCTTCACTTTCCCATTCTTTCGCCTCTGAGATGAAGGGATCTATAATAGGTGAATCTGCTCTTTTATTATTAATTTCATTTATTATTTATTATTAACGTCACTGTGAATTAATTGTCTGATAGAAGCAAGAAATTGCAGGACGGAATGGCACTCGTATCGAGTGTTGCCCTCCTATTTTCTTCTCGGAGTGGTGTTATCAATAGAATTTGTCACAAAAGGAACAAATGAAGATGAACTATATACTACATCCAATCCTAAATATAAAAATTAGTTTATACTACAACTTGCACCACAAATTAGCTCGACCGATTGTAGCATGAACTATATAGCATACCCTACATGTTTTCTTGAACCATGCAATGTTGAATATGTAAAGCTCATTGTAAATAGATGCTATGGAAAGGCTAAAAAAATTGTCTTTCATAGAGCCCACTTCTTTTTTCTTAATAGCTCTTCTTATTCTATAAACATTAATAGTTTCATAGATATCTTTTTTCCTTCTTGATGTTATTTTGTTTTAGTGGCACTTTAGAAGGACACACACTAATGGGTTGAGTTTACAAATGAGTTTGAACACGTGATCTCTTAATTATAGAGAAGTTTTTGTGCTACTATGTTTCAAAATAATTGGCAATGTCAACAACGCTGTTAATATCGATGTGTACATATGTATCAATTTGAATTATTCAGTTATTTTTTACGGTCTGTTTGGTATGAGGAAAACGGGAGAAGAGGAAGGAGAGAAAAAATTTTAAGGGCCGTTTGGTTCAATTCCTATATGCCTAGAGATGGTAATGCAATACAGTGCAATGAAATGTAATGCAGCGTTTATTACCATCTATATGCTTGGTGTGTTATTAAGAAGATTGAGCAAAAAAATTACTTCTTATATTTAATCAAATAAAGTTAATACTGAAAAGTCTATAATGCCCCTCAAGAAAAAAAAACTCCTCCTTTTCCATATCCTTCCTTCCTGGATTCATTATCTTCTTTCTCAACAAAAATCTGAAGCACAAGCATAGATTCACAGTCTTCTTCCTTGAGCAAACAAAAAATGAAAATTGTTGAAGGCAGTTCATAAGGGTCACCAGCATCTCCATGGCTATCTCTTATTAGAGACGGTTCATTGTCATCAAACAATAGCATAGAGCTATTCTTTTTCCTTACAATTTTTTGGGTGGCGAACATGGGACCGAAACGATGGTTATTGTGGGTGTTCGATGTGGCGGTGCTCACAGTGGCAAGTTCATCAGCGGCGGGATAGGGGTGAATGATAAAGAAAAAGTGGAAGAAGGAAATAAAGATTGGAGCGCAAAAGAGACTTTTTGAAATATGCAATGAAATGATAATAATGATTCATGGGGAGGCATGAATGAGGATTACCAAATTTTTTATAATCATTATTACTATGGTAAAAATTACTACCATACTAAAGAACAATCAAACACTCATATCTTGATAATGTAATCATGATTGTCATTGCAGGCCAACAGTAAGATTGAACCAAACAGGCTCTTAATTAGTTCGATTTGAAAAATTAAAGAAATGAGGTTAAAAAATTTTAATTATGTTTTTACTCTTATTTGACACATTATCTTTATTAAAATCTTATAACGTCATTTTTCTAATTTTTCAAACCTAATCCATTAAAAAATTTTCTCTCTTCTATTTCTCTCATAACATAGGGTTAAAGTCATATATGTCAATGAAAAGCAAGAGGGTCTAATCTTAATGCAAGAAACCTAATGAAGTACAACTAAACACCTACGTTTTGCATCATTTTCACTGCCCAAATTCAAAACACAATATTCAATTTTGATGAAATGTGTTTTTGTTTATCTTGTAGTTTGGGCTATCATGCGGAGTTTGAGCCCTCTTCCACAATTTTCAAAATACACGATTTTGGTAGCTCATTCTTTCAAAGTACGCTGTTTTGATAAATCATTATTTTCCTTATCTTACATATAATCTCTAGTAAAACTTAAAAAACACAATTTTGATACCCCATTATTTTATCTATTGTGGTATAACGCCGTTCCTGGCTATTTCCACCGCATGTAGCCTGCTAGGCAAAGGGTTTGAACTGTGCAACATGTATATATGTGTAGTGGGTCAATTTAAATTTTTGAAATATTCTTTAGGGTCAATACATGAATTGTGCCAATGGTTGAAGGGATCACTTTATTGCAATAAAAAGCAAAAGATTTCTAATATATCATAGCATATACTATCTCCGGTCCTTAATATAAGAGCTAGTTGACTTATTTAAGTAAATTAAAAAAATTGGTTAAGTTAGTTATTTGTAATAAATAGGTAATGTCTTTCCTAAAATATTTTTACTAATTAAGTGTATTGGCTAGAATTATTATTATTATAATGACTATTTTGGAAAAAAATAAATAAATACGACAGACAAAGTTGATTAGGATATTATATTTAAGATCAAAATAAAAATCAAACAAATTTTTATATTAAAAATCAGAGGTAGTATAACAACAAGAGTTCACAACAAATCTCAATTTCAAGTAAAGGTACAAAAATAGAAGTCTTAAAAAGTAAAAACAAGATTACCCAAAGCACCGGAACTAGCGTCGCTTGGAGACGAGTTATTTTAGTTGTCCAATCTTGATTGTCCAAGTGACCTAGTGAGCCGAAACATCTACTTCCTCTTGTCTACTATACAGGTCATTTTAATTCATTCATGAGAATTAAAAAATGACAATTAAATCATTTAACATGTCTTAAATTAAAAGTTTTTTTTCATTCTTACCTTTATTAAAAATTGTGTGAAAAATAATTTTTTAATACATTTTCTCTTACATCCATATGCTTTTTCAATAATGTCCAAGGCAAATAATCATGTTCATGAGATTCGACGGGTTTTTATGTTGACTATCGAGAGCCTAACACAACCCTCCTCTTTTGTCCGAGCTTGGAACTGTCTATACAATATAGGTGGAGTTAAGGCAAATAACCAATGAAAGAAAAAAAAAATTATCTCTCTTCTTCCATCGAAAATGATATTTGCTAGGAGCCAAAAGAGTCAGTTCATCAAACTCTTTTCATGGAATGGTGTTTACAAAGAGAGAGGAGTGAACTTTCATCAGATTAATTGCATGGAAAATATTTTATGAAGAGAGAGAAAATGCAAAGAATTGGCAAAATTGGAAATGAGTATTTATTATAAAAATAAAATGGGTAAATAAGTACTAATTTTCTTAGAGGTGACTTATATTTTGAACCATCGTATTCTTCTAGAAGCACCCTATAATCCATACTTGATGGAGTATGCCATACATCCCAAAGTTCTAAACACAATCTTCTAAGTTTAATAAAACGGTGAGTTTTGTGTATTTATGAGTTGATGATGGCTTAATGAATTTAAGCTGTCTTTCACAAGGAGTTTGAGTCATAATAAAACTTCTAGAACATATGATTTTAATAATCCATTGTTTTAAAGTACACTGTTTTGATAGTCCATTGTTTTTCTTATATCAAACCTGATCTCTGATCAAATTTTTGAAGCACATAGTTTTATTAACCCATTGTTTTCTTTACCATAAATCTTATCGTTCAGCTATATAACGCCGTTAACCTGAATGTGTAGGGACACAAAATTGTAAATGAATCTTCATCAATTTTCATTTTCTCTAGTCTTTACAAAGAAATTACTCATGAAATCCAGTATTGATGAAGAAGAAGGTGATATTAATGCCGCAATTACAAAGGGTCTGCCTTCTTAGAGAAATCAAATCAACAGAATACCAAAAGGTATCAAATTTAAACTTATTTCCTCAGTTGTTTGATATGTTGATCCACTCAAATAGTATGGGTTTATGCTCAATTTTTTCTTTGCAAAACTATATAGAGTATTAGTAATTCCCGCAAATAAAAACGTGGCAAAAATCTTTTAGACTTAAGGATGTTTCCCATTTGAATACTTGCATTTGAGGTTTTTTGTCGACATAAGAAAAAATATCAAAATGTTTTCTTGAAAATAATTCAGGAATGGGATGTAGATATCATGTTACCCTAAATCATTTCAGTTCTATAGAGCTATTGATGTTGGATTCAATAATTATTACTCACCCTAATCATACTACTGGTCATTCCATGCATGTTTCATCATATCATTTTCTTATTGTAAAATTAAAACTTACCTAGTAGTACTGAAAATTAGTTGTATAAGTATGTTTGTCTCCAATCCATTTAACCATTAGTTCATGAAATTATATATATCTTATTACAGGGATTGTTGATTTGCTCTCCCAAATCATTGTCATGTTCCTCATCTTCTTCGGCTTCTTTCATCATAACTTCACATTGGGTCTGCAATCAACATTGATCATCTCTACAATGTAATTCACTCATTTCTCAAGACATCATGAGATCAGAAATTATCAATAGAGCTATTATTGTAATACTTAGCTCCATTGGCTTCTTTGCAGTTTTTTAACAAGACATTAGTCCGACTGGATTACTTTGTTACTGTACTTTCCTCAATTAAGGGGCTGTTCAAAATGCTCAACTGCAGCAAGGGAATTTTTCAGCTACAAAAAATGGGATTGATGTTGTCAAGGAAATTCTGTTGGCCTTTTTTTCTGAATAAAATTATTTGCCCAAGAAAATCCTTCTTTCCAGCTGAGTTTTGCCAATTAAAAAAAATGAATCATTTGCATATTTTACGTGACTTAGATGCAATACTATAAAAGCCATAATGAAAGTTTTACGCGCCCTCTTATTTATCAATTGATCAATTGAACTGACTTATTGATCTAAAACATACAGTATACTGATCTCAAAGCAACAAATGTTATATGCTCACTCAAAAATTGTGTTTAAAAGTATTCCCTTCGAGCGTATGATCTGCATATCAGCCACTCATTTGTTGAGGGGTAAACTCAATTATTGAAGCAAATATACCAGCATTTTATATTGTCCCCTAAGTGCATAAGGACGAAAAAACTGACATGATTATATCTGATTTAGCATGATCGGTCAAAAAACAGTCTGCTCTCCAGATATTTTTAGGATGTTAAGAAACAAGACATATTTATAGTACCCGAATATGCCTCCCCCTTAATCCATAGATCTATTTAACTAGGTTGAGTAGAAGCAGCACGCGCGCGCGCGCGCAGAGTTCTATTGGAAGAAAACTGCCCAGAGCATAAATTTCAGTAATTTATATTAATCTAAACCTCAATAATAGGCATAAAGAACTCACGCATGCTGGAACATAAAAATTATATACCTTTGTGGCTTCAGCATAAAGCCCAAGGACAGCATAAAATGGAACCTCATAACAAAGGGTAGCTCCAATTCCATGAAGGAAAACCTTCTGTCCATCCTGGAGCCAAATCTCAACTATACTTCAGTTTTGAGATTGCCAATCTTTAAATTAAAAAAAAAAAAAAAGAACCATACAAAATTTTCAATCGAAAAGAATATCATTATTAGATGACAAAGTGAATGGCAACCACACCTCTAAAGAGTCCACGGCATTATCAATTGCACCCCGTAGACCACTCTAATCAAGCGACCTTTTTGTGCATTTTGGCCTCTTCAAGATCCCATCCAAAAGCTGGATATAGGCATATTTGTTTACGGTGACTTCTTTCTGCTCTGATTCATGAAATAATTTCATTGCCTCTATGTACTTCCCTTGGGTGCGCAAATCACTTATAAGATCCGAATACATTGTCCTACACGAATCAGGCTCTTGGGAAGTATCAAGAATTTTCTCATCTTGCTCTGTCCCTTTAAGTTTTGACATGAAAGACTCTGCTTCCTCTGTTCTACCGGCACTAATAAGTGCACCAGCAATAACATTATAAGTATAATGATCAGGCCCCAATTCTTTTTCCTTGATTTCAGTCAAAAGATCAAAAGCATCATCAAGCCTTTCCACTTTGCAAGGGGAAGATACCAATGTGTTATATGTAACTGTATCAACAAACTTCCCTTTAGAGATCCATGTGTCAAATAGTTTAAGAGCTTTCTCAAGCATGCGCTCCCTGCAAAGTCCACGAAGAAGAATGTTACATGTAAAGATAGCGGGCCTGAAAGAATTCGCAACCATTTTGTTGTGGAATTATGCTTTATCCACCATTTTCTCCCAATAGTAACCAAAAATAATTATGTTGTATGTAATTTCATCCGAAAACAAGCCCCTCCCCAGAAGCTCGTTCAAGATCAGTTTGTCCCTACGTGCAAAGACCTTTAATTAATGTGTTATGCGTGACAATGCTAGGGATGATACCTTTCTTCTTCATCTCACCCCAGAGATTCAGAGCTCTTTCTGTTTGTTCACCCTTAAAGTATCCCATGATTAGAGTTCCATAGGTTACTTCATCAAGAATACAGCCTTGATTCCTGGCCTAACTCATATGCCTCTTCAAGCTTCTTCTCCACACACAGCATGTAATACAGTATTTAGTGTAACAGTATCAGTTTTCAATCTCTTCGATAACATTTCATTCATCATCCTAAATGCTTCTCCAAACCTTCCAGCTTTAGAATAATCATTAATCATGGTATTATACGCAAAAGGAGAAAACCCTCTTTCTACCATCTTCATGAAAGTCTTCTTTGCTTCATCAATCTTACCTTCCTTAAAGAACCACTTGAACATTATGTTGTGAGTCACTCCATTTGGCTGGACCCCTTTAACTCTCATCTCTTCAATTAACTTAAATGCTTCTACACTGCTTCGTCACTCAAAACAACCATCAATCAACCTATTATAAGTAACAACATCAGGTATCAATTCAAATCCTCCATCTCCTCTCGAAGCCTAATAGCCTCATCAATCTTACCTTCAACACAAAAACCCCTGATTATTGTGTTGTAAGTAAAAACATCTGGCAACGTATTATTTTGGGTCATCAACTCAAGAACACGGGCAGCTTTCTTAATACATTTTGATCGACAATATCCATGGATCAAAATGTGTTTCTATTTGGCACTAAGCCAATATCTTGCATGTCTTGCAACATTTCTCAAACCTTATGTAGCTGACCTCTCATACAAAGTGCATTCAAAATGGTATTATAAGTGAAATTATCAGGGGGACATCCAAATTTACCCATCAGATTATTTAGCTGAACAGCTGCCTTGAACTTATTATCCGCACAATATCCATATATTGTTATGTTAAACGTGTTGGTATTGGGTTTCACCCCAAATTTAACAGCATCCTTAAAGACTCCTCTGGACAAAAAAATTGAATGTGAAGATGGGTATCCTAGCAGCGCATTGATAAGCGTATTGCAAGTTAGCAAATTAGGTTGATACCCAAGACGCTTCATCTTGTAGAAAATGTGAAGAGCAAGGTGGGGATAGCCAGCTTGAACATAAGCTCCCACGGAGGCTTTGGTGCTCCTGGGAAGGCAACTATTTGGGTGACGAATGGAAGTGTGGAGTGGATCGTGCCGATCAGAGGTGATGGAGACAAGAAGAGACTTGGCATCAGTGAACATGCTGCAGCTGAAGAGATGAGGGAGAAGAGTGAGGAGATGCTGTAGGCTCTTGGAAACAGCAGCAGATGCATGAATCTGAAGCCACTTGAAGAAGAAGAAAAGTGTAGCAGGGTGAGAAAAGAGAGGCTTGGAGGAGAGAACAGAGAGGAGGAGTGTGTGATTGCGGAGGTGGAATGTAGGGTTTGAGATGGTGGAATTGGACCTGACTGGAGGTGAGGATAGTAGCGATGGCTTGAAGGAGACCACGGTGTTCCAGTGAAAGAGTGCTCATGTTTCTTCTCTTACACAACTGTGTGTTCAGATTATCTGCTGCCTCTTCCTCTGCTGTAATGAAAACTTAGCATGTGAGTTACTAGGGATGAAACCATCAAGTCTAAATGAGTGTATCAATTTGTGCAGCTTGTGAGTTATTAGGGATGAAACTATCAAGTCTAAATGAGTGTATCAATTTGTGCACCATTTCATTCCTAACAGATGCAAATCATACTCAAATTGTTCAGATTTAAGCACATAATATCCACTATGCAATGCATTAACTGTAGTCAGCACAAGCAAAGATCTTTTCCAACAGTTCGTCAAGGGCATACACGGAAGCAGGTGTTTATTTTGGAAATTACATGGAGGAGGCACACATGCTAGAGACTTGGTGCATTATAGAATTTGGATACTGTACATCACATTATAGAATTCATACACTGTATACCACCACAATCACATCACTCACCAGCTTCATACATTGAAGAGCAACATTCGACAACAATTGAATCCATCCCAAACAATAAAGCCACTAACAAGTGGGACACATGAAAATTGGGCTTGACATCAAAGATTCTCACGTATAGACCTTTATGAAACTGCATTTTTATTCAAATATAATTCTCTTTATCATTTAAGCAATAACTGTTTATTGTTGAAGAAATATTGCATACCTCCTCTTTTGTTTATGTGCTGTATGTGAGGAAGCATAATGCTTCAATTCGTTGGAAACAAATTTCTTCGTACTTGCACATGAAGATTGGGCTTGACCTCAAAAATTCTCACGTATAGACCTTCATGAAACTGCATTTTTATTTAAATATAATTCTCCTTATCATTTGAGCAATAAGTGTTTCTTGTTGAAGAAATATTGCATACCTCCTCTTTTATCTATGGCTCGCATGTGAGGAAGCAGAATACTTCAATTCATTGTAAACAAATTTCTTCGTATTTGCTTCAATCATAGGAAGTAAGAAGACAAATAGAAAAACGTTTCCAAGGTTGGTGGTGACGACCAGACCAAAATGTAGAAGCCTGGAGACCAAATCGAAGCCCAGTCTGATAACCTTTAAGTAACCTTTGTAATCTGAAAAAATTAAAACCGAAGCCTAGTAACTACCACTCCAGCTAGGACTTCGACGATCTTCGCCGTTTGCTATGTTCGCCCAAGCGAGTATCCTTCGAGCGTTCAGATTCTCTACACTGCGGCTCCCATTATCTCCGCCTCCACTGCTGAAGCACTACTTCGCTGGGGAAACGCATCAAGTCATCGCAGGAGTGAGCAGTTGAAGCTCGTGACTTCGAAGGTTTTTAATTATTTTCCTCCGTCTTCAAAATTGCTTCTCGGCTGATGACCTGGGCTTTATGCGGTGGCCAACGGTGGAAGGTGATGAGTTCAAGAATGGTTTTGGACAGTGGTTGGTGGTGGTTTTGGGCGGCGGTAATTCTGTGGGTCCGACGTCGGAGAAAATTTTTTTAACTGACGAGGATAACCCAGATTATTGGACATTCTAGAATTATTTTTTATACATTTTATATTCTAATTTTTTGAAAAAATTACAAATAAAGACCCCTCAATATATAAAATTATGATTTGGGATCTTAAACGTGGAAAATAGCAAATAAGGAATGGGTCCTAGTTTTGCAAATATGAAATGTATGTGAAATATCTCTCAACTAAATGTGATTTAGTTTACTGAAATTGTCATTTGCTAAAATGAACTTGTTATTTCCCATAATCAACTTGTCATTTGGTATACCTCAGCCAAATTGTGATTTGATCTACTAAATTTGTTATTAGTTAAAGTGAACTTGTTATTTTTTATAGTCAACTTGTCATTTGACTTAGAGATGTTTCAGACATTTTACCACAATTTCATATTTGCAAAAATGAGACTGGGTCCTTATTTGTTATTTTTCAAATCGAGGGTCCCAAATTATAATTTTACATGTTAGAGGGCCTTTATTTCTTTTTTTTTAATATATTACTGTTACTGCAATGAGTTTTTGTAATAAAAAGTTCTATTTTTTGTTTATGCTTTAGTTACAATAAGTTTCGTGACACTATTATATTGGTTAATTAGTGAATCGCTGCCTTCACTACAATTAATCAACTCAAGAATAAGGTCAATGTTAATAAAATTTGTTGCAGACTCACCAATTCTATTTTAAAAAATAATAATGTACAGGTTGGGGGATCAAATCATTTTACAAGTGATATACTTGGGATTAATTATATCAAATAATGGTAAAATTGATGGAAATATTAATTATTGAATTCAAGCTGGCTTTGAAAAAAGATTTAGTAGGAAAGCAGAGCTTACAGGTAGGGATCAAATCCTGATAAAGGCCACCAATAGACGGCTATCATATCGCTGCACCACCCAGACGCTGGTTTAAATAGAGAAAAATTATCCACGCTAAACATAAAATGGGAAGTAGCCGAAGTGAGTATGGTGATGTGAATGCATGGTCATATAAGAACACAAGAAAATACCATATTTTTAATAAACATATATGTGAAAGAGTTACGACGCTATCTCTTGAAAAGAAAATACTCAGTACAAAATCGTTTTTGAGTTGATTCCACGCAAGGGCTATTGAATAATGAATATGCCAACAAAGAGGGTTAATCAAGTAATATGAAGTCCTCTAAGTAGAAGGCGACGGAAAAGTATTGATTGGGGTTTTTTTAATCCACAACAATCTATTCAAAATTTAATTGTTATTAGAACACAATAACATTATATAATACAGTGATCAAATTATTTTCAATATGTTGTATAGAATAAAAATTTTAAACTTTGTTAATTTTATTTTAGAATTTAATAACTTTTTAATTTTATTCATATTTAATATATACAATTTAAAAAAATTACAACATACACAATAATAAATGAAAAGAAATTATATATTCATGTCAAAAATTTAAAGAAACGAAAAAAAAAAAACACTACATGCCATCACAAGTAATGTTTATTATTAGGAAAAATTAATTTTTTAGTTCTTTAACTTTTAACTCATTTATAATTCGGTCATTCAATTATAACTTGGTGTGATTCAGTTTTTAAATTTTTAATTCGTTTATGACTCAGCCCTTTATCTTTTAATTTTTTATATTATTATCCGCATAATCTACAGGTCAGATTGAGTTATCATATGTGGCATAGATAATACTCCTCCGGTTCTTAATATAATACATATTTAATTAATTTGATTAGATTAAAAAAATTAGGTAAATTAGTTAATTATAAAAAAATATGACATGTTTTTATCTAAAATATTATAATCATCTTTTTTAATATCTTTCCTCCCTCACTTATTTGATTATAGTTGATGGAGTATTCATAAAAGTAATTTAGAAAAAATTAATAAATATAAAAAATAAATATTATATTTAAGACTAAAATTAATTTAATAATTATATCCTATATTAAAAATAAGAGGAGCACAGTTATACAACACCTTGCTTCTAGCGCAGCTCCACGTAACACAATAAGTAATGACTAAAGAAGACGACCGAAGAATCGGTAATGCTGAGAGGTAAATAACACAGCCTCTCATAACGTGACCCACCCGTGCTGTACTGCGATCAGCACCAACACCCGTCTCTGCAACATCTCGGCCTCATCGATCTTGTTTTGATTTTGAAGGTTACGCTCTTCGTACTCATACCCTCTCTCTTCTGAAAATTATTACTTCCAATTTTTAATTTAAAAAATATTTAATTAATTTAAATAGATTAAAAAATTAGTTAAGTTAGTTATTTATAATAAATATATGTTATCTTTTTTAAAATATTCTTATTAATCGAGTGTATTAACTAGAACTATCATTACTATAAAACTATCTTAAAAAAATATAAAAAATAAAATAAATTAAGATCTTATATTTAAAATAAAAATAAAAATCAAATAACCTTTATATTAAAAATAAAAAATAATATTAAATTATCGAGAGTCAATCAAAAGGAAGCCTTGGGCGTAGAAATAGTCAGCAATTAGACTTCCATGACCACTGTAGAGCCAGTCTCCCCTTCCCCATTTTGAATTTCAGCGTTGCCATTTTCTTAGTCAAACCCTTCCTTCTCTTCACACACGCACTCCCTCCCCCTTTTTTAAAACCAAACATTATCTCTTTTAAAATCTTTCTCACAGACTCTCCTTCATTCCTCACCTTAATATCTCAATCTTATTAAAATCATTTTGAATCATCTTGTCACCCACACCAAAGCCCTGTCACAGTATAAAACCCGACTCCATCACTTGCTTGTTTAAAATTTCTCCCATCCCTGCCTCAACCTAAATCTCAAAACCCAACATAACATATCTTTGGTTGTTGCGTAAGTCATAGTATATCTCTGTTCTGTTCATCCCCTGTTTTGGCTTTTTCTCAAACATGTTTCTTGTTACTTTTTGTGATATGTAGAGCCGAGTTGAAGGCAAGGTGTTTTACCATTTATATCACATAAGACGACTCAATCTAAGCTGTGAATTACAAGGATAATAATATAAAAAATTAAAAGATAAGGGACGAGTCATAAACGAATCATAATTTAAGATTACAAAAAGTTAACAGTTGACTGACCAAAAGATTAATTTTTCCTATTATTATCATTAACTTGGCATGTTAAATGTAAGGTTGTTGTACCTTCAATGGTTTTAAAACCATATATAAATATGACATTTTATAATTAGTTACAGCTAATTTGAAAAATTAGAGAGAGGAATTGAAAGCGGAAACGCAACCTAAGACTAAAGAGAAAGATGATGATATAACGTAAGATAGGGAAAAAGATCATTTCAAACGTGAAAACCATTCTTTATTTTATATATCACCACAATCGGCACGTTATATTACGCACATGAACTTGTGCTTGCCATTTTACCTACCAAGTCTTTGTCTCTCTGTCACCACCTTCATTTTCATTTCTTGATTTGTTATTTATCAACTGTAATTTTTTTCCTTACTAATTTTAAATAAATGCTAATCCTGCCTGGATTGAAGCACAAGATAAAAATACTATCTTCCTAGGTACCACCAGGCAAGGTAATGATGAGCTTAAATCTTATGGATAAAAAAATTATTACAATAATTTCTTACATTTAGGTTTGACAACGCTCAAAGATTATCTGTGCCCCACAAAAAAAAAATCCAAAAACACCAAATACCATATAATATCATAAAAATAAGCAATTTTAGATAAATATAGGGATTTCTATGATTATCTGAAATTTTGCTGCCTTTGTGGATCTCCCATCTATTATTTTAATTTACAAATAAAAATCGTAGTTTAGAATTAATTAATTTTTTTCTAGATATGAAACTTATGCAATTTTTTTCTATGTTGAAATTATAAAGAAAACTTCCAAATTTCATTTTAATATTATATATTTTTCTCTTGAACATAAGAAATTTTGATTATATTTTTACGAATTAATGTGCATTTAGCACTCTAAAGTATTTTTCAATTGTATTTAATACTCCTGAAATATTTTTTAAGTGCATCCATTATCTTGATTTTTTTTTTGCCTTGATGCTGGGTGTACAAAAAAATATTTTTGGATGTTGTACGCACATCAAAAAAGTTCAGGGTGTTGGATGTACAAAAAAATACTTCAAAGTACTAGATATACCAAAAAATACTTTATGGTGATAGATACACCTGAGAAAATACTTCGAGGTGATGGATGTCCCTTAACCCTATGTTTAAAGGGTTAATTTAATTTTTAGTCCCTAAAAATTAAATCTAGTTTAATTTTAATCCTCCAAATTTTAAATTTATGATTTTAGCCTCCCTTAAAACATTACTTTGTATAGAAATAACATTAGTCTAACAGACTAAATTTTAGGAAAATTATATATTTGTAATTTGAGAGATCAAAATTAAGGATAAAAAATATATTATCAGTGTTTTAAAATCCGTCTGATCACAACTTGACCACTGTTTGGACGGTAGAGCTTGGAAGGCTTGTGGTGAGGAAAGCGAGAGGCGGAGGATGAATATTGAGAAATGCACAGTGCGAGTGACTCTGACGCAACGAGAATCTCAATGCCTCAACGGCGGCTCAAATTGTGTCCACATTTTGGTGGGTCCCATAACCCCAAAGACCGACCTCAGGGAGTTCGAAACCCGCTTATATATGTTCCACCTCAACGAGCCTGTCCGCTAGCTAGCCACTCGTTCCCCGGCTCCAAGGGAAAAGCGTTATCTTTTCAGCGGAGAAAGCCGTGAGTCCTCTGAGCTGGAATTTCTGAAATTCTGCTCATCATGGCTTCTAGGCTTGCGGATTCTGCAGTCCTCTTCATGGTTTTACATTGCTCTTCGCCTGTCTCTTTCCCTTTTGAGTTTGAAGTTTCTAGGTGATGATAATGGTGATGTTGTTTAGGGGTGGGGTGAATTTAACTATATGCTATTTGGTTTTTATTTTCCAGGGCTCCCATCAGAAGCCAATTCAGAGAAGGAAGGTTACTGCCCAATGCTTACCAGGTAGTCTTGGCTTGAAATGAACGGGTTGAATATAATGCTTCATTCAATTCTTTCCTCCAAGTTATCTGTGTTGGTGATCGCATTGTCCATTCTTTGCGTAACAATTGAGTTTTTGTCATTGGTAAAAAGACGTTGGATCTTACAAAGCATTAAAGACCGGGAGGAGTCTAGTATTTAACTGCCCAGATTATGAGTTGTGTTATTTTGATGACCTCTTACTGCATGCAATAAAGGTTTCATTTTGCTGTCACTGGAAAAGAAAAAGGTCTCATTTTGTTATTTAGTTGATATGAATAAATAAGCAAGGTAGTTTAAGACAGTAACATAAAGTTTCATTTGTGTATCTTTGCAAAATATTATGCAGTCTGCTAATTTTCAACTCTTTAGTTGGCATGAATTCATGGTTGCGACTATTTATTGGTTGATTCTTAATTCTTATTCTGCTACAGGCTTATATAATATAAAGGGGGACAGGCCTATCCACAAGGGGTTTGGGAATCAGAGACATTTAATGCCAAGGAAGAAAATTACTGTCATACAAGCTGTGGCGGTTCCAGTTTCAGCATCTCCAGCGGACAATGCCAAGCACCGAAATCAACTAGCTGAAAACTATGGGTTTAGGCAAGTTGGGGAGCCGCTTCCAGAAAATGTTACTTTGAAGGATATTATTGATTCCCTGCCTAAGAAAGTAAGTTTCTTCAGATGCATGTCATGTTTTCATACCACCACTGCTGAACAGGACTTATGTTGTTATAAGATAGAGCTCCTTGTAAGATATTCTGTAACGAGCTATATGCTGTCACACTTGAATAACATTATGTAGCCAGTTTTCTTATTGCGGTAGAGGATGCTCTTTTATATAAAGCATCAAAGATGGTAAAATTCTGCATACTCTATGAAAGAAGGTGAAATTATTGATAAATCACTATATAATTCATCAACCTCTTAAGCCTGTCATCTCTTGCGCTTCTCTCTCTAAGCTAGGCACCATAGAGAGAAAGAGATAAAAAATAATTTATTGGAGTAGTTAATAACAGATGGAGGTCTAAAGGACTTAGTAAATAGTATTGAAAAAGCAGAGGAGCCAGTTATGGAAGTTAGCAAGTTCTGATTCATGCTTCTATTTCCTTCTGATTCTTCTATTATATAGCATTCTTAGCGATCACATGGCTTCTTGCTGCGCCTTGTATCAAATGGCTAAAACAATGTTGTCTTCCCTGTATATTCTTTTGCATGGCTTTGTGGTTTCAGGTGAGCCCCTGAAACATTGATGATTGATGCATATCATTTTTCCTTCATATTTTTTAAGGTCTTCGAGATTGATGATGTGAAGGCATGGAAATCAGTTATGATATCAGTCACTTCCTACGCAATGGGGCTTTTCATGATTGCAAAAGCACCCTGGTATTTGCTTCCTCTGGCTTGGGCATGGACGGGGACTGCTATCACAGGGGTCAGTTCAATATACATTTTTCCTTTGGACGAACTTGGTGCCAGTTCATTAAATCCTTTCACTCCTTTGGCTAAGTTTTCCATTTCCTTTTCTTTTTGGCATTCAGTTTTTCGTTATTGGGCATGATTGTGCGCACAAATCATTTTCCAAGAACAAATTGGTGGAGGATATTGTTGGAACTCTAGCCTTCTTGCCACTAATTTATCCATATGAGCCATGGAGATTTAAGCATGATAGGCATCACGCAAAAACAAATATGTAAGCAAATTTACTATTTTATTTGCCATGTTTCTTATAGATAACCTGTAGCATCAATATGGGTTCTGTACAGGTATTACCAACCGTGCCTTTTCAATAGGGAGTGCTGGACTTAGTTTCTTCACCTCAACCCCACCCCAGTAGCATCTTAATTCAAGTAAAGTGGATAAGGAAGAAATCATTTTATGATCACTTAAACTTGACAAAAGATATATCTCTGAATCATAATCTCTCTCTGTATGTATGTACGACGCGTACTTAAAAGTCAGATGGTAATAAAATTATATAAAAAAAAAAAAAAAAGAAAAAAAACAATGGCAGTTGGTAATGATACTAAAAAAAGAGAACATAGGTTGTTCACACGTGACAGTCTGCTGCTTTATCTATGTAATGCTAATATCCTTGCTATGAAATTCATCCCATCCTATATTATATGCATGCATGATGCATGCAAATACTAGTTAGTACCTCTTCATCATGTGGTTTTTGCTCAATCTATCTCTAATGCTATAGGTTGCATGAAGACACGGCGTGGCACCCTGTTTGGAAAGAAGAATTTGATTCATCTTCCCTGTTGCGGAAAGCAATAATTTATGGATATGGTCCATTTCGGCCTTGGATGTCTATTGCTCACTGGTATGTCACGCATTTAACTCTGTTCAGTTCCTTTAGAATTATTGATACTAACCCTAATTTTATGCTTTACCTTAAAATTTTCCTGACAGGTTGATGTGGCACTTTGATTTGAAGAAGTTCAGGTCAAATGAAATAAAGAGAGTGAAGATAAGTTTAGCTTGTGTTTTTGCCTTCATGGCAGTTGGATGGCCATTAATCATTTACAAGGCAGGAATCATGGGGTGGATCAAATTCTGGTTGATGCCCTGGTTGGGCTACCACTTTTGGGTAATTTTTCTCCATGGCTTTAAACTTAAATCTTGATATTGTATGAACTTCAAAATATTTTGCACTGTCAGACTTTCTCGATTTAATCAGTTCTCAGTTCATATGTTAAATTTCAAATTATTTAGAGTCTTCCATCTAAGATGAATTATTTTGTTTCCAATTATAGATGAGTACTTTCACCATGGTTCACCATACTGCACCACACATACCATTCAAATATTCAGATGAGTGGAATGCTGCACAAGCACAACTTAATGGAACTGTTCATTGTGACTACCCACAGTGGTATGGAATTCTCTCTGCTTCTTTCTTTCTAATGTATGCTTTTCTTGTGGATAAAGTGACACATAGTTAGGAAACTGCTCTTAGTTATTGCTGATTATGGTTTCTTCTTGCTACCTTACTGATATTGGTCTGTGGTTTTACGAACATCTCGGGTAATCTGTATAAGTTGTTTCTGCGAGGCATTGTATTGTATTTGTGCACTGGTGGATAAAAAGAGGGAAGTTTGAGAGGAAAGTTAAACAAATTTGAAAGAATTTGGTCATCTTGTGATTTGGTTGTCGTAAATGCCATAAATTGTCCTTGCTTTAGATGGAGGAGAGTTACACAGGTGCTTCCATGTTCCGTTATATACAGTGATCTTCATTTAATAGGGATGCTATTACGGGGCTTTATTGCAACCCCTCAATCAAAGCACAGCCGAATATGGAAACCAATTTTGACTTATGGCCTGCATTTTTTTTTTTCATACCATTTTAAATCTCGACGACATTTGAATACATTAAATGTGATGTCGTAATGGTCTTATGCTAGGCAATTGCCTCACATGGATGCATTCACAACAAAATTTATTCCCTTTCTGCATTTTATCTTCTAAGCTCCTTTTCTCTACAGGATTGAGATCCTCTGTCACGATATCAACGTCCATATCCCACACCACATATCTTCAAGGATACCAAGCTATAACTTACGCGCAGCCCATAAGTCTTTGCAAGAAAATTGGGGAAAGGTAAGATCAATACTTTTCTGATCGTACATTTGAGGTTTAAGAGGCCAATGATTCGTTAAAGGCATATTAATACCTTCATTACAGTAAATTTAACTTAATTTTCTTACTGCCATGAAAATATTAGAATAATATTCGCATAATCTTTAAACTTCAGTTCAGCAATAATCAAAATAAAATATTTGCAAGGTTGCAATATCTTTTGTTTGGAGACATGTGATCACGAAAAATTCACCAAAGCAACTAGCCACTAGGGAAAGCGGTGAAGTTTTGTTGATTCTAATATAGAAAGGAAATAATAAATCATATTGTTCATGGTTGGAGAACCAAACAAAGACTCATTAAACTATTAGATAACTTCTCTTGTGGGGTAAGATGGTATTTGGTTTACAGGGTTCTGCAAAAATTGAGCCAGATATATAACAAAATCAATATCTGTTATTTAGGGAGTATGCAACACAAACTGTAAATTTTTCTTATCATGCTCAAAAGTTCTATGAATAGGTTTTTCAAATTCTTAAGAAATCAAAATCTCCACATGCCAAACTGGTCAGAAATCATAATAAGGAGGAAAAAAACTCCTTGTGTTTTTGTTATCCACTTTCCAATTACAACATTATAAATATGATTTTTGCAGGTGAGTAAAAGAATTTTTTACCCTCGCTATATAATTTTATTAAATGACAAAAACATTATGAAGTGTACCCAATTCTAATCCTAAGAATGCTATAGTCGCTGTTTACTGAAGTTTATTTTTTTGCTTCATATCTTATCAGTATCTGAATGAGGCTAGCTGGAACTGGCGATTAATGAAGACGATCATGACAGTTTGCCATGTATACAACAAAGAGGAAAATTACATTGGTTTTGACAAACTTTCCCCAGAAGAATCCTACCCAATTACAGTTTTGAAGAAAGTTATGCCTGACTAGGTCCATCCTGGTTCTTTCTTATGTATACTTTATCTTTTCGTGCCAAAGTAGGCATGCCATTCATTTTCTTTTTACATCTTTTTTGGGAGGAAAATATGGTTCTTCTCTTGTACCAGTTTTGGTAACTGAAGAAATTTAAGTTTCTAGGAGTTCACTACGTTCCGGGCAATCAAATTGCCAAGTTGCGGTTGATGACAGAGATGTTCTTTAGTATGAAGTAAATATTTAAGTATATCAGAATAGTCAGATTCTTATTAGATGATCACATTGTAAGAGATATATATATTTCACATTGTAAGGTTATATATCTATATATATATATATATATTTGTCCAACGGATCAGAGTACACAGGGAATGGAGCAGAAAAGTTGAACATTGTCTTGATCCATTGCGGAAGATAAATCTTATTAAAGGGTATCTCCTATTTGCATGTTGCCGACAATTGAAGCTTTTATTTTGATTAAAATAATTATATATTACCTGAGTTATCTGTTACCTTTTTTTTTTAAAAAAAAAAAAAAGGAACTCAGTTTTACCATGACCCCTTAAGAATTCTTGGGTTGAAGGTATGAGATGAACAAATTGTTAATTCACTCTTTTGTCCTCTTCCGGATCTAATGGCAAATCCAATGGTAACTGTTTGCAAACTCTAAAGTGAAAGGCTCTTTGGAAGATAAAGAAGGGTTATCCTGTGGGAAAGGCAGAGGCTCATCAATCTTTTATTGCTCAGTCAAGTGAGAATCTTTTAAAGTTTGATTTACTTAATGTTGAACACTTTGACATGGCTGAAGGAAATCTCGGCTAAAGAGAACTCATTTATTGCGTATGGAAGTGCCTAAGGCATTGTGATAAGGATAACCTGTGTTTGATGGATCTGTTGTACCAAACAGAGTTCGATTTTGTCTTTTATTTTGGTACTAAGCTTGTAATGAAAAAGTTGCCCAAAACCAAAGCTACAACCCACCCCACCATCACCATCCTCATCAGAAGTAACTTTAGTTAAAGTGGTTTCATCCCTTTCATAAAATTTAAAAACAAATAAGAAAAAAGGGGCTTCATCCCATGCTAGTCCAAAATGTTTAGCAGTTGTAACTGCTCCTCGCATCACATGCTAAGAATCATCCCTTCCGCTTTTCCTTGTTGGACTGATACATAGCAGAGAACAATATTTCTTCCACCTTTCTGAAAGATCTTAAGAGAAAGCTGCATTCTCTCATAGATTCCGCGGGATTTATATCACTATGGTATTTGTGAAAGGGAAAAAAAGATAAAGGGCACATGACTATCCTTGAAAAGGTAAAGCGAAAGAACAAATTGAAGGACCATAATAACTTTGAAGTGAGTAGGTAGATAGATGCAAGTACATCAGTACAGTGTATAATCTTTAGTGTAGTTATGAACATTGAACAAATCCATAGCACTGGGCTAAACCTATGAAGTTCTTCTAGTAAAAGATGGTATGTTATAGATACTCAATCACTCACATTACTTAGTCAGAAACTCTAAGGAAAAATCTGGGTATACTTGGACAAACTAAGAAGGAGAAGAAGAAGAAGAAATTAAATCAGATGACTGGTGGGGATGGAGTCTGCCAAATATCAAACACGTTCTCTTCACTGTGAAGAGCAAAAAGCCTATCACCTCCAATTGAGAAGTCACATATGGAACCTCCATAGCTTCGTCTAAGCCTGGACGTTAAAACCCACTCAGGGCCACAAAATACCGAAATAGAATCATTCATGGAAGAGAAAAGCTGGCCTTCATGCAATGCAAGCTTGGGATAACAAGGCTCTTCTGGCATTTTCCCTTTCATCAAACGACTCCTGGAACTCCATCTAATACTTGAAGCAGAAGAACTTCTTATATCCATAAAACCCAGATCCTCAAACTCATTCACCACACAAATGGACTTATTGTCCTCCATTGCTATGGTGTCTCGAACCCTTTTCTCATCCACCGTTAATGGAGCTCCCACGTCTGACCAATACCAAACCATCTTCTTCGCTCTGAAATCCAGAAGGCTAATGTAACAGTTATCTTTTCTGGGAAACAGAGTAGCCACTAGCAAACAATTGCTTCCTTCCAGCCATTGAAGCTTATCTGCATCACCAAAAGACCAACCCAGAGGCTCATAGAAGAAGTCTACTTGTTTTCCAGTTACTTGATCCCATACACCAACTCCATATTCATTGCTTCTCCCTTTACAGCTACAAAATATTTTGTAATCTGAACTGAAGCTCAAAGCGCCGGCAGTGAAGCTCTTTGGTTGATTCTCATGGCTGACTTGGAATTTATGCCGGAGCTCTCCCGTCGACGAGCTGAACAGTCCCATTCCGCCATCGCCACGGCCAAGGCGCTCGCTGACTCCGACGATGATATTATCTGAACCCACCCATCCGACGTCGTTTACTCTCTGGTAATCGAGAGTAAGCGGAGGGTGTTCTTCTAGCATCCAATCATAGACATGAACCATGCTTCCGTGAGCGACGCAGCATCCACCGTCGGGGCCGGCGCGGATGGCGGTTCCGTCTCCGGGAGCATGGCCGGTGACGGAGCCGGAGAGGATCAACCTGTTGCCGTCGAATTGACCCCATTTGGCAGAGCGAACGTGGTCGAGGAGGCCATAGTAGAGGGCTTCACGGTAGAGAAGCTTCTCTGAGATGTTGGGCGGGATGTAGAGTTCGCCGGTCCGGAGAAGATCGAGGAGGACGGCGAAGCAATCCGGGTTGCGATCAATGAAGTACTCGGTGTGGTGACTGCCTGGGATTAAGTTCCAGCTCTCATCGAACATTGCTCCGAACATGGAATTCCGGCCGGCGTTAGCAAGAGTTGTCGCCGTAGTTTCAAATACTCTGCCACCAACGTTGAATTTCACCCTGTCGGAACAAATCCCCATGATTGGGTTTGCTCAAGAAAATAGAGAAACCCAGAATCCAATTGGACTTGTCGGAAACAAATTCCCGAAAACGAAGAAGCAAGAAGGGGAAAAAAAAACAGAGGATGTTCAGAAATGATCCCAGAAAAACAGCAGAAAAATTTGGGATGGTTGGATTGAAGCAAGCAAGTGGAAGAAACAAGTAATAGAAAATGAATAGGAATCGGGAGAATGAAGGAAGGTTTTTAAATTTGAGAGATTTGGTGAAGAGGGGAGAGAGAAATGGAGGGGTTGGATTTCAAAAACTGAAGAATATAATTGACTCAGTTTGCTTGAACCTCTTCTCCCTCAGAAAGACTCTGTTTTTCCACGTCTTTTCAATTGGGCTCCATTGGTAGGGACAGCGCAGACTCATTCTTTTCCAGTCCAATGAAGAAGAGGATGACGACCACTGGCATTTCTATTATTCCTCAAATTTGTGTTTCTAGAGAATGTCGTTTTTCAGAGTTCTCGCTTTGAACCATAATCACTGCACGGTGGGCCAGTTGTGAAATGGGAGAGTCTTTTCCTTTAGGACTCGGCACTCAAAACTCAACTCTTATCAATAAATTTTGAAATTAAAAAAAAAATAACAATGGGAAGAGGAAAGGGGGCCGGGGTTAAATTTGAAATTTTAAAGAATGTCGTCAGTAAGAGTGGAGTGGTTAGCCCAAAAAAAATATTACTCACATTAAATTTGAATATCACGTTTTTATAAATTATTTAAAATTGTTAATTTTAATATAAAATATCATATAAAACAAAATAATGTGTTGATAGTAATTTTATATGAAAAATAAATATATATTAAAAATTATTAAAATATACATAAAACTTAAACCCTTAAGTGTTTTTACCTGAAAAACCTTGAGATTCAAATGTGATAATTCAAACTTTTTGTACAAAATAGGCACAGAAATCAACTAAATAAATTAGTAAATTAAAAATTTTTAAGTGATAATTATTTAAAATAAAATAAAAAATGTAAAAGAACATTTATCAAAGTTAATTGTACCTTTTTTAAAAAAATTTCTTTTGAAAAAAACAAAATTATCAGGTTGACGAAGAAATGGTAAGCCGATAAGGGAACGCCACCACGTAAGCGCCTTCTCTGTTTACTACCAAGTCAGCGTTTTGTTGCGGCGCTCTTCCACCACTTTTCATAAAGAAAGCGCGTTCTTGTTCATCATTTATAATAAATAATGGGATAATTAATTTTTTGGTTGTTTGTAACTTAGTCTTCATGTTTTGAATCAACACAACTTAATTTTTATAATTTTGATTTTATTGTCATTCAGTTTCTGAAGTTTAATTCATAGCTTGGTCTCTATTTTTTAATTATTTTATAATTTAGTCTCTCTTTTTATTAGATATATAACTTTATTTTTCTAAAACACATGGATTAAATTATAATATAGGAACCGAGTTGTAACAATTCAAATTTTAGAAATTGAGTTACAACTAAGTTAAAATTATAGGACTGAATTGTATCAAATCAAAGCATACGGATTGAGTTGCAAACTAGTCAAAATTATAAAAAAACAAAAAGACTAATTTTCCTGTAAATAATTAATTTTGGTCCTTTTTATTTACAAATTTTTATTTATTTACCTTCTCTAAGTTTAATTTTGTGAAATTAATTATGTAATGTAGTAACTAACAAATTTACCACTTACAACTTAGCACGTGAAAATATAAACTATTAATCTGGTTCTTAATATAGAATCTAATTAGAAGGTTGATATATGACTTATTTCTTATATTTACCAATTCTTTCTTAAATTACCCCTATTAAATAATTAAATACCACAATAATACTTATTACTCATTAACAATGCACCTATATATTTTATAAAGTGAGTGAATGCTTATTACTCATTAATTCCACGCATATATCAATTCTACCATTTTATATTTTTAATAAAATAATTTAAAACATTTTTTGAAATGTCAGTTTTTTAAATAAGTTTTAACTGAGAGTATTTTAGGAAATACATACCATGTTTATTATTATTACCTAATTTAATTAGCTTTCTTAATTTAATCAAAGTAGTTAAATAGGTCTTATATTAAGGATCGGAGGAGTACATTATTATGATTAGGGCTGCACATGGGCAGGGCTGGGCAGGGCAAACCCCTTGCCCGATGCCCAGCCCGAAAGATGAGCGGGCTGTGTTTTGCAGCCCACTGCCCGGCCCTGCCCAGTAGAAGCCCTAACCATTTTAAGCAGGGCAAGGACGGGCTGGGCAGGGCGGGCTTTTTAAGCCCAGCGTAATGACACTATGCCTTATATCATATGTAGAAAAAAAAATTCAATTATCGTGTTTTGAGACAAGTGAGAGGAAAAAAATTATCACGAATGAGTCTATCACTCATATATATATATATAAGGCCCATGTAGTCTTGTTCTTCAACTTTCAATTTCTTATGGGAGGTAAACAAAAATATATTTAATAATTAGAACATTTAATAATCAAGCTAAATCAGTAGTTCAATCCCTTAGTTTATTCATATAGTTGGCAGATTCTTATAATCATGTGAAAGCACAAAATTTGAAAGGTGGTTTTATTTTTCTTTTTTTTGTTTTAAAAAATTGGATGTAAGAGAAAAAGAAGGAAATTTGACTTGGAGTAATTTAGCATATTGAATCTTATATTTTGATATTTAGCTCTTTTATATAATTATAATTTTATGTTCCTTTCATTTTTTCTAATTTTACCTAATTTTTTTGGCCAAAACAAAAGAGATAATTGCTTAAAATAATATTATCTTATATATAATTATATATTTTTTCGGGCAGGGCGAAATGGGCAGGGCAGCATACCCTGCCCGTGGCCCTGCCCTGCCCGTGAATCAGCCCAGCCTGAAGATGCCCATTTTTGTTTGGGCAGCTTTTTACTGGGCTGGGCTAGGCGCTTTTCTTGCGGGCTCTGACGGGCTTATTGGGCATGCGAGCTTCATGCACACCCCTAATTATGATGTGTAAGGGCAGTTATTTATTTATTATAAATGAAATAAATTATTATTGTAAAATGATGTACTTATTATAAATATAATGTCATATATATTACATTGAATATTAAAAAAAAAAAGTTACATTATGTATAATGGGACTTATCATGAATTTATATATAACATAAAAACTCTATTAAGTCAAATCATTTATGAATTCATTATTAATTATGAATGATGTGAATTATTTTTCACATTTGCACCGATACTAAATACTTGATTGGTAATATTGATGTAAAATTGTACATTAATATAGGGGGCATTTATATACTGATTGTTGACTGGAATTAATAATTTTTACGTCATAAATTATTACTGAAAGTTACTTGATGTTTATTGATTTGTGCATTTAAAAAAAAAGATAAAATAATTTTTTTGATATTTTGTTTGAAAAGAATAATAACAATATAAAATTATACAATAAACTTACAAATAACAATACATTTTTAAAAAAAATTATTATTTTAGATTTAGTAATTTTATAGTTTTTTTTTAGGATTCTCTCTTTTATATTTTTGTTTCTTGCTTTTCCTTTTTTGAAAGAGCAGTTTGTCTATCTAATTTAAATTATCAGAAAATATTTCTGAGTTGAGAGGATAATAGGGAATTTTCTCTTTTAAATTGGTTTTTTTTAAAATTGTATTGTTATCACAAAATTTAGCTAACTGAGATATAATAAATATGTATAACTTTATGGTTAAATTGTTAATTCCATTAACACGATATGTGTATCACATAAAATAAAAATAAAAAGATATAATAAAAGATGAAGTAAAATTAAAGCAATCGTTTTATCTTAGTATGATACAAATCTTGCTTTAGTGTGATCTCTCACCTTAATATCTTATATTTTATTAATTTTTAGTTAATTAACATTTTCATCAACTCAATCATGTCTCTTCAGTCAGAGTTAAATGAAAGCAATTTGCCTTAACCTGGAAATCAAAATGAATAAAAATAAATCAAATTAAGAATATGCCAGAAAAATAATATTAATTCCCCTTCAGGACTCAAATTAATACGGAACTATTAGCAGACATAACTTCAAATCATTTGTTTCTAATCAGCTCCAATTTCTGTCTAATCAATTGCTATTAAAGTTCACCTAATATACTTTCATTCTTCTAAGTTATAATTATAACTATAAGTTATAAATGTAATAATAACAAACAAAAAAAAGCAGTAGTAATTTTGAGGGAGGATGCATAAATAAGGATTTTAAATTTTTTAAAAGTATAAATGAGTTTTTTCTTTTTCAGTTTATTTGAATATTAAAGTTTTGTTTGATTTTCTAAACAAAAAAAATAAGACAAAAAACAAAACAAAATTTTTATCACTAATTTTTAAAAAGTGGAAATTTCATCACAATAACAGGGCAGCTTCTTCTCTGTGTATTTTCTTTAAAAAAAATTCCAAACAAATTATTTAATTTATTGTACTATTGAGCTGATTTGAATCTGAGTCATATTAACCACAATTCAAGAAAAAAATATTTTAAATCCACAAGGCTTGTCTTTACTGGTTAAGGATCTTACTTAGTTTTTATATATGTCTCAAGAAATAAAATTAAAAACATTTTGCTTGTGTTTTAACAACTAAAAAATGACGAATATGACATAGCCATTTCCTTAGCTAGTAAACAAAGTTGGGATCTTTTTTATGACTAATTTATGACAAGAAAGGGAAAAAAGATGCATCCAATAAAATAGAGTGACCAAAAAAGAAAGTGACATAATATTAATTAGGATAATGGAATTTCCATTTATATTGAAGTTTTCATTCAGAAAGTTATACCTCATCAGACACTGATAGATATTCCCGTGACTTTTTCTTGATGTTAAGTTTCTTAAATAATTCAATTTTTTGTCAAAGTAAAATTATACAAATTTTATCTATTTTAAAAAATACATACAAACTTAAGTTACCAATTTTCTAAATTCTAACTAAAATATTTTTTTGGATATACTATCTCATAAATTTGTTTTATAGATGATGCTTTAGCTAAAATAATTTAAAATTACTCTAAAATATATAGTTAGAAAAATAAAAGTAGTGTAACTTCAATTTGTGAATTATATAAATCATTAAATAAAACCTGCATGTTATGCAATTTCTAAAGTAAGAGAGAATTACAAAAAGTAATTTTTTAGTCAGAACAAAACTCATAAAATATTTTTATGCAGTTTAATTTTATATTTATTTAAGAGAGAATTACCCAAAAAAAGAAAATAATTAAAAAAAAGTCTTAATAACAGCATGTAACGATAAGTTCTAAAGTAGAAAATAACAACTTCTTATACTTGTTTTATAATTTTTTTTTAAGTGAGACCTCATTATAATTCTCTCTTTATTTAATCTAATAATATATATTTTATTCTAGATAGGTCAGTCAATAAATTTAATTTAATCCCAATTTAATTTTATGACCCAAGTAAGCGTTGACGCGAACATTAGCAAGTGGGGATTGACTATTCCATTTAAGACCAAGGAAGATTAGTGCTAATTTGCTTAATGCTCATCCCACATCAATTAATTTAAATATTTAAATGTTAAAATATTAACTTAAAAATGCGAGAATGAATTGGCATTTCATCTTTTTGCCTCAGTTTGCTCCATCTTTATCCTCCACCGTGGCCCACCTCCTCCACTAGCGGTGGCGGGCCGTGGACGGCAAAACTTGCTCAGTTGAGTTTTGCACACTTCTTTCCCAATTTCATTTTCTCAATAACTTCTAAAAATCTCATAATAATAACATACTATTTTTATAGTATAAGAACTAGTTAATTTATTGAATTTGATGTTAAATATAATATCTAAATTCACTTTGTCTTCCAAAATTAATAATTTTTTAAAAATATTTATTCATATTAAATGTAAAAGGTTTAAGATTAAAAATAATAGTTTAGAGAAGTTACCAAGTTAAATAATTTTATTAATTTTTTAAATGATTTATATAATTCTTATATTAAAAACCAGAGGTAGTATTATCATTGGTCTAAAAATAAATTATTATACTCATAATTGTTTCGTTGCATCTTTATATAATCTGTAATGCGGTTAATTTTCATTTTATATAATTTTTTGTGGTAAGATTAATACAAATGCACGTTAGGTGAGAGTTACATTATTGGCTGCCAATTTCTTTTTTTAATAAATTAACAAATTATGAGTATATAATGATTAATATCTATAATTGAAAAAACTATAAGACCTAACAAAAAACGGTAAAAAAATAAATTAAAAAGGAGGTGATAAGGAATTGAATTCCAAATTTCCAATTACTTGACTTCATTACCTTTAATATTTACATAATACTAAAATTTAATGGAACGAAGTAAAATATGCCTGTTCATAGAATAATGCGACTTACGTGACTCAATTTATTGCGGATTCCAACTTGGTTTATTTGAAAATAAGACAACTGGATTTGGTGCAATAGTGAAAGATATTCATCCAATTGTGCAACTTTATTTTTTTAAAAAAAAAGTACTACCTCCGGTCCTTAATATAAGACCCTGTTTGACTTTTATTTTGGTTATAAATATAAGACCCCAATCCACTTTATCTCTCATATTTATACATTTTTTTCCAAGATAGTCCTTCTAATAATTGTAGTTCTAACCAATATAGTTGATTAGAAAGGATATTTTAGGAAAAACAACATCTATTTATTATTAATAAATAACTTAACTTCTTTCCTTAATTCCTCAAATTAGTCAACTGGGTCTTATAATTAGGACCGGAGGTAGTACAATTCGCTTTATTTGAGCTGGATTTCTACTATTGAAAAGAATAAATTAATATGATAGCGTAATACGTAAGAATGCATACGGATAAGTGTATACTTAACCACATTGTTAATCCTTAAACTTGGGTTTAACTTTTTAAGGTAGCTATTGTTATTTTGATATATCAGCTTATCTGATGAGTATTCTCATCAAATTGTTTTTTTTTTTCCTTTTACTTGTTCAATTTTATTTGTAAAAAGGCCAATGGACAAAATACATACAGTCACATAGATTTTACAATAATTAATTCAAAATTCATTTACTTGAGCTTATTTGTCCCATCAGTTATAAGCATAAAAGATTTGGATCTTATATTTAGGACCAAAATAAAAATCAAACAAGGTCTTATATTAAGGACCGGAGGTAGTATTATATTTAGATTTAAATATTGTCAAGTTTAAATAAATGAATTTTTTTAATATGATTTTTTTATTTATAAAATTTAAAGATATAATCTTACTTAAAGTGTATTAAGTCATTTTCATTCAATCGAACCACTATTAGTAAAATGTTTTATTTTTAATTATCTTTTATCCTAATGATGAAAACTGACACAAAATTAGATGGATTTGTCTTTCAGATAAATAAATGAGTGAGAGTTGTAGGCTAAGGATCTAATGGAAAAGGAGATTGAGGGTGGATTTATGACTTACTCTTGAAGTTTCCTCTATTGATTTTTTTTTTTGTGGTTAATATTATTGTTCTTCCTACAATTTCATCTAATTTTGGGTTCGACTCCAGCAGTTTTAAATTATTAGTTTTGATCCTTATAATTTTACAAGGACTTAGTTTGAGTTTAAGTATAGGGATGAAAGTCAAAACTTATTGAAAATATAAGAACTATTCGTTAAATTCAGACTAAAAAAATTTACTAAAACCAACAATTTGAAACTCATGCCATCAAAACTAAAATTCAATCAAATATTAAGCACTGACAATATTATCAACCCATTTCTTTTCTTTGCTTCTTTTAGTACTAAAATTAATTGATAGTAATTAATTAGTAGTATATGGTTTTCTTAGAGTCCAAGGAAAAATGGGAATAATAATAATTGTGTTGCTTAACAAAGAGTGAAGTTTGTTAGAGGAATTATGGATAACGCCAATTAACAATATTCTTTAGCTTAATGATTGCAACCATGGCAGGTTGTAGACCAATCAGAGACATTCATTCTTCCAAATGCTTTCATTGAAAGCTCTCTTATACTTTCTTGACATGCAAATTAGGCAAATTCAAATTTTTTTTAACAATTTTGCGTCTACACTAGAGTTTTTTTTTTTGGAAAAAAAATTGGGCCTGCATGTCTCTATAGGTCTATGGGATTTATATTCAAAATAATAAAGCCATAATTTTTTAAAAAATTAAAACTTTGATGGTTTTTAATATGAAATCAAAGACAATAACTCAATAGACATTGGAAAATGTGACTTTCCAAGGCAACACAATGTCAAACATACATATAAACAATGTTCGAAATAAGGAGAGGATGTTGTTGGGATCAAAGGGAGACTAAAATGTAATTGTTTGTAAGGAAAAGGGAGTTGCATTTCAATTGTCTTCGATCAAACAAATAATCAATGTTGTAATAGTTAATGTTTGTAGCATCTTTCAATTATTTAAAAACTCCATGTATATTTTTGTATCTAAAACTTGTTTGGCCTTAGATGCATATTTGAAAAAAGTTCAGGAATGTATATGCACCTTAAGCTAAAAATTTATCAAGTATTCCTCACCAATAAAATTTTCTTTATTATTACCGCTTTAATTTGGCAAAAAAAAAAAATCAATGCTTCAAAATTTACATATATGATTTTATTAGACAAAAATATACTACCTCAGGTCCTATTCTTATAATTAGGACTGGAGATAATATTAAATATATAAGGCTAAACATTTTTTTTTTACTAGTTACATATTCTTTTGTTAGAAGTAATCTATTTAAAATACTATCAAGTATTATATGTAAGTATTTTTGCTAGTAAAGATTTGAATTTCAATTAGGGGACGTTTAGGCAACTCCAAAAACGCTTTTTCGCAAATGAAAACAAAATTTCTAACATATTTACTTCGTATACTGTAAAAATATTTTAAAATCATAATTTTACTTCTATCTAAACACCCCCTAATCACGTTATGAGTCACAGCCCGCGTCATGATGCTTACTGGCTCAGTTTCCAATAGAATTTGGGTGACATTTTTTGTCCCCACTCAAAGCAGAAGGCCCACATCCTTGACAGCACGCTCAAGCATTCGATCAACTCACGAAGAGCCCACAAAAGGCAGCGGGACCTTCGTGTCACATTACGCGCCCACCATAAACGCTCCACACAATAACCCACTAACAAAATTCATCATCATATCTTTTTTTTTTTTGGGGTTGCCGGACATCATGTCAATGATACTCTATATAGCAAAAATAATAATAATGTGTCCAATTTTTAAAATACTAACATTTAATTATAAATTCATATAAAATAAAAAAAAGTACACATTATCATGTTTGATTGGATAAGTTTTTCCATAATAATAAAAGAGAAGATTTCTCTGCTTGATTTGTGTGATATTTTATAAAGAAATAAAAATTAATTATTTGGTTATTTTAAAATTTTATGATATTTTTATGCTTCTCATGTATCTCTGATTAAAAAATGTATATTATTTAATAATTCTATGATATCTTTATCAATCGCCATATCTTTAAACATTCTCCCTCATCCACTCACGCACATCACTGAATTTTCAGAAGCAACTAACCAATTTATTTACATGCATTTTACCATGTTCAGTCATTTTAATATGAGAAAATTACACACAGATCCCACAGAAGATAATTAATTCTTCAAAAGTCCCTCGAAATCCTCAAATGCTTTCTAAGTCCCCACTACTTCAGAGCAAACAATTAAAATTGTGAAATTGCCTACTTGCCCTCACTGATTGAAAATGTTGTAATTGACTGCTATGTAGGTTGTGACTGTATGCTGTGCATGTTATCATTCAGTTGAGTATATGTTGTGATTAGCTTCTGTGTATATTGTGAATGGCTCAAATATAGGTTGTGATTAGGAATGTTTAAGGTCGGCCCGTCCCGGTCGACCCGTTCCGGTCCCGATCTTATTGGGACAGGACGGATCTATTCCAAAATTTTTCGGGACGGGACGGGACACAGGACGGGGTCGTCCCGGTCCCGTCCCGGTTCCTTTTTTTTTTAATTTTTTTAATTTTTTATCCTATTTATATAATATTATTTTTTATATATTTTTTTAAGATTTGAGATTATAGTATGGAACTATGGATATATTTATTTAGAGTTTTTATATTTGTTAATGATTTGAGATTATTGATGATTAGAATTTTTAGCAAGTTTTTATTGTGTTAAAAGCTTTTGTTTAGAGTGTTTAATGATTATTATATGTAATATTTTGAATTTTTGTTTAAGAGTGTCCAAACAAATAAAAAAGAAAATAAAGATGTGTTTTGATAAGGTTTAAGCCCAAAAAAATATAATTAAAAAAACAGATTTTATTAAAAAAATTTAAAAAAAAAAGTTCAGGACGTCCCGGTCCCGTCCTGACCGAGACCGGGACAACCCCGGGATGGGCCGGGACACGGGACAGAAAATCTGTCTCGTTACTGTTCACCGGGACGGGCCTGTCCCGGTCCCGATCCGTCCCGTGAACAGCCCTAGTTGTGATTGGCTACTATGTAAATTATAACTGTAACTGTGCATGTTGTCATTTGGTGAGGGTAAGTATGTAATTTCACAATTTTTTTTTTTACTCTGAGGTCCTTGGGGATTTAGGAAACATTTGGGGATTTTGAGGGACTTTTTCAAAATTAATTGTCTTCTATGAAACCTGTGTGTAATTTTCCCTTTCAATATATACATGCATGCATTGCCTCTACTTTTTATACTTTCTTTAATATTGCTATAATTTGATCAAATTAATTAACGGTGCTCCGGTCCAACCAATGAGATGCCATAATAAGATGAACCAAGTTTCAAGTATTTTTTCAAAAGAGTTATAATTTTAATAAGATGAATCAAGTTTCATATTTAGTGGCCAATCTAAAATTTTACGAATGAATGTGCAAATTTACTTATGATTTTATTTCTCAGGTGTATCCAACACTTTGATTTTTTAGTGGTGCAATTTCACTAACAATATTTTTTTATTGTAATTTTATCCCTGATTTTTGGATGCAATTTTACTTCTTAGAAGTCAAATTACACTAAAAAATAAGATTATGAAAAAAAATCACAGCACCAAAAAGGTCAAAGTAGTAGATGCATCTGAAAAATAAGATCATGGGTAAATTTGCACCTCTTATTATTATTTGGACCAATCATGGGTAAAATCATAATTTTACTTCTATCTAAACACCTTAATAAGTCACTGCCCACGTCATGATGCTCACTGGCTCAGTTTCCAATAGAATTTGGATGACATTTTTTGTCGGGAAAATTACACTCAGGTCCCACAGAACACAATTAATATAAAAAAGGTCCCTCGAAATCGCAAAATAATTCTGAAATCCCCAGGGACCTGTGTGTAATTAATTCTAATTGTGAAATTACGTAGTTACCCCTGTTAATTTGAACTTATTTACAACCTCAACAGTGGCTGTTAACAACCCGAGAAGAGGTGGTTAACAACCTCAACAACGCCCCTGGTATTCCACAGAATGAGTTGTCATGAGCATTGCCGAGGTTGTCAATCACGTCTTCTTGGGTTGTTAACAGCCACTGTTGAGATTGTAAACGAATTACTGCAATAAAATTAGAACCTATTTACAACCTCAACAGTGGCTGTTAACAACCCGAGAAGAGGTGGTTAACAACCTCAACAACGCCCCTGGCATTCCACAGAGTGAGTTGTCATGAGCACTGCCGAGGTTGTCAATCACGTCTTCTCGAGTTGTTAACAGCCACTGTTGAGATTGTAAACGAATTGCTGCAATAAAATTAACAGGGGTAAGTAGGTAATTTCACAATTAGAATTAATTACACACAGGTCCCTAGGGACTTCAAAATCATTTCGCGATTTCGAGGGACCTTTTTGATATTAATTGTGCTCTGTGGGACCTGAGTGTAATTTTCCCTTTTTTGTCCCCACTCAAAGCAGAAGGCCCACATCCTTGACGGCACGCTCAAGCATTCGATCAGCTCACGAAGAGCCCACAAAAGGCAGCGCGTCCTTGGTGTCACATTACGCGTCCGCCATAAACGCTCCACACAATAACCCACAAACAAAGGTCATCATCATATCTTCTTTTTTTTTTTTTTGGGTCGCCAGACATCATGTCAATGATACTTTATATAGCAAAAATAATAATAATGTGTCCAATTTTTAAAATACTAACATTTAATTATAAATTCATATAAAATAAAAAAGTACACATTATCATGTTTGATTGGATAAGTTTTTCCATAATAATAAAAGAGAAGATTTCTCTGCTTGATTTGTGTGATATTTTATAAAGAAATAAAGATTAATTATTTGGTTATTTTAAAATTTTATGATATTTTTATGCATCTCATGTATCTCTGATTAAAAAGTGTATATTATTTAATAATTCTATGATATCTTTATCAATCGCCATATCTTTAAACATTCTCCCTCATCCACTCACGCACATCACTGAATTTTCAGAAGCAACTAACCAATTTATTTACATGCATTTTACCATGTTCAGTCATTTTAATATGAGAAAATTGCACACAGATCCCACAGAAGGTAATTAATTCTTAAAAAGTCCCTCGAAATCCTCAAATGCTTCTTAAGTCCCCACTACTTCAAAGCAAACAATTAAAATTGTGAAATTACCTACTTACTCTCACTAATTAAAAAAGTTGTAATTGACTGTTGTGTGGGTTGTGACTGTATGCTGTGCATGTTATCATTCAGTTGAGTGTAAGTTGTGATTAGCTTTTGTGTATATTGTGAATGGCTCAAATATAGGTTGTGATTGACTACTATGTAGATTGTAACTGTAATTGTGCATGTTGTCATTTGGTGAGGGTAAGTACATAATTTCACAATTTTAATTTTTTATTCTGAGGTCCTTAGGGACTTAGGAAACACTTGGGAATTTTGAGGGACTTTTTCAAAATTAATTGTCTTCTGTGAAACTTGTGTGTAATTTTCCCTTTCAATATATACATGCATGCATTGCCTCTGCTTTTTATACTTTCTTTAGTATTGCTATAATTTGATCAAATTAATTAACGGTGCTTCGGTCCTACCAATGGGATGTCATAATAAGATGAACCAAGTTTCAAGTATTTTTTCAAAAGAGTTATAATTTTAATAAGATGAATCAAGTTTCATATTTAGTGGCTAATCTAAAATTTTACGAATGAATGTGCAAATTTACTTATGATTTTATTTCTCAGGTGCATCCAACACTTTGATATTTTTAGTGGTGCAATTTCACTAACAATATTTTTTTATTGTAATTTTATCCCCGATTTTTGGATGCAATTTTACTTCTTAGAAGTCAAATTACACTAAAAAATAAGATTATGAAAAAAAATTGCAGCACCAAAAAGGTCAAAGTAGTAGATGCATCTGAAAAATAAGATCATGGGTAAATTTGCACCCTTACCAGGTCTTATTATTATTTGGACCAATCAACTTGGGCTAACATTAGCTCTCATTCGGGGCCCAACCATCAACTTTCAGGCTTATGTACAGGCCCATGTTAGAGTACAAGAACCCAGAGATAATTTCAAAAAACGAAAAACACATCATAACCTCAGAAGTCAGAACCCCACGCGGAAACCAAAAAAAAAAAAAAAAATGGAAATACTGAGTGTTCCGAGTAGGGTTTAATTACTGGTCGTTAAGACGCTGAAACCCCTCTTTCGCAGAAGCCGAAGCCCTCTGCTTCTGTAGCAGCACGCCCCCACAAAGCTGCGCGAATTACAACCCTATCACATTCATCAAGAAAACTCGCGTTTACGCGTATGTTCATATTCATTTTGTAACATTGGTGGTTCCGTGGAAATCTCGAGGTTTTGTTGTGAAGATGGTGGAGAGCCTGTTGGCAGGTACAGAGACCAAGAATCCATTGGATTCTGGTTCGGATCATTCTAACGGGTCGGTGTTATTCAGCCGTAGAATCGAGTTTCTTCCCGCGAAGAAGCCCTTCAAAGGATTTTCCGATGGCGGGAGTGATTTTAAGCTCGAGACTTTAAACCCCGTCAGCTCATCTGAAGCTCGGCGACCTGGTTCCGGTTCGGTTGGAAAGAAGCACGATGGTTCCGAATTCTTTGATTTTGGTTTGGATCCGGAGCTCAGTTTTGGGATTACCGTTCGAAGGATTGTGAGTCCGTCCTTCACTGGAATTCATCTGCTTTAGCTTCTTTCCTTTGTTTTTTTTTTTTAATTAACCTGATTGCCACAGCTGAAAATGGGACAGTGTGAAGGTTAATAATTTGGGATGAAAGTCAGTTCAAATAGAGATGCTCTTCATCTTTCCTTTTTCAGGAGCGAAAGCTGAAACGCGTTAATTTCCGTTTCCTCTCTACTTCCCACCTTCGTTATTCAAGTCTTCCCTTGAACTTCGTTAGTTGGCATGCCTTCTGTTTTCATGACTGCTTCTTGATATTGGGATTACCGTTCCAAGAATTACCTGTGCGATCACCTCAGTTTGATTGCTTTTCATTTGCTTCAGCTGCTTTCTTTTCCTTCTTTTCAATTAACTTGATTGCCGTGTCAGAAAATGGGACAATGTAATTGTTAATAAAGATAAAGCTCGGACAGGGAGCATGTGCCACCGATAGCAAAACAACGGGCGCTGAATCTTTATTATTTTTTTGGGGGGGGGGGGTTCACTCTTCAAACTTTTCACAATGCTAGCATAATTTTAAATTCTTTTATTTAATACTGTTATAGCTCTTCATTTGTTTATTCTGGGTAAGGACATGGCATTTTACGTTTTGTGCTTATCTGTCTTTGGGCTCAATTACAACTCGTTATTTGTTATTTCCAGGGAGCTGGCTTGCGAAATTTAGGAAACACTTGTTTCCTTAATTCGGTATTGCAGTGTTTGACATATACGGAGCCTTTAGCTGCATATCTACAAAGTGGAAAGCATAAAAGTTCTTGTGAGCTGCTCAGCTTTATTTTCTATTCTATTCTATGACATGTATCTTGTGTAGATTTTTATATAAAGTACTTTATTTATGTTCACCTTTTGCTTTGGGGTATTGTTTCATTTAATTTCTACTAACATTTTATGATCAATGTAGGTCATGTTGCTGGATTTTGTGCATTGTGCGCGATACAGAATCATGTCAGTCGTGCACTCCAATCAACTGGGAGAATATTATCTCCAGAGGATCTGGTTATGAACCTGCGCTGTATCCTTGTGTTCGATTCTCTGCTTTTTGAATAGACAGTTAGAGAGAACTAATTTTTCGTTTGCTTAAAATGTTGGTAAATTGATAAGAGGTTAAACTGCCTATCTTCAAATGTTGTGGTTCTTGTTATATTTTTTTCCTGCTCTTTTGTGAATTTAATCTTTTTCCACAATGGAGGATCTTGGCACAAATGGTTGTTCTTATTGGGATGCTAAGGTGTCCATTGGCCCACAAATTGTCAGGATTTGTTGCCAGTTATGATTTTTTTTTTCGTTCCAAATATTACTTACAATTGACATGTTGTAAAATACAAATATCGTATATTTTCTGCATCAGTCATGATGTCCATATCTGCTACTTCTGTTAGGGTGTAATAACAGCTGATTAGATTATGGTATGAAGCATCATTTTATTTTCTCTTTTGTTGACCATGCGCTAGATTATGTTAGCTGAGGCATTGTGAAGCCGTGTGAGGTTAATGTCACTAATTGTTTCTTAAATATAGAGTAATCTCCTCTTAAGATGTATTAGAATTTGTCCTTCTTGACAATGAGATAGGCATATCACGGAATTTCCGAAATGCAAGGCAGGAGGATGCACATGAGTATATGGTCAACTTGCTTGAATCAATGCATAAATGCTGCCTGCCTTCTGGAGTTCCAAGTGAATCCCCTGGTGCCTATGAGAGGAGTTTGGTTCACAAGATCTTTGGTGGTCGTCTCCGTAGTCAGGTATCTCTGGTTTTCTTACTCCTAGGTTTCTCTGGAGAAACTTGATCAGTAACTATTGTTTGGTTATGACGGGGGAATCTATGTAAAACGGACACCTTTATTTTAATGATTTGGCAGTTCTTGTTCGATGATTATTCCTTGACAATAACAAAACAGTTTGACTTCTTTTCCAGGTCAAATGTCATCAATGCTTGAATTGCTCCAACAAGTTTGATCCATTCTTAGATTTAAGCCTTGAAATATTCAAGGCAGATTCATTGCAGAAGGCACTTTCAAATTTCACAGCTGCTGAGTGGTTAGATGGAGGAGAAAGGCAGTATCAGTGCCAACGATGCAAGCAGAAAGTTAAAGCTCTCAAACAGCTTACAATTCATAAGGCTCCATATGTGCTGACCATTCATCTAAAGCGGTTTTATGCTCATGATCCTGGACAAAAGATTAAGAAAAGAGTTCAGTTTGGTTGTGCACTGGATTTGAAACCTTTTGTCAGTGGCTCCTATGTGAGTAACTTTTTTCATTACATAAAAACTGCAACACTTTCTTTCCATATGCTATTTGCTGTTCTTCCAATTTCTTAAAATTAAATAACATGATAGACATATGGCCCTTATATGAATTGCAAAGGGTGAAAGGACCCAAAAACACAACATCAATTCACTGAAAAATGAATTGCTTATCCCCCCTCAATATTTAAAGCTGCAAGGAGTTGGTTACAGACGCAAAACAGAAACATTCATTCTGTCTCCTAATTTCCTAATATCCTGAAACTACCCGCTCCTAAGATCGTCGTCCTAAGCACATGGAGTTAACAGATAAACCTCATGCGACACATGAAGATAACAGATAAACCATAGAAATTATGCAAAGATAACGGATAAACCAGATAGACTAGTAAAACAACACTAAAGTCAGGTAACAATGTGTTTTCCACCGGGATAACTATCCTCAAATAATGTTTTGCTTATTGGGAAATGTCGAGCTGTGTTGTTTGATTGGCTTCTATATGTATCTGTAAATTATCATCATGGTTAACTCATTTTCTTAACTGTAATCTATGGTAGGATGGAGACTTAACGTATTCTCTTTATGGGGTGCTGGTTCATTCTGGCAGCAGCACTCATTCTGGTCACTATTACTGCTATGTCCGCACAGCAAATAACATGTGGTACACCCTGGATGACAATCGGGTATGGAAAACAATCTCTATATGGAGTTCTTGGCCTCTGATTTAGTTGAATATGAAGTTGAAGTGGGAAAAAGAAGCCATTTTTTTGTCATGGAAAGGGGAACGTAGCATGCATGTTTTTCTCAAACTCTGTTCACAGCTATAACACCTATAAGTTGTCATTTTGTTGCTTCAGTTATATTTGAATAAAACAGCTGGTGAACTACTGGCTATAAAATGGTCTGCATACATTTTCAACTTTTGTTTTGATGACCGTGCTTGGAAAGAATAATATTTACATGTGGAAAGATACTAGTCTGTTTTAATTTGTTGTCTTCTGTGGGCTCCTCATTACTGTAACTTGTTACAACAGGTGAGCCATGTTAGTGAGCGGGAAGTTCTGAATCAGCAGGCTTACATGTTATTTTATGTTCGGGATAGGAAAAGCAGTGTTTCAAAGAAACCTGTCGACATAGCCCAGAAGGAGAATATAGAAGTGAATGTGAGTGCAAGTAAAGCTACTGTATATTCGAGCCAAGCTTTGAAGAAAGAATTGGTTCTAACTGGTCAAACAGAAAATTTACTCAGCAAAACATGTTCGTCTGCTGAAGCTCCGAAAAGTTCATTAAATATTGATTCTTTGAGGGGTTCCTTATCAAAGGATGCATCAAATCAGCAAAGAAATAGCCCTTTAAAAAATCGCTTGATACAAAATAAACAATCTGTATCTGAGCCATGTTCTCAGCCACCGGCACAAAAAGATTGCTTGATACAAAATAAACAATCTGTATCTGAATCATGCTCTCAGCCACCGGCTCAAAAAGAGTCATTAGAATTGCCCCCTCTTGCTAAATCAGAACCTGAAAGCTTGTTGCCATTAGGTGAATGTGTAAACAACAGTTGCACTCATAATATGAAAAACTTAGTTGCTTCGGCAACTGACTTTATAAATAAAGGCAAAGAGAATGGAGTTTCTAAAGAGGACGTGAAAGACACTCTCTCCTTGGCACCATCTGTTAGTGACCCTGAAAAAGCTGCTTCTCAACCTGTGATAGATGAAACCTCTCAGAAGGTAGATGATTTCATTTCATTAGCTAACATAAGTTTGGGGCAGATTTGGTGCTCTTAAAATTATATTGGTTACTAAACTGTGATTCTCTCTTCATGTAGATTAATGGTGTTACTACGCTTGGAGGTTCAAGTGCTAATACATCAAAAAGCACTGCTTCTACAATTTCTCTAATTCAACCAAGCAATAGCAGTTGTCAGGTTAATATATTTTCCCCTTAAAATGGACTTTGCTTGGAGCTTGGTTGACTTTCTTTTTACCCTTTTTTTTTTTTTGTAGGTTGGGGGTTCTGCAACTGGTTCGGAAGGTTGTGACAAATCAGGCAATCAAGTGTGTGAAAAGGTTGTTGGTAATCAACCATTGGTTCTTGACAAGTCAGGAAGAAGGTCAATGGATATTGGTGGCCTTAGCCACAAACGCATCAAGAAGTCAAGGAAGAAACTTTTGAAGTATCGGGTTTCAAGTTTGCATGTTGGCTCTAACTTCCTTGTGATGGCATCTTTTAGCTTGCGGAAGAAAAAGAAAAATAAAAAAATTGAACGCCAGACTTCTGATATAAAGAATCTAAATAAAGAAAAGCTGGATGAATATATCTCTTCAGATGTAGGGCCATCAAGTAGTGTTGGGAGTGTGGGAACCAAATCATCTTATAAACATGCTACTAATCATCTGTCTATGAACTCAGTTGGTGGTGAATCAGTGATGGAAAATATTGCCAATGGAGAATTTAGAAAGAGGATTGATCAGGACTGTGCTGTGCTTGCCACTGCCAAGCATGTAGAAAAGGTCTCTGGGCATAGCTCAGTTGCAAACCATTGTGATTCTAGACAGCCCAATAGGCTACGAGATGGTAACAGAGAACAAATGCATAGTAGTTCGATGAGTAAGCTTGCCCGAGGTCTAGAGGGTGAGTTCTTATTGCTGCTCTCCAGGTTCCTGATTTGAGTCTTGGTATCTTCATATCTGACATCACTGTTCTTTATTTTGGTACAGTTCCACGTTGGGATGATGTAGAATTGCCTTCATCTCAATCCAAGGAGTCAAAGAGTGAGATCATGAGCATTGGCTATGTTGGGGATGAATGGTAAGTCTAATTTTAAAATGCTCTTTTATCTGTAAGCAATGATGACATGGCAGGTAGTATTGTTTTTAGTAATCCATATCGTATTCAAGTAGCGCATACGACTCATGCATGTACATACATGCCCACCTACGCATACACATGTTCACGCACTTTTAAAAAAAAAACGTTACTCTGATGTGTGTTTCAGATAAATCTTTTTATGCTTTTCATATTTTGGTGCCAAACTTTTCAAATTGGAAGTTATGACATGTTTAATGTCTCCAGGACATGTCAGTATGGTGGAATTTTTTATGATGAGTAGTAATTTTGGACTAATTTTTTCAAGAAATATTGATTCTGCGCTATATTATTTGTTATACATATAAACATGTTCTTATTTAAACATATCGCCACAATGATTTTTCCATTCTACATTTTTTCACAAGCTGCTGCATATTGCAGTGCTTTTACTATAACCGCACTGGACTGGCTGATACATACTGTGTATTGCTATTTACAAATTAAACTTTGGTCATTTTAAAATGTTATAGGGATGAAGAATATGATATGGGGAAGAGAAAGAAGTTAAGGCGCTTTAAGCATAGCTTTGGTGGGCCAAACCCTTTCCAAGAAATTGCCACTGAGAAATCTCGGTTTAAAAGGGCAAAACTCGAGCAATGTCGCTCAGGGAACCTTCCGTTCCGTTCAGGATTTGTGGTAGACATTAGTAAGTTGTCGAGCTGAAATTGTAACGGAAAACACTTATGATTTTCCCAGTTCAAAGTTGTGTTCCTAGCATTAATTTGCCTGAGAGCAGAGTGTTGTTAGGCTTTTATCATATGCTTTGTGGACATTTCTCTTTTCAGAGAACTGTTAGCTGCGCATGTTCGAGAAATGATATGTGGCTACCTTGGGTGGCTCGAAAATTTTGTTCCTCTTAGTTTTCACCTTAGCAGGGTCATCTTCTAACACGTAAAACTGTTTCCTGTATCGTTTATTTGGTGGATGGATGTATTTGGCTATGTACTTGAGGTTAATAGAATTCGTATATTTATTTTTATTCTATGATTCTTGCACTCACATTTTGTTATTTTCGTGTGGCACACTAACGGTCATTTTCAAGACTGTAACAGAGCAGCTGATGGATTGAAGTTTTTTCCCTTCGCCAACTCATAGGTTGGAAGGTTAAGTGAATTGGAGTAGTAGTGAAATTTCTGAGGGTTTATTCATTACACGAGGAGTTTACTGTTATTTTAATTAGAAAAGGAAATAATCGTAATTTTAACTAGAGGTGGGCATGTGTTAGTTTGGCTAGGTTGCAAATTATTTAAGATTAATAATTAAATAGGGCAATTCCAGCTAATGAGCTAAACCGATTTATCTGAGGGAAATGAACCGAAATGGTTGGGCTTTTGGGCATGGCCTATTTTTGCTCACATTTTTTCCTTGGCCAAAAATTTTAAAAAAAGGAAGAAAAAAAATTAAAATTTTGAAATGTAAAAAAAACTAAAAAAATGCCTTTTGATTCCCCCCCCCAAAAAAAAGTGGGGAGCCCCTCGCTGGAACCCTGACGGCAGCCGGCAGGCAGCCTACTCGGCACAAGTGCGGTGACTGCCAATGGGGGGCTTTTCTTTTGCAAGGGGAATTCTTTTTTCCAAAAAGGGAAGGAAAGTGAGATTGGTGGGATTTGATCTTCCAACTCGGTGGTTTCCAAAATCAAGAGTGGCTGCTGAACTGACAAACTTTGTTGATATTATGGAGCAAAAGAAAAAATTAACTACTTTATTTTGGCTCTAGCTTATGATAACAGTTCATCTAGGAATAACAAGTCTTGATTATAAAATGATATGTTTGAATTTGGGATTAACAACATAGTTTTTTTTCCTAACACAACTTGTAAGTCAATTAAAAGTGATAATAATTCATCTTAGAATAAAAAATCTTGATTGTAAAATAACAACAATTCATCTTTAATTTTTGGAATCACCAAGTTGGGAAATCAAATCACACCAACCTCACTTCCCTCCCCTTTTTTTTTTTTTTTTTAAAATCCTCCTGCAAAAAATAAAAAGCCCCAATGGTAGCCACCTTGCAGGTGCCTAGTGTCGGAGCTCCCGCATTGACAGGAGGCCCGCCAGCTACCACAGTGGTCGTCCGCCAACAAAACCCTGCGAAGGGGCTCCAAACTTTAAAAAAATGAGCATTTTTTGTAATTTTTCTTGAAATTCAAAATTTCAATTTGGGTTTATCTTTTTTCTATTATTTTGAGGTTTAAGGTGTCTCAATTGAAATATCATAATTTTAGGCTTCTTTATTTAGAATTTTTCTAAATAAAAATCTAACTATACTAAATTTTTATACAAAATATCTAACAAAGCGGGGGCTAGAATTTTTTTTTTAGAAAAATGAATACTAGAACAATATATATTATTATTATGGAACAGATATTTTGAAAACCACCTGGATACATAATTGCAATTAGCACATCATGATAAGATTCAGAAATTTTTTTTTAAAAAAATTTTAAGTCAAACGATAACTAACATTTGCCTTTTATCTAATGCAACATACAATTGGCCAAAATTTAAAAAAAGTAATGATTTTGGATTGGTTTATTTGAGTCCTCATAGGCTCAACACTAAATCAAATCAAAATAACATTAAAATAAAATAACTGAAGTGAACCAGGAAAGAAGGATGATGGATAGATCCGTACTTGATAATGATTTTGCAGGTAATAACTATTATTAAGCCAGGCCTTGAAGCTCTCTAATGATTTAGCCACAAGAGCATAATTTTGCGTGATGATGAACTGCATGGTTTCGTTTCTGTTAATAATTCAAGTGAATCCAAAAACCACTCATTGAGCAGCAATTATATATTTTTATTTTTATTTTGAGGCATAAAAACACCAAGCCAGACCAAACTGCTCAGACCTTTAAGGGCAAAGGCAAAAGCAGCAATTGTATATTCTTTCTTTGTTTCCAGTGCGTCGAAACCTTTCCGAATTCTTCATAACTCTTCGAATAGAGTTGCTTGATGTCTGGCTCTGTAGTCAATATTAATATACAACCTCAGGTTCTAATTATAAGAAGTAGTTAACTAATTTGAGGAGATTAAGAAAAGAAATTAAATTGGTTATTTATAATAAATGGATGTTATCTTTCCTAAAATTCCTTGCTAATCAAGTTTATTAGTTAGAACTACCATTGTTAGAAGGATTACATTAGAAAAAAAAATACATAAATATAAGAGACAAAGTGAATTTGGATATTATATTTTAAATCAAAATAAAAGTCAAACATATACTTATATTAAAGACCGGAGGTAGTATTGTTCAAATAGAAAATCTAGAGTTTAGATATAAATTTACCTGTGAAATATTCCCCCAAGCGTATTTGATATCATAAATATTATCATGAGCATTTTTAAATGGAGCAAAAATGTCATATCTACTACTTATACTTAGCGACTGTCGTGATGGGGCCATGTTCAGATACCGTAAAGTAATGGACATTGGACATATTTAATGGATATACTCCTCCGGTCCTAATTATAAAACTCAATTGACTTATTTGAGGAGATTAAGGAAGTAAGTTAAGTTGGTTATTTATAATAAATAAGTGTTGTCATTCCTAAAATATCCTTGCTAATTAAGTATATTGACTAAAACTATCATTATTAGAAGGATTATCTTGAAAAAAAAATGCATAAATATAATAGACAAAATGGATTAGGGTCTTATAATTAGGACCAAATAAAAAGTTAAATGGGGTCTTATAATAAGGACCGGAGGAGTAACATTTATGCTCAATTTGAAAATCAAATGTTAATGTGTGATGTTACACTTACACCCAAAAAATATTTATTGGATTAGATGTACATGGAAAAAAATTTTATAAGTAGGTTTGAATTTTAACCCCTAACTTTATTTGGCTTTGGTAACCCAAAAAAAAAATTATTTGGCTTTTAAAGTTAGGAATTCATAAGGTAGTACTCCAAGATTCTAAATACGGGAGCCAATTAAAAAATCAATTTTGATCTTGAATATAAACCAACACGTAATCTAATTTGTATAAAGATATTTTAAGGAGATAATGCTATATTAATTAGAATTAAGTAACTTAGTTATATTTCTTAATCTATTCATTTTAAATAAGTAACTCTTATATTACAGAATAGATGAGTACTCTCCAGCTTTTTATATAAATTGCTTATAACTAATTCATAGCACAAGAGAGACAATTAAATTATTAATTTTGTCTGTAACTTCTTTTTCCCAAATTTTTCTATTTAAAAACAAAAGAAAGAAAAGCAAATCCTGTCTCATAGTTGAATGTACTGTTACAAGATTGGAAAAGATGTAGTCCTAAAAAAGTTAATGCTCAATTTGGTGATTAAAATGTAAATGTCCTACATAAAGGAGAGGAAAGAGTATTTAATAAATTTTTTAAACTATTAAAAAATAATGGGAAAATGACAGATAAAGAAGTTTCAAAATGTGAAATGTCAATTTGGGAAGCTAAGGAAATGTAATTACATATAGGGAAGTCCTTCCCAAATTAAAATTTTGAAATTAAGTGAAATGACAAAAATACCATTTGTTCTTTTTTTTTAAAAAAAAACCCAGCCCCTCACTAGTGGCTGGCGACCGGTGACCACCGCCGGCAAATGGCCTCCGATGGCCGCCGACTGCCTTCGGCCACCGGTGTGGTGGCTGTCAGTGAAGGATTTTTGTGACAAGATTTTTTTTTGGAATGGGATAATATTGGTTCAGAGTGGCAGGGGTGGGATTTGATCCCACAACCCCTTGGCCACTTGGACCAACAAAAAGGAAGATAGTCATTGGGCCATCAAAGATTTCTTAACTTTATAATGCAAACAAAAATATAAGTTAACTCTTTTACTGTGACTCCAGCTCGTAACAACAATTTATCTGAGGATGACAAGTCTTAATTGAGAAATAAAAAGTCTAAATTTGATATTCACAAAGCAAATTTTCCTTATACATAACAAATAGCAGCATGTGCATTAATTAAAAATGATAATAATTTATTTAAAAATGACACGTCTTTACTGAAAAATGACAAGTCTAAACTTGATATTAACAAAGAATGTACGTTAATTAAAAATGACCATAATTTATTTGAAAATAACACATCTTTACTAGAAAATGATAAGTCTAAACTTGATATTAACAAGGCAACTTTTCCTTATACATAACAAGAAATACCGAATAAATTGTTGTTATTTTTCAGTAAAGACGTGTTATTTTCAAATAAATTATGGTCATTTTTAATTAACATACATGCTATTTCTTGTTATGTATAAGGAAAAGTTGCCTTGTTAATATCAAGTTTAGACTTGTTATTTCTCAATTAAGACTTGTGATCCTTAGATAAATTGTTGTTACGGGTTGGAGTCATAGTAAAAGAGTCAACTTATATTTTGTTTGCATTATAAGTTAAGAAATCTTTGATGGCCCAATGGCCATTTTCTCTTTTGTTGGTCCAAGTGGCCAAGGGGTTGTGGGATCAAATCTCACCCCCGCCACTTTGAACCAATGTTATCTCATTCCAAAAAGAAAATATATCTTGTCACTGCCTCTGGCTGCCGGTCACAGGCCACCAATGAGGGGCTGGTTCTTTTTTTCCAAAAAGGACAAAGGGTATTTTTGTCATTTTATTGAATTTCAAAATTCCAATTTGGGAAGGAATTCCCTATCTGTAATTACATTTCCTTAGCTTTCCAAATTGGCATTTCACTTTTTGAAGCTTCTTTATCTATTATCTTCCCAAAAATAATACTCCTAGGAAATAATGAGTCTTTTATTTTGGAACACTAAACTTTGACTTAATAATTAAAGACAACAATAATTATTAATTATTATAAAAAATCAATAACATCAGCAAATTGACAAAAAGTAAGAACTCTTGAAGAATGCAAGTAGCCAAGTACCAGCTTTTATCCCCCCACCGAAAGCCGCAAATCATATTAACCCACTTTTTAATATTTGAATCATTAGTTAAGTAAGATTAATTAGTTTACATTTTTGACCAAAGAGATTAGTTTAGATTAGTACTTTAATTAGGAGATAAGATAGAAAGAGACTGAAAATGAAATATGAACTCTATTTTCATTTGACTAATTTGAACTCAGATTTACCGACTAACACAATGTTTTAGCGTTTTGAATGTTAAAACCAACAATAACAAGAAGTTTTATCTATTCTATGGGATGGATTACGTAGATTATATTTCTCCGATTCTAAATATAAGACTTTTATACACCTCCGGTTCTAAATATAAGGCTTTTATACATACTAGTATAGGGTCATATATTTAGGACCGAAAGAGTACTATATTAATAAGTAAAAATATTTTTCAGAACAACTAATTTGAATTTATTTTAGATTAAACTCTAATTACAACTTAAAAGGATATTTTCCTAATATAATTTTCTTTTCCATAAAATTCAAAAGACAAAAAAGGGAGAGTAGATATGCTACTGAAATATGGGAATCCTAAAATGGCCCTTTAAAATAATTTAATTGTTATGAAATCTATAAGAACTATTATATTATGAAATTAATTTTTGTGAAGTGACTTTGTTGCCTTCAATAAAATTAGTTTCACTGCTTTAATAATTATTGTCCTTTGATAAGTTAAAGTTTTTACTCATTAAATTGTTGTCATCATTTTGTTTTTTGTTTTCATATTTCAAATTAAGAGCATTTAGCTAATTTTGCTATAAAATTTATCTTTAGACTAATTTGTAGTGATCCCACTGTGATCAGATCATTTTGAAGATTCAGAATTGGAATTTGCAGATTTTAACAGTATTTTTGTGTCCTTTTTCCATTAAAAAAATTAAAAATAAAAAGCAAAAGATGAAGATAAGAGACAGTGGAGTCATGATTATTGTAAATAAAAATGTAATAATGTGTGCGTGTGTTGATTTCACGTTACTCCTCAAGCCCTCACCCTTCAATGAATGCAAATCATTTCTGTACTTTTTTTTTGCTCTTTTATCCTTCCACTGTCTCCCTTTTGGCACGCGTATCCTTTTTTGTGTGTCTTTTGATCTTTTCACCCAGCAAGTAAATGTGATGATATTGTTTATATTTCACTATATATATAAATTTTAGGAGAAATTAGAATAGAAGACCTAAAAAAATCATATTTATTGTGGAGGATCTTAAAAATTCTAATTATTTAAAAAGACCAAAAACTAAAATATAAATATACTAATACTAAACTACCTCTAATGAACCTTATACTCCCTCTAACCACATTTCAATTGCTTAACAATTAGCAGCTAAAAAATAGCACTCTATTATCTTCACTTTTTATTATTTTTTATTCAATCTATACATTATAAAAATTGTGCAATATAATTATATATAATAATGTTCACTTAAATTTGATCACTAAAATTTAATAGTCTGTGTTCTAATTTATTTTTAAAAAAGTTAAATTTTATATACGAATCTAATTTTTTCTTTTCTATAACATTAAATTAGAAGCAATATTTCAAAATAAATTATGCTAAATTAATTTAAAATTTTCATAAAAATTTATACATGTTGAAATATGTTTTGAAAAATAATTTTTATTTTGATTTTGATTAAAATAATTAAAACAATTTATTATTAATTATTTTGCAAATTTTATATATCTTTATCTATCCATATATTTTTATTATCATTTTCGCTCATTTATTATATCTGACTATTTTTTAAAAATTATTTAATCTAATTTTTAAAAATAATTAAATATATAGTTTTTATTATAATATATTTAATATGACGAACACGGTTGAGAAAAAAAGTAGAGATGAAGAATTTGCCCTCATCTTAATGGCTGAACAAAAAGACTTTATTTTTGGTTAAATATTTTGAGTGCGTTTTGTTTCCAGTAAATAAAAATAGTATAGATATTAATGGTAATTGGCAAATATTTAAGGTATGGTTAGTGGAAATGGAAGCGATTTAATCAGGGACAATCAGGAACAAGCAACCATGTCTTCCATTCTGTCTTGTCCTGGCACTTATTTTGACTGCAACTGTGTCTTCCATTAGTATATAGAGGGACTATAATGAAATAAAGCTACTTTGAAGTTTTTTATGAAATGAGGCATAAAACAAAACCACTACAAAGAAGTTTTGTGAGTTCGAAGGAAACTTTGAGTTCATATTGGTTGTGGGTTGAGAATAGAAATTAAGCTCTATGAGATCTGATTTTCTGTTATTTCTTAGTAGCTCAGTGGTGAAGTGGTAGGCTATGAACTGATTGGTTGTAGGTTAAAATCCTACTTAGGAAAATTTGATTCATTCTGATTTCTTTAATTTCCCTGTCTTGTCTTTTTTAAAATTTTATATTTATGTAAAATATAAAATACGTAAAATTTAAAGTAAATTACACTATTAATAAGTTATTGATACCATGGGTTGGTTAGGCCAGAATTATTGTAAATATATGACCTATATTGTGTTTTTGGGTTTCAAAAAGAGTGACATTGCATCAAGTGGAGAAGATGATAGAAAGGGTTTTTTGTAAGTACCGACATGTACAGAGAAGACTGTTTTGAGGCACTGGTGAGGAGGATAAATAAGACAATACGGAATCATCTGAAAATGGGTTAGAAAAAAAAATTAAAGTAAACATTAGGTCAAGTTATTCAATAAGATCTTTTAATTAGTAATATATCTAAAGATTTACTTATTGATAGAATGTAATGATACTATCTTCTGTCCTTAATATAAAATTCTGTTTAACTTTTATTTTGTTTTTAAATATAAGATTCTAATTTACTTTGTCTCTCATATTTATTTTTTTTTTAAATTAGTCCTTGTAATAATGGTAGTTTTAGTCAATACACTTGATCAACAAGAATATTTTAAGAAAGACAATAATTATTTATTATAAATAACAAATTTAATTGGTTTTTTTAATATACTCAAATTAATCAATTGACTCTTATATTAAAGAGTGAAAGTAATATTTTACTATTCATATAGCTGATCTCATAAATTTACCTATTGGTAGAGTATGATGATCCGTATATTTGGTCTCATCGAATGAAATAGACTTATCAGATTGCCTCAGGTGGCTCCAGAGGCCAATAAGACATGGTGCATAAATTTTTTCTTTTTGGTTTGTTTTGTAAGATGAAGGAAATGGACCACTTGGGAGAGGGCCCACACAGTGTTAGATTTTTGGTGACTGTCGTTATCCCACAGGGCCTACATTTGAGGAAATGGTCCCCATTTTAGAGAAATGTAAGAAAATGGGGGGTACAAACTTCACTTTTTCCAGTCAACAAAATATAGTTTAATAACCCATTAAATCACCCCAACAAATCAATAGTCCCCATTTTAATGTTTTCCTTTCACACCTCTCGTTTCAAGATTTCATATAACTATATTCCACTTTTATGGATGGGGTTCGGTTTTATCCAAGCCAAATAAACCTAAATAAAAAAAAAATCAAATTAAACATAAAAGGGTCCAAATTAATTAGATCTTTCCAATCATCCATTTATGCATTTGGAGAGACAGGGACAGTGAAAAAAAATATTATTCATTCTAATCCTACAAGAGCTAGATAATTAATTTATCAAAAATTAATGAAATTATTTAAGTTAATTATTTATAGAAAAATATCAACTTTTCTAAAATACCTTTTTAAATTTGTACTAGGAACCATTCGGTTGATAGAATTCCTCCTTTATTATGTGTGATAACTGAAATAATTTAACAAATTATAAACTTGAAAAAATAAAAGGAATTAATATATTATATTTAGAACTAAATCAATTATATCAGGTAGCTGTTCTGTTCGTACATTTAGAATCATTAGAATATTGCATATGAGATTTCTATATTGTAACTACTCAAATCCACTCTTCTTTTTGGCATGCCTCCCAAAATGCACTTTTATCTTCTATTAGTAAAGAGGTAAAAAGCAAAGCAATGATTTAACTTTGATGGTGGAAAGTTGATTTGCTAGTGGTCATAAAATGATGCCCTAAAAGCCCTAACATGATAATTTTCTGTCTTTTAGTCCAAAACTGCTTTGGTTCCTAATGAAATGAGAAGGATGGTTTGGTTTTTAAAGAGAAAAGAGAACAAAAGGAAAAAAAAAAAAAAAAGATAGAACATTAACCAACCCACAAAGAAAAAAACTTTAACACAAAAGTTTCATGGCATTCACTAGTGTAAGACAAAACACAAAGCAGTTGCATGTGCATTAATTTTTCATTAATTAATTACGATGATGAGTTATCAAGTTGATGGGAAGATTTGGAGCATTAATTAGTTATGTTCCAAGATGTTAGTTATGCTTGTCATATAGATAATGTTGAAAATGAAAAAGGAATACTGTGAAGATACTTCCTCTAATCTTTTTTATAAGTTTTAAATAATTAAATTACACAACTAAGAATTGGTTAAAATATATTAAAAACACTAAATATATAAAAATATTTTTATTTATGGAGAATGTGAGTGCCAGAAAAAAATGTATGAAAAAAAGATAAGAAATGCATACAACTAATTAAGAATAAAAATATAAAAAAATATTAAATAGTTAGACATTTTCAAAGTGTACTTTATGTTGGCGGCAGCAAATGAGGAACAGCAAATCCGGTTCGAGTCGCGTCACAAGGACACTGTCCTTGAGAGATATTCCGCAGCCCCTCGATGTAACAGGCAGCGGCACTCCCCAGGATCAAACGAACCCTTCCTGCGAAGCAAGGTAGCAGAACAGCGAAAGCGATTGTAACAGGAAACACAGCGGGAGAGAAGAGGAAGAGGATGGAACAGTGTGTTATCACGCTGCCTGGACAGTCCCTTATATAGGCGCGAATGGCCACATCACCGGAGGACGCATCCCTCTGTTTCGCCGAGCGGGTACGACCGAAGCAACGTAAGGTTCCGTTGGAGACGGAACAGCGCGAACGTTGGTGCACACAACGTTCGCCTACACCCCGCGAGACGCGTCCGGTCGGCCACAAAACGAAACAGTAAGCCTCTTGACTTTTAACAGGTCCAAAATAAGGCTTTTCTGGTAAGCATAATTTTATTAAAAAATATTCAACAAAGTTTAAAATAATTTTCGTAAAATGAGGCTTTACCGCGTTTAATTCACGCGCAGGGGGGGAATCGCCGGTTTACAACTGCGTTTCCCTCCTGGTGGCCTGTTGTTGTGTGCGCGAGGCCCACTTCCCTCTTGGCCCATTTACTCCCCCAAGGATGCTTGATCTCATTTATACACTTAAACTTCTTCTCATCTTTCCCATGTGGGACTTTATTTGACACACATATTGCATTATTTCACAACAATCCCCCACATGTGTCAAATAAAGAGCCAGAGTTACACACATGGGTATAATCATTGTATCTAGTGGTTCTTGCGACTATGAACTAGACCTAGACTGATAACACTTAGTACACAGAGATGCCAGTGAAGCCTGCTTCTATGAACTGTCATCTCTTCGGCGTGTACTAGAGGCATTAAAAGTCAGATTATACCCCCACATTTCCGCTGTTAACGACGGTTTTGCGCGTTATAACGGCCGTGCGCGTGCCTGGTGCATAACGAATGCTCTAGAGATTTTGCCATGATCTCATAGGAGCGGCCCCACTCCACATTCGTAGAGGTGATTTCATTTAAGTGTACCTGCACTGAATACACCATCCCGTAGGATTTGAAATCATTAAGAGCTTTGCTCAACCCTCCAATATGCAATCTAGCACTTTCTCACACATCATAGGAAGGGACTAGTAATTTTGGTTTAGTGCTAGCAGTACTAACGAGCGACTTGTTCTTACCCATTGAACCTTCTTCATGGGATCACCAATCACAAAGGTTGGGTTGCCATCGCTGTCGTAATCATACTGGCTTTAGTCCCATTCCCCTCGATGTTTCGATAATTTGTTTCCTCCCTAGGGGTTTTGTTAATGGATCTGCTAGGTTCATTTCTGACCTCACAAAATCGATTGAGATCACCTCGTCCTTTAGCAGCTGCCTTAAAATATTGTGTCTCAATCGAATGTGTCTGCTTTTGCCATTAAATGTTTTATTTTTGGCCGTGGCTATTGATGCCTGGTTATCACAGTGTAATGATATTGATGGCGTTGGCTTGTCTCCCAATGGGATATTTGCTAAGAAGTTTTTCAACCACTCAGCCTCTGTACCAGCCAATTCCATAGCAACTAACTCAGAATCCCTTGAGGATCGAGTTATGATGCTTTGTTTGGCTGACTTCCAAGTGACAGCTCCACCACCAAATGTAAAAACATAACCGCTAGTGGACTTTGTCTCGTCTGAATCTGAGATCCAATTAGCATCACTGTATCCTTCTAATACAGCGGGAAATCCACTATATAGTATACCATAATTCATGGTACCCTTCAGATATCGTAATAATCTCTTCAGAGCTTCCCAATGTTCACTGCCTGGACAGTGAGTATATCTGCTCAATCTGCACACAGCATATGCTATGTCTGGCCTGGTATAATTCATCAAGTGCAACAGACTCCCAATAATCTGTGCATACATAGATTGAGCAATCGGATCTCCTTTATGCTTCTTTAGATGCACACTAGCATCATAAGGGGTACTCAAAGGAGTTTCATCATAATGTTCAAACTTTCTCAGTATTTTCTCAACATAATGTTCCTGAGAAAGTAAGATGCCATTTTCATTTCTTGTGATTTTAACACCTAGGATTATTTTTGCTTCACCCAGATCTTTCATATCAAAATTTGAATTAAGAAACATTTTTGTTTCAAGCACCACATTCATACTGGTTCCAAAAATAAGCATATCATCCACATATAAACAAATAATCACACAATCATTATTCATAACTTTGGTATAAACACATCTTTCTACTTCGACAGTAGAGAAACCACCACTCATTAAAACTTGATCTAACTTCTCATGCCATTGTTTGGGTGCTTGTTTTAAGCCATATAGAGATTTTACTAACTTACATACTTTGTTTTCTTGCCCAGGAACAGCACACCCTTCAGGTTGTACCATATAAATTTCCTCTTCTAAATCACCATTTAGAAATGCTGTTTTGACATCCATTTGATGTATAAATAGCTTATGAATTGATGCTAAAGCAATAAGGATTCTAACAGATGATATCCTTGTAACAGGAGAGAATGTATCAAAATAATCAATATTTTCCTTTTGGGTAAAACCCTTAGCTACAAGCCGTGCTTTGTATTTATCTATGGTTCCATCAGGAAAATATTTTTTCCTAAAGACCCATTTGCAACCTATAGGTTTTGCTCCTGAAGGCAAGTCTACCAAAACCCAAGTTTTATTTTTATTTAAGGAGTCTATTTCATCTTTAATTGCTTCTTTCCAAAGCTCTGCATCCGGAGAAGAGATTGCTTCATAAAAGTTTCTAGGTTCATTTTGTACTAAAAATGTGTAAAAATCATCTCCAAAGGATGTTTCCTTTCTCTGTCTTTTACTTCTCCGTAATTCTTCAGTCAAAACTTGATTTGTTTTTTCTTGGAAAGAGGCAGAAGGATTTTCAACACCTTTGGGAATATGCTCAACTTTTAATGGAAAAATGTTTTCAAAAATTCAGCATCTTTTGTTTCAGTAATTGTGTTTTGATTCAAAACTAAAAAACGATAAGCAGCACTTTGTTGAGCATAACCAATAAACATACAGTCAACAGTTTTAGAACCAATTTTCCTTTTCTTAAAATCAGGCAATAAAACTTTTGCAAGGCACCCCCACACTTTCAAATATTTAAGATTAGGTACAAAACCTTTCCACAACTCATAAGGTGTTTTGTTAGTTTTCCTATGAGGTATTCTATTTTGTAAAAAGCAAGCAGATAACAAGGCTTCACCCCATAAGTTATCAGGTGCACCAGAACTCACAAGCAAAGCATTCATCATCTCTTTTAAAGTTCTATTTTTCCTTTCTGCAACTCCATTAGATTCAGGTGAGTAAGGAGGTGTTACTTCATGTATTATTCCCTCTTTTTCACAAAAGTCATTTAGTAATAAATATTCTCCTCCTCTATCAGATCTAACTCTTTTAATTTTCCTACTTAGTTGATTTTCTACCTCTGCCTTATATAAGATAAATTTTTCAAAAGCTTCATCTTTATTTCTTAACAGGTACACCTTAGTGTATCTAGAAAAATCATCAATGAAGGTAATATAGTATCTTTTACCACCTCTAGTCTCTGTTTGTTTCAAATCACCTAAATCAGTATGTATTAATGACAATAACTCAGTCTCTCTTTGTGTAGGAAAATGTGATTTTTTAGTCATTTTGGTTTCTGCACAAATCTCGCATTTACCAATATTATTACTTTTAGTTTCAGAAATTAATTTAAGGTGTTGCAACCTTTTGATATATTTCCTATTAATATGCCCTAATCTAGCATGCCATAGATCATAAGAATCAACCAAGTAAACAGAAGAAGATGCATTATCATTCATATCGACACTCAGTACAAAGAGACCTTGATTACAGTAACCCTTCCCCACAAGAACATTGTTCTTTGTCATCACAATTTTGTCAGACTCAAATGACACTTTCACCCCAGCCTTTCCCAAGAGAGCCACAGAAATTAAATTTGCTCTCATATCGGGCACATACAGAACATCATTTAGCACTAGAGACTTCCCAGATGTGAGTTTCAGCACCACTTTTCCCTTTCCCTGAACCTTTGCAGTTCGGGAGTCAGCGAGATAAATTTGATCTTCCCCTTCTTCGAAGGAGGTATACATTTCCCTGTTTGCACATATGTGCTTGGTAGCCCCAGAGTCTACCACCCATTTTCTCACATCAGAGATGAGGAGGGCCTGAGAAAGCATTGCAGCAATTACTTCATCATTGTCGCTGTCATCTCCTTCAACCAAATTCACATTTGGCTTGGGAGGATTTTCATCCTTTTGAAAACTTCCCTTAGCCCTCTTCCTGCACTGTGCTGCATAATGTCCAGGTTTGCCACAAACAAAACAATTGCCCTTCTTCTTGAATTTGGAGTGCCTTTGGGTTTGTAATCAGGTTTCTTATTTTTCTGTTTCTTTGAGTTAGGGTCGTACCTCTTGTTGCGTGGTTTTGTTTCCACTAGGTTTGCTTTGGCAGCCGTCTCTTTCTCTTTCGCTGCTTGTATTGTCCTTCTGTTGGTATCTTCAATGATGATGTGAGTGATCAAGCCGGTAAGCGACAATTGTTTCTGTTTATGCTTGAGTTGTTGTTTGTAGTTGTTCCATGAGGTTGGTAGCTTTTCAATCAGGACCCCAGCGATGAACTCGTCAGGAAGATTGATCTTTTCAGCCCGAAGTTCCTCCAGTAATTTGTGGTATTCATTGATTTGAAGCTTGATGTCTTTGTCATCGGTCATCTCCCACCTATAGAAGTTTCCGACCACAAATTTCTGCTTCCCAGCGTCCTCAGCAGTATATTTGAGAACCAATGATTCCCATATTTGCTTGGCCTCTTTGTAGACGCTGTAGATGTCAAACAAATCATTAGATAGTGTACTGATCAAAGTGTGCCTGCATACTTTGTTGGCCTGGTGCCACATATCCTTCTGTCCTTGATCAGCATCTGCAGCAGGTTCTGATTGAGTCAGCGCATTGACACTCCATGCATGTCCAGAATTGTGTAGACACGTTCTTGCCACCGCCTAAAGTTGCTTCCATCGAACATTTCTATCTTGGATGTGTCAGGGAATGGCCTAGGAAGCGGTATGGCTGCCGGGACGTTCAGGGGAACGCTGACAGGAACAGCACTGGAGCCAGCAGCGTCGTTGTTTGCAGCCATTGTTCAGGATATCTCTCAAGATTGTTGGCGGCAGCAAATGAGGAACAGCAAATCCGGTTCGAGTCGCGTCACAAGGACACTGTCCTTGAGAGATATTCCGCAGCCCCTCGGTGTAACAGGCAGCGGCACTCCCCAGGATCAAACGAACCCTTCCTGCGAAGCAAGGTAGCAGAACAGCGAAAGCGATTGTAACAGGAAACACAGCGGGAGAGAAGAGGAAGAGGATGGAACAGTGTGTTATCACGCTGCCTGGACAGTCCCTTATATAGGCGCGAATGGCCACATCACCGGAGGACGCATCCCTCTGTTTCGCCGAGCGGGTACGACCGAAGCAACGTAAGGTTCCGTTGGAGACGGAACAGCGCGAACGTTGGTGCACACAACGTTCGCCTACACCCCGCGAGACGCGTCCGGTCGGCCACAAAACGAAACAGTAAGCCTCTTGACTTTTAACAGGTCCAAAATAAGGCTTTTCTGGTAAGCATAATTTTATTAAAAAATATTCAACAAAGTTTAAAATAATTTTCGTAAAATGAGGCTTTACCGCGTTTAATTCACGCGCAGGGGGGGAAATCGCCGGTTTACAACTGCGTTTCCCTCCTGGTGGCTGTTGTTGTGTGCGCGAGGCCCACTTCCCTCTTGGCCCATTTACCCCCCCAAGGATGCTTGATCTCATTTATACACTTAGACTTCTTCTCATCTTTCCCATGTGGGACTTTATTTGACACACATATTGCATTATTTCACAAAACTTTATAAAATGGATCAGAACTATTCAAAAAACTGAAGCCTGTTGTAAAAAGGAGACGGAGTATTTCATACATCTTTCATGCAAAACACAAGAATAAAAATAATACTATTGAAAATAATAATAACAAAAATAATAACAAAATTTCATGATTAAGAGTAAAAAATTCCACATTGGAATTTCGATTTCCTGAATTTTTATCTCTATAAAGTCATCGAAATTTAGTTGTAAGAGAGAAATTCGGTATTTATAATAAAAAAGTCAACCATTGATTGAGGACAAATCTAAAAACTTATGTTTGTCTACAAATTTAATTGGTCTGAATAATTTTTTAATGCTATATAAATATAATTTAAACTATAAAATAAATACTCCTATGGTCTTTAATATAAGACTCATTTAACTAATTTGATTAGATTAAGGAAGTTAGGTAAGTTAGTTAATTATAAGAAAATTGACACATTTTTCCTAAAATACTATAATCATCTTTCTCAATATCCCCTCTCTCTTTTACTTAATTATGGTTGAGGGAGTATTTATAGGGGTAATTTAGAGAAAATTGATAAATATGAGAAATGAGTCTTATATTTAGGATCAAAACCAACTCAAAAATTGAGTCCTATATTAAGGACAGGAGGAGTATTATATTTGGAAGGGAAAGAGTAATACTTTTAAAATATACATTGAAAAAGGAGAAAAAATTTATTACAGTTTAAAAAGGGATGAAATTGTTATTCAAAAAAGAGCAAAGATTGCAGGGAAGAAAGAAAAGCCTTCATCGATCATCAATGATGATGAGCACACTGAAGATCTCATTAAATCTCCACCAGCAAAGCTGTCATAAATTCACCAACCACATCCTCAACGAAATTTCAAATCAATTCAATTCAATTCTTTCATTTTCATTCATGAACCTCAAAACTCACTCCTCCACTAGCACGGTGGAGCCTGTCTTCCTGAAAATGTTGCCTTGTCTCTTCTTCATTTGAAGCACCCAAAGGGAAAGAAAAACCCTCCATGCTCCTTTGCTTCAAAACTTGACTCTACCTGGGAACTTGCAACACGGCTTCACAAGGAACTCTCCTCAGCTTTTCTTGGTACAGAAGGAGACAATAGTTAGTGTTTTGCAGTACTTTTTGTTTCTTCTGTGTTAATTTCTTTTCGTCGCCTTTCTCGATCTCCAAGCAAATCTAGACAAAGTTCACTCACATTCTCTTGTTAAAGGCCATAACTTTTTTCCCATTTTCCATATTTTTCGATTCTTCTCCAGTGTTGATTTCTCCCCCCTAATCTCCTCTTAAAATTTACTGCTATTGGGGTCACTTATGGAGTCAAAGCTTCAGAAATAAGCAAACGCTACCATGGTCAGGCTGATTTTCAAGTTCTGAGAGAGGCGTTTCTTTGTGGCTTACTGAATCGTTTTTGCTAAATGGGTTTGGGAGTATTTTGTTCTATTTTGGTTCTCACGCTTCTCTTCAAGCATTTGGCATGCCAGCAACCAAATACAGATGGATTTTTTGTGTCTGAATTCTTGAAGAAGACTGGTTCATCTTCAACTTTTTCCAAATCCTACAACTTCTCTGGTTCTTCTTTCTGTTCATGGCAGGGGGTTCTCTGTGATGCTCAAAAAGAACAAATCGTTGAGTTCAAAGCCTCTGGGTTAGGCCTCTCTGGGCCCATTCCGGATAATACCATTGGCAAGCTCAACAAGCTTCAATCTTTGGATCTTAGCAGCAACAAAATCACTGGCTTGTCTTCAGATTTCTGGAGTTTAACTTCTCTCAAGAGCCTTAACGTTTCTTCCAACCAGATTTCTGGCTCATTGTCAAACAACATTGGCAATTTTGGTTCCTTGGAAACCTTAGACTTGTCGAACAACAATCTCTCTGAAGAAATTCCAGAAGCTATAGGCTCCCTTGTCAGTCTTCGCGTCCTCAACCTTAGCCGGAACGGGTTCGAACACACCATACCTTCGGGGATTTTAAAGTGTCTGTCTCTGGTCTCAGTTGATCTTTCATCAAATCGTCTGAATGGGACTCTTCCAAAGGGTTTTGGTGCTTCTTTTCCAAAGCTTCAAATGTTGAACCTTGCAGGGAATAGTATTCATGGTCGAGATTTTAACTTTTCTGGATTAGATTCTATTACTACTCTCAATATGTCTGGAAATTTGTTTCAGGGTTCAGTTATGGGTGCATTTCAGGGAAGCTTGGAGGTCATTGATCTGAGCAGGAACCAATTTCAGGGTCACGTTTCTCAAGTACAGTTCAGTTCTAACTTAAACTGGTCTCGTTTAGTTTATTTGGATTTGTCTGAGAATCAGTTTAGTGGTGAAATTTTCCATAATTTGAATGAAGCCCAGAATCTGAAACACCTAAATCTTGCGCACAATAGATTTACCAGGCAGAAATTCCCACAGATTAAGATGCTCCCTGTGTTAGAATACTTGAACTTGTCTAGAACTAGTCTTGTTGGTCCATTCCTTATGAAATCTCACAACTGAAGCATCTGAATGCTCTGGATATTTCTATGAACCATCTCATCGGGAAAATCCCCTCGCTAAGCAACAAAAACCTCCTAATTCTTGACCTTTCTATCAACAATTTGAGTGGTGAAATACCCCAATCTCTCTTAGACAAGCTCCCAGGAATGGCGAAGTACAACTTCTCGTACAACAACTTCACCTTGTGTGATTCAAAATTTACCCCTGAAATCCTCAAGACGGCATTCTATGGATCAGTTAACAGTTGTCCAATTGCTGTAAACCCCCGAGCTTTAAGAAAAAGAGCCTCTGATCGAAATGGAATGAAGCTGGCTCTCGGATTAACTCTAGCAATCATCTGCCTTCTTGCTGGGCTTTTATTTCTAGCATTTGGCTGCCGAAGGACGACAAAAATGTGGGCAGTGAAGCAAGCTTCATACAAAGAAGAACAAAACATATCAGGACCCTTTGAATTTCAGACTGATTCAACAACCTGGGTGGCCGATGTCAAGCAAGCAACTTGGTCCCAGTAGTAATTTTTGAGAAGCCATTGTTGAACATCACATTTGCAGACCTCTTGTCTGCAACTTCAAACTTTGATCGAGGTACCCTTTTGGCTGAAGGGAAGTTTGGACCTGTTTATAGAGGCTTTTTACCTGGCGGGATTCATGTAGCTGTTAAGGTTCTGGTTGTTGGCTCTACATTGACAGATCAAGAAGCTGCAAGGGAGCTTGAGTATCTTGGTCGCATCAAGCATCCCAATCTTGTTCCTTTAACTGGGTATTGTCTAGCTGGAGATCAGAGAATTGCTATATATGAATACATGGAGAATGGGAACCTGCAAAACTTGCTCCATGACTTGCCACTTGGAGTGCATAGTCCTGAAGATTGGAGCACAGACACATGGGAGGAAGACGACAATGGTGGTGGGATTCAGAACTCCGGCTCTGAGGGATTACTCACGTCTTGGAGATTTCGTCACAAGATTGCCCTCGGCACTGCCGAGCACTGGCCTTTCTTCACCATGGCTGCTCGCCTCCAATCATTCACAGAGATGTCAAGGCCAGCAGTGTTTATCTGGACTACAACCTAGAGCCAAGGTTGTCTGATTTTGGTCTAGCTAAGGTTTTTGGAGATGGCTTGAACGAGGAAATTGCACGTGGCTCACCTGGTTATGTTCCACCAGAGTTTTCCCAACCTGAACAGAACTCCCCAACACAGAAATCTGATGTTTACTGTTTTGGGGTTGTCTTGTTTGAGCTGATAACCGGTAAGAAACCTGTTGGGGATGATTATCAAGATGAAAAGGGAGAAACTTTGGTTAGTTGGGTCAGGGGACTGGTGAGAAAGAACGAAGCTTCAAGAGCCATTGATCAGAAAATTCGCAACACGGGTTCAGAAGAACAAATGGAGGAGGCCATCAAGATTGGTTATCTTTGCACAGCTGATCTTCCATTGAAGAGACCAAGCATGCAGCAGGTAGTTGGGCTGCTTAAAGATATTGAGCCTTCTGCTACTTAATGAAGGAAAATGAAGAGGAGTAATTGAGGCTGTTTTTTGCTTTTAATTTAATTGTCCCACTGGTTTTGAGCTTCCCATTGGGGAAATGTAAGTAAAGCAATTCTAGGATTGTGTTCTTTTGAGATTGATGGGCTTTTATTTCCTTTTCACCAACCATCGTTGGTAGATGAAAGCTCTGGTGAGAATACGCTCAGAACTTGATCTCTTGTTAACACGTTGCTGCTTGTACTTGTTCATTCGCTGTAGTCATTAATTTATATGTTCCTTTAATTGCAAGGCCTCTCTATTTTTCTTTCTGCTTTTTAACATGTCCTGTATTTGAATTGGAAAAGAGATTTTCAGCAACCCTTTTACTCTAGCAGATGACGGGTGTGTTTGGATGAAACCAAACTATGGTTAGGAGAATAGCTTCTGGAGAATAGATTTGAAAAAAATAGATTTTGGGAAAAATAGATTTTGTAAAATTGATTTGAGAAGTGTGAGTTGTTTGGATATTTGTTATTAGAATTACTTTTTATATATCCATTGACATAAATTAATATAAATTATAGAAAAATTATTTTTATGATATATTTTAATTTGAAGGAAAAAATTGTTAATATATATTTTTATTAACATAATATAATATACTATAAATAATTATTAAAATAATTAAGTGTATATATTTATAAGATATAAGATTAAATATATTTATAAAAATATGTTTATAAAAAAAACAACAAGATACATATCTATAGCTCTCACACTCTCCCATTTTCTTCCAAAAGTAAAAAATTTCTACTTTTCTCAAAACCATGGTTTTGATTTTTTTAAGGTTGTTTGGCTAACTTTTCCAAACCATAGTTTGAGCCCAAAACCATTTTGGAGTGCTTGCCAAACACACCCGAAGACAAAGTCACTTGGAAAAGTTTAAAATTGAACACAAGTATAGTTAAATTACTTATAATAATTTTAAAATTTTAAAAAACTTATTTGAAATTTTTAATTCAAAATTCAGGTCTTATTTTTTTTTAATTTTTTTTTTATGAGTATAAAAATGGCAAATGTGCACTTTTACCTTTACCTCAAATTTTATTTTTGGATGCAAGTGATCTTTGATTGTACCCAAAAATTAAGAGTAAAATAATACTTAAAAAATAAGATCAGGATAAAATTATATTTTTATCCAAATGTGGTTAGAGAGACATGCCTCTAATTTTTGTCAATGAATTATCTACAAATCTTTGTATGTACAAAAAATAAGAGGATATTTTTTGTTTTGTACAAAAAGAAGTATTTAAGTTTCAATTAAATTTAGATGAGACTTTTAATTTAACTTCTAGATAATTTGGAGATGATGATCCATATGGAGAATTTTGGACAATGGAAACTTATGTCAAATCATGTGTGAAGATCACATAAGGCACCCATACTAGTATGTTTTGGATCATCTTTAATATAGAGAGCATTTGAACATATAGCTTATTATTTTCCAACAATAACTATTATAGTTAAAAAGCAAAACCCACTCTTCAGTCAGATAAAAGTACAAAATATATAATGATTCAATTTAGCTTGGATCTTATTTATCTCTGGCCTCAAATATATGGATAATAAATATTTTTTCCTTAAACAAAAGTATATGTCATAATAATCGAATTTCAAATGAGAATTAAAATAGGTTTTTTTTAAATTAAATTGTTTGGTAGAAGTTCACTTTTTTAATTTTATAGGTGATTTCACTTTGGTTTTTTTAATTTTCAAAAGAATCTTTTCAATTCGCTAATTCTAATATATTAGTTTTCAAATGACAATTTGTTAATAATTCTAGTATAATTTTAAAAAATTAAACTTAATATATCATTATTTGTTTGTTTGGCCAAAATAATATGTCACGATTGAAAATTTTTTTTTAATATTTTAATTTGAAAATTTACATTTTTTGGTTAATGACATTAAGATTAGAGGACTGAGAAACATTTTATAAAATTAAGGGATTAAAACAAAATCTTGTGTAATATCCAAGATAAAAGATATATTTTTGTATAACTTTTAGGGGACAATATTATCTTAATGTAAATTATATTATTGAATGTTTTTTTCCTCTATCCCTCTTACATGAGCACGAGTGTAGGAGGGACACCCTGACCTAAAGGCGTAAAAGGGGTTTTTTTTTTTGGGGGGGGGGGGAGACAAATTAAAGGTGCTAGTATTTTGGTCAGAAAAATAATCAGTTCGATTAAATTTTAACTCTTCAATTAATAAGATAAATTGTGTTTATTTTTTTTAGATTGATAAAAAAATAATTTTAAAATAAATATGCATATGATATTTAAAACATATAGGCGACGCAGTGCTTGGGTTGTACAATGGTGCTTAAGTTTTGGAAATTCATAATATTTAATGAAATACTAATTGGAGTGTTATATTTAAAATCAAATTAAATCTCCAACTAGCTCTTAAATTAAGTACAGAATGTAGAGGTTAGATTGAATCAGTGTAAATTTCTATATTCATTTTTCTTTATCTTCCTTCTGTTTTTCAAAGTGTTATTTTTTGAACGCACTTATTATTTCATTGAAGCACTGATCTTTGAAGTGTTTTTGAAAAATTTTAATTGTCACCTAATTTGGATGCTTGCCATGCCTAACAACTTAGCTTTCCCAATTTTTATCATTTGGAAGTGTTATTTGGTATGTGGAGTCTAATAAATAATAAATCAAATTACTTTGGAATAATTATATAAAAATGAGTTTTTGTTTAAGAGAAATACTTAACACACTTGCGTATTTTTTTTAGCACAGCAACTTATTTTATGTACATATGAGTATACGACACATCTTATTGCAATACTCCTCCTATAAACGTTAAACCTCCTAAAATTTCATTGTTAATAATTAAAAGAGATGGACGCTGGGAATTAATTAAATTGTTTTTTTTTGCCAGGAAATTAATTTAAATGTTAAACGTTTAATTATAGCCAAAACATGTTTAAGTTGGGTGGTCCTCATGATTTATAATATCTAATTTCTTAATGACCACATTTGATTCATTCACCTAAAGCCACCTCAATCATATTTATTAACTGTTTGTTGGGGTATGCTTTGAAATTGACATTAATTAATCCGCTGTTAATTTATCTAGGAAATATTATTATTATTATGTTTTTAATTTCAACATTTCATTCAATTTATGGCTTAATTTTTTTAGTTTAAAAATGTATAATTGAATATTTACAATTTTTCAAATTTTTTTAATCCCTGCTGTCAAAATTTGGTGAATACGGAGGTCGAGAGTAGCGAGCCTTTTCGTACGTATTTCATATCATGTACAAGAAGATGTATAGGTACATTTTGCTGATATAACTTTTTTTTTTTTTTGCCAAATTGTTGATATGACTAATAGTCAGATACTCTCTTAGTACCGTAAGCAGGCATGTTGTTCTTCTGTACCACTTCTGATTCTTAATATGAAATCTTGTTTGATTTTTATTTTAATCCTAATTATAAGATTCTAATTTATTTTATCTCTTATATTTACGTATTTTTTTTAAGGTAATCAATAGTAGTTCTAGCCAATAAATTGATTAGTAAGGATATTTTAGGAAAGATAACATCTATTTATTACAAATAATTAATTTAATTTATTTTTTTTAATTTTCTCAAATTAGTTAATTAACTCTTCTAATTAGGACCAGAGGCAGTATAACAATCAAAATTATAAAAAGTTGTAGATTGTGATTAAAAGATAATATCTCGGGTCCTCAATATAATATAAGAGTTAATTGATTTGAGTAGATTAAAAAATAGTTAAATTAATTATTTATAATAAATAAGTGTTATCTTTCTTAAAATACTCTTGCTAATCATGTGAATTAGCTAAAATGATCAATTGATGAAATATTTAACATGTGCAAGTACTACAAGGACTATCATAAAAATAGATAAATATGAGAAATAAAATGGATTTTGGTCTTATATTTAAAACCAAATTAAATGTTAAATTAGCTTTTATATTAAAAACCAAAATGAGTAGTTAAGTTCTTAATGATTGACTAAATTTGATTCCCCTAAAGCCACCTCAATCGTATTTATCAATTTTTTGGTCAAAATAATCCACTCTTCATTTTCAAGATTCTAGATGTATCATGTTTTTAAGTTTCCATATTTTCATTCAATCCCTGGTTTGATTTGAAATGAAGAAGAGAGGAGCGAAGGGATAAATTCGATTTAGACAATTAAAGAAATAAAGTTAAAAATTTTTAATTATTTTTTTTACTTTTTTATTTTACATCCTTTTTAATTAAAATTTCATAAACCTATTTTTTTTAATTTTTTAAATCAAACTCATTAAATTTTTTCCTCTTTTTTTTTCTCTCCATTTCTGTCATACTAAACAGAGGATAAAAGTGCCTAGTTCAATTCAGTCTTTCTAATTACTATCGTCAATTTGACTAAAAAAATTAACCTTGGAAAGCAAAGTTTTCTGTTTTGATCAAAATAACAATATTAATTCACGCTTATTTTTTTCTTTGGGGCAAAAAATTCATACTTAATTGATCTAACGATCTAAAATATTGACTAATTACTTAATATTATCTCCGATCCTTAATACAAACGTTAGTTGACTAATTTGAATAGATTAAGAAAATTAATTAAATTCGTTATTTATAATAAATAATGTTATTTTTTCTAAAATATCCTTACTAATCAAGTGTAGTAGCTAAAAATATTGTTACTATAAAAACTATCTTAAAAAAAATATATAAATATAAGAGACAAATTAAATTGGAGTATTATATTTAGAATTAAATTAAAATGCAACTAGATTTTATATTAATAAATGAAGATAGTAATTGGTTTGCACTTAGAATAAAGGCATTAGAAGTTGAATTCATTATTCAACGTACTAGCAGCAATTAAGGGTCAGTGGTTTAATTGTGATTGAACAAGGATTAACTCAATTATAATTAAAATATTGAAATTTAAAAAAATATTTATACATGATCCAAAAAGAATAATATTTAAATAAAAAGATATTAGCTTACAAATAAATGAACTATACATATATAAATTATATAGTATAATTTAACAAATATAGCTACTTATGTGCAGATAAAATGTAACCCCAAATTGGACGAGAAAATTAGATTTTAGAGTAAAATACGCTAACTTTTTTTGTATTTTACTCTAACTATATTAGCTTCCTTTTTATTTTAAAAAATATATTTAATTTCAAATTGTTAACTCCGTTAGAAATGTTCTAAAAAGATATTTTTTAATTAAGATTTATCCTTCCTAACACCAAATTCTTAAATTTGCGCTGAAAATTTTTGACAATTTGAATTTTTTTTTTTTTTCCTTATTTTTTATTTTTACAAATAGTTATTTTTTTAGTGTTTTATCATATTGAGATGAAAAATTATTTATTTATTTAATATAGACATAAAACCTTGAATGAAAATTTGATTAGTTCTTTAAATAAATACATAATAGACTAAATTTATAACAGAATTTTTTTTCAAAATTTTAAATTTAAATGATTTCTATAGTCTCTCAAACTTAGATAATTTATATTATATTATGAAAAAAATTTATTTAATATATTTTCTATCCATTTAAAAGAAATTTAAATAAATAAGTTTTATTATGTAGTGAAAATTAAAATTTTAAAATTTTAAAATGTAATCAAAATTAATAAATTTTATTGCATATTAAAATTTTGAAAATACATGTATTAAAAAAAAATTTTTGGTTGTATCAAAAATGAATTTCTTGATAAATATAATGTTTAAATAACCTTTATATCAATGAGGGGTATTTTGGTTAAATAAAAATTTAGAAGTCAAACTTAACAGTTGGATGGATGAAAATGAAATTTTAAATATACAATGGAGGTTTGTATAATATGTATTTTAATTTCAAGTGAGGTTTATATGCATTTTTATAATAGAAAAGTTTCTGTAATTTAGATAAAATAGAGGGATAGTTACGGTATTTTGCTCTAGATTTTAATACTGCTATTAGGCGCTAGACAAGTTTTACGGATTTCCAGTGGGCTCCAGTGCGCGTTTGTAACCTGTAAGCGGCAAGCAAATCCCAAAGCTTATTTTAAATTGTTAGGCTTTAAGTAACTAACTACACAAGTACAGTTTCTTGACATTCCTGTGCGGTGTCATTAGTCGGTAGTCCAAAAAGGAAACCCGCTGATACAAAGAGGGCAAGAACAGGAAAATAAAATAAAACAATAGATTTAAAATAATAAAATCATTTTTGTGCACCATAATTTCTGAGAAAATCCCAAAAAAAAAATAACAGTTGAATTTGAAAATTCTAAATCAGAAATTACTATAAAAATGTGTTATCATTTACTTTTCAAGCATAGTCATTTGTTTTTATAAATGTAATAACCACTACTAATTTGAAATTTTAAAATTTAACAATCATTTTTTTTGGATTTTCTCATGATTCTTTCCTTTGGCAAATAAAGCAACTTAAACTCAAACAAATAAAAAACATGTAATATGAACTTAATTCAACAATAATACATTTTTATTATGTATTATGTTTTAAATCAATAATTAATTGTCCTTTTCTTGGAGGAAAAAAAGAAAAATGATGGATAAATCCCTTGTTAGAAAATTAATTGGCAAATGGTGCCTATGATTACGGGTTACACAAAGAAAAATAAGTTACACATAAGTGAAGTTAAGTTACAGATAGAGAAGATGATTTGCATAGAATATTATTCTAATACAAGAGACTAGTTTGCATGATAACTTGTATAAAGAGAAGATGGACTGTACACAAAGAATATTCATTTACACAAAGAGAAGATGTGACACAAGAAAATATACTTGCACACAATGAAAGATAGATTATACATGAAGGAAGTTAAGTTGCACACTGAGAAAGTTTAATTGCACAAAGTCTCCAGGTACCATTTACTAATTAAATTTTCAATAAGGAATTTATCCCTAATTTTTTTTAAAAAAAAAAGCTAGTGAAACGAGGCCCTCTGTAACGCGACATAAAACTCCTTTTTAAAATTTCATAAACCTAAATTCAAACTAAACTAAATGAGAAATATGATAAATGAAACGAAATCGACTAAAGTATTGTACTATAAAGAAGAATTGAATTAGATGAATTATATCAATATTTGAACTTCTTGTATATATAAAATTGTATATATAAACCAAAAAAAGGAGGTGGTATCCGTGGCTACTGATGTTTTACCAGTTTGTCTGTCCCCAATAATTAATTCTCAGTGACCACGCCCTATAGGGATCATCGAATCAATAGCAATAAGTCTTGTTTGAAGAGGCTCATATACGGAACGTCTCGATGTAATACTGGGAGCGGGATATTCAATTAACCAAGATTCAGAAGCTGAAATTTCTTTTCAACCGCCAATAGGTTTAGCCAGGGCACTCCTATTCACAATGCAAGTGACTTTTGAAAGGATTTTTTATCCACAACACAAGTCATTTATAAAATCATTAATATTTGTCTACTAATTTTGTCTTTATAATTAATATTTAAACGTGACTCTTTATACTTTCTCTCTTGTGCAAAATCTCATTTAATATGAGTATAGTTAAAAAATTATAATTTAAAATAGATTTAATGAGTTATTTGTGATTTCTTATTTTCAAAATTAATTTGAAGTCACTTAGATTATTATTTACAATCGAGAATGGAGTGACAATAGTTAAGCCAAAGAAAAAAAATTAATCGCAACACAAGGACAGTGACGCCGTTTAATGAAGCCGTCAAGTCAACAGAAGCAACGGCCATCTTCTGTGCAAGACCGGTAACGGAGGACTGGACGTTACCTTCCATGAGCAAGAATCACCTGAAGTCAAGAGCAGTCAAAGACACAGATACCCTCCCACTCGTTGCTTTAAAGCAATCTCTCTCTCTCTCTCTCAAATCTGTGCCGCTTCGCGAAATCCCAAGCACGTTTGCGTTTGTTTCAGACACTACAAAACGCGACCTTTAACTGTTCCTTACTTTACTCTCTGCCGGAGGACCATCCATGGCTGACCGTGAGAGCTCCGGAGCTCTCATAGACGGTAACTCTGAACTGCCCGAAGAAAACGAATCAGCAGAAGAAGAAGAAAAAGAAGGAAAGAGAGAGGAACTAAATCGAGTCTCTGAAGCACAGCCTGGCGAGTCTCAGCAAGGCGACTTGCAGAATTCTGAACTTTCCCGGCAAGCAGAGCCACCGGGGCCTGATTCGGAAACCCTAGCTGTGCCCACTTCGCTTGAGCTGGAAGAAAAAGATCAGAATGCCGGTAAGCTTGACTGTTGGTAATTGTCCTTTTTGCCGAAATGAGAAATTCTTTTGCTTTAGTTTTTTTCTTCATTTCTAACGGCTTTTTGAGAAGGTAATGAGTTGCGTCGTTTGCCCTGCAGATACCTCTACTACGCAGGAGGCTGTGAAAGGCCAAAATAAGGTCAGAACATTTATACTTGATGTATTTTGAGTCATGAGTATTGTATCTAGTTTGGTGTTATCGTTTAGATTGTGAGTTTCGTGTCTTTGAGCTAGAATTTTTGAATTCTTCGTGTCCAGAAGTGAGTTCATAGTGTAGTGCCCGGCTGGAGGTGGAAAAGAAAAGCTCCATCTTAAGAGTTCGTTAGCAAGATTTCTGCGTGAGCGCAAATGTTAGAAGCAACGAATGTTGTGTGATAGTTACATGTTTGCTTTGTTCGCCCCCTTGAATTCTTTAACAGAAAGAGATTCCAGAAGTCGTACCAGGAGGAACTAAGTAATTGACGAATTCTGCTTGGCTTATGGCTTGTGTATTTGTTCACTGAGCTTTGGTATATTTCTCTGTTTTATACACACAAGCGTTTGTGGGCATCTACAGTTTAGAACTCGCGAATTGCGTATAAGTTTTTATCTATCAATATAAAGAGTGGGTGTTCACCTTTTCGTTAACTTTATTTTATTTTCCCTTTTCTTAGGTTGACGAGATTGAAGCTGTAAATGCGTAGTTTGAGAACAAACCAGATAAACTAGATTAGAGCAATTGAATGATCACTTTAAGTTCTACCACTGGTTTAGGACTTGGAAAACCTGTCTTCTTGAAGAATCATTGTTGGCTCTTTCATGAATTACCTTTTCTTTGTTTTGCTTGATGTCATTTTGGTCCCTTATTTATTTGTTTAAATTTAGTTTCTCTGTGCGTGTGTCTTGCAATTTGGTCACTTAACTCTCAATCTGTTTCAGATTCATCCCTTAATTTTTATTGTTTGAAAATGGCCCCTTAATCTTTTCCCTCTCAATGTTTCTAAATCAACCCTCATCTCTTAACTTTCTTTCGTGTTCAAATCATAAAGGACAAAATTGAAAGTTAAGGGACCAAAAGTGATGGCGAACCCTTTGTCTGTTCAAAATGTAAGTAGATGCTGAGAAACTTACCATAAGCTTGAAAGTTTGTTCAAATCACCTCTCTAGGAAGGCTGATCTGCAGACCCTAAAATGATGTTATAAAAAGCTCTAGAGAAGCAGACAGACGCCAATTGAAAGGCTTTTGTCGCATATTACATGAAAGTGAGTCTATTGTGCTTGTTCTTCTTATAAGAGATGGTCCATGTCTCTGGTGCTTACTTGGAGCTGTCTTTCTGAATATGAAGAACTACTTATTTTATTTAATTATGTGGTAGAAGTTTAGACCTGAATCTTTGTGACTTCTTAACAACGTTGTTGAGGAGTCTAAGAACACTTCCCCTGTAATTTGGGCTTGTGGTTAGCATTGCATGATACATTTCAATTCTGTCAGCTTATGTACTGATAAAGTGTCTACCCGAGGTTCATTCAATAGTCAGAAATCTGTTGTCTCGTAATAATCAATTTGCTTAATTTGGGTACGTCTTAAGTCGGTCAACATGCGTTATGACCTCAACTCTATTATCTTATGCACTGATAAAGTGTCTATCCGAGCTTCATTTAGTAGTCAGAAATCTTTCGTCTCTTAAGAATCAATATGCCTAATTTGGGTGCGTCTGAAGTTAGTAAACATATATTTATGATGGGTCCAGGCTTATGCTTTGGTTTCTGCATTGGTTTACGGACAATACCAGCATTAGAACTCTGCATTTTCTTTGCAGCCCACTTATTTCTTAAGTTATAAAAGTAGGCCTTTTCATGAGTTAACCTTTCTCAGGAGCCAGTTGGACCTTCTGACAAGGAACTTACTGAAAGAAAATCAGTCCAGACAACTCAAACACAGATAGAAAATCAACCTCAGGTGTCGGTGTGTTCAAGTGCATTGTCTGAACTGTCACCAACATCCGTAACACAATCTTTATCATCTGCTCCTAGTCCAGCTTTACCAGAACAAAGACAATCTTCTCCAAATGTTAATAATGCAAATATGCTGGAAGTATACAAGAAAAAGCCTTCTCGCCGCAATACCTTGTCTCCTGTTTCTGTTGTGAGGGCATCCTCATCTGATGGATACAATTGGCGGAAGTATGGCCAGAAGCAAGTTAAAAGTCCTACAGGTTCTCGAAGCTATTACAGGTGTACTCATTCAGAATGTTGTGCTAAGAAGATTGAGTGCTGTGACCATTCAGGCCATGTTTTAGAGGTTGTATATAAAAGTCAACACAGCCATGATCCACCACGGAAGACTAACCCCAGTAGAGAAAGTAAGTTTGCATCATCCAAACAGCCTAATGTGGAGAACATTGTTCTAGAGAAGCCCATCAGAGTGCTGAATGATCCAAATCCGTGCCCTTCTTCAAAGGAACCTCCACAAGAAGCACCATGCAGTGCTGATAGGAAAAGACTAAACTCATGTGATCAAAGTGATAATGGTAAAGTTGTCTTGAAGGATGAGCATGTTATTGAGACAGAGCCCAAAAAAAGGCAAGTTGATGTATGGATTTACTTTCTCTGAAGACAAAAAAATAGTGCATGATATATTTTTCATTTCATTTTGGAAGGATTTAGTAGTAAGTGGCCTAATTTCTCTCTTCAAATTTGATAATCAGAGTGAAGAAAGGTGACGGTACATGCCTGGATTCTCCAGTAAAACCTGGAAAGAAACAGAAGTTTGTCGTACATGCAGCAGGAGATGTGGGGATATCGGGTGATGGATACCGATGGCGCAAGTATGGACAGAAAATGGTGAAGGGGAACCCTCATCCTAGGTGCATGCCTAAAACTTTCTGGCTTTCTACACGCACATGATTTGATTATCAGCTACTAGGTAGAATAATATGTTTAAGTTGAATCAGTACTTATCATCAATTAAGAGAGACCCATTTCTCTGATTTTCTGTTTCCAAGCTTTGTTGCTGCTTCCATTAAGGGGAATATAAGAAAAAAGCAATATACAGTTAAATCCCAAGCTGATGGCGCATATGAAGCTTATTTTTATCATATTTCTTTCAGCAGAAAAGTAAATATAAATGGTAGAGAGATTGGTAAGTAATTAGATGATAATAGATGTTGAAATGGCAATGTCATTAGTTCTCCATGAAGACCCTAAGTCTGACAGCACTAAAATGGGGTTGGAAATATGAATAGCAGCGGAAATTGAGTTTTCTGCATAAAAAAGTCTATGGTAGCCATATTTGCCATGGTTTCGCGATGCAGTGATTAAATCCATTATATTCTTCAACATAAAGAATTTAAGTGATTGTTTTCTTTCTTTTTTTTTTTTTTTGGGGGGGGGGTGTTCTGTTGAAGAACAATTTGGACTTCGTGTTGATCCCATTCTTCTGTGCTTGTTGAGGTGGTGGCATTGATGCCAAAGAAATATTCATACACTAGGAACCTACCATCTTGGTGCCTGTACTATAATGAACTTGGTGCACTCAATTTTCCATGTTAGGGATGGTGCAATTGAGAGGTCTACAAGGAGATTCAGCTAAAGAGGAAAAAAAGAGAGAAATGTTGATGCCTCGCCAAAATGAAAACTCCTAGTTCCACTGAAGTCAAGGTTGGAATGGTGCACAATAGAGGGAGAGGTATTGCGATTACAATTTTCAAGTAAAGTGAGAGTGACAGATGGTGAGAGAGATTACAGAGAGGACTGAATGAGGTAGATATTGTCTGAGATCAAGATTGAGTGCTTGACACGTGAGAGCGAAGAGAAAAGTCTGGAGAAAATGGTTTTAGAAAGAAGCAATGTGGTTGGCCAAAAAAAGATGAAGAAGAAATGTGAAATTAATCCCTGTAGGGAGAAACGATATTTCTAAGAGATCAAGAACTATGCGAGTTCCCTCTAGTAATAATAATTAGTATTGCAATCAATTTAAATCTATTTCAGCTGTTAGATGAAAGTTTGCTTTTCTGTGGATGTCAGATGAAACTTCAATCTTCTAGGCATAATGTAGAAGCTTGAAATCAGAGCATGGCTGACTGGTTTCAAAAATACTTATAGCACCTAACCCTTCACTAATACATAGCCAAATATCTTTTGAAAAACCGAGTAATACTAGACAGTCTCTAACAAATGAAATCTTTACATAAGTTGAATTTTTAGAACAAAAACGCAAACAGATATACGGTGGAATCAATTTTCAAAATTTCTTACTTGTGCAGCTGCTCACAACCTTCCAATCACTGTTGAGTGTTGGTTACATTATTAGACACTGGATCAGATTTATCACTAGGTCCTCCAATGTTGATGTAGAATTCTTCTATTTTCCATTCCGTATGTGAAAGATGCATCTGCTTCTCTTTTGATAGAACTATATGTTACTCGATACTATTAACTAATGCTGATTTGAGCATTGCGGGCCGAAATAGGAGATAGCTTTTCCATTAATAAGATTTGAATCCTTGCCCTTGCTGAAGGGATATTGAGTACCGGTACTTCTTTTTTTTTTTTTTTTTCACTCCCCACTGTTATTGTAAAATTGGAAAACATGCCTTCAACCACTTTAAATGAACATAGAAGTAAGCCAAAGCATCAACCAAATAGTGATTATATTTTTCTTCTATGAAAATTTTTGTGAACAAAAACTTCTATATGGAGCATGCTTTAAATAAGTTTACTCAAAATAGGCATCGCCCATTGGTTGAGAAATGGGAAACACTAGCATCTTGTTGGATCAAATTGAAGTCAAATGGTTTGGTCTTTGGCCAAGAGAAGGAGTGAGATGCGGGGACCTCTAGAGAGACCACAAAGGGAAATGGTTGACCTTGACTTGTGCTTTATTTTATCATCTATATGTGGTTGCCACAGTGTTTTAAGGTCTGTGTAGAGAAATCAATTTCGAATAAACTGAGTGCTTTATTTTATTTCTCGCCTGCCAGGAATGTAATAAGAAAACAGGTGTCTTTAAACTCACCTTAGCTATTTAATATGTTTCAGTATAAAGTTCTATGGTTGTAACTGTTTTAATTTTAAAACCGGCTTTAGCTTTGCTTGAAATATCAAACATGCACCTGTCTTGATGCATTTTATTGTATCTCTCGTGGTGCAACAACCAACAAATCATGATAGAAGCATTTTAGGCAGCTTCTGGAATACTAATTCTATCTTTCGGTGTGCTTAGATTGTACTTGTTCTTCATATTTATGGGTTTTGAAGGCATGCATCCTATAAGAGGAATAATAGGGAGATGGAACATCTAGTGTACAATTACGTTGCATATATATAATGTGCCATTGTTTCCTTCCCTTCTTTTTAGTGGCCTATAATTGTCTTCCATTTCTTCTGATGAACAGTTTGAATTTTCAGAAACTACTACAGATGCACTTCAGCAGGATGTCCTGTGCGTAAGCACATTGAGACTGCTGTCGATAACTCTAATGCTGTAATCATTACATACAAGGGAGTTCATGACCATGACATGCCGGTGCCTAAGAAACGGCATGGCCCACTAAGTGCTCCTCTTGTGGCTGCAGCAGCACCTGTTTCAATGAACAATTCACAGCAATTCAAGAAAACAGACAAACTGCAGAAGCAAAAATCTTCCACGCAGTGGTCGGTGGACACCGAAGGCGAATTAACCGGGGAAGCCTTGGAACTCGGGGGTGAGAAAGCAATGGAATCGGCTCGAACTCTCTTGAGCATTGGTTTTGAAATAAAGCCTTGCTAAAAGATACTTTCAGAAAATCCTGCAGTTGTATCTGTATAAATTAATTGGCAGGTATTGTGTATTTTTCCCGCTTACCAATTTTCACCCCTTTGTAGTTTTTCTTTCCACGTAGTGTTTCGGTGGGAACAATTTGTTAATATTTGGTCGTACAACCTTTCAACTTGGCTTAATGAGTTTGGTAGTGTTGGAATGAATATAGGGTTGATTGGCACCATTGTTCCCATTGAAGGTCAGAATAGTAGAATTAACGACTTCCACACAAATGCTTCGAAATATAGTTGATGGCAGGTTGCATCTGTCAGCATTTAACATAAAGTCAAACTAGAGTTAACAATCGATGTTAATGTCTGTTAATCTGATGTTAAAGTCTGTTGACATTTGAAGGACATTACTCTAATGAACAGCTTATGATGACCATTATTCTGTGCAAAATGGTTTTTGATTATTTTTATTTTTAGTTAATACCACGAGGCAAAAAATTTTTAGTTGCATTTAGTGTTTTTTCCCCGAAGGAATGTGATAATTTCGTGTGGACTTTTGGAACGAGTCTTAACAAGACTGTTTCTCAAGCATTCCATCATGGAAAATGACCCTTTTGGGAAGAAATATTGACAATTATGAACCGTTTTCAACTAAAATTTCATATTGTTAATTGAGGGGTAATTAATATCCTCAACTATTGTTATATTGCAAGATTTCGAAGGGTCATTTTTCCTTGGATTATTAGACAATGCGTCAACATAGCCTCTTTTCAAATCATAATAACGGGCGCCCAATGGGGATATTTCTTCTGCGGGGTGCTTGGCACATCCCATAAGTATTTTTAAAAATACTTTCACAAAATCAAGATAATTTTTATCACGTATTTACTTTGTATATCATAAAATCATTTTTAAAATTATGATTTTGATTCTGTCTAAACAACCCTACAATAGAGACTCTCACACCTGCATATGGATTTCCATGAATTATATCGTCAATGCAATACACATACACCAAGAGATATAATTGTATTTCTTATAATTGAAATTTATATTTAGAGAAAATCACCAAAAAAGACATTGGAATAGAAAAATGGCAAACAGAGATCCGTTACAATATTAGTAGTATTGGTCTTGACAATAATTAACAAGTAAATGATAGCAATTTTTGAGAACAAGTTGTTGTATGTAATTTTTTAATTTTTAAGATTTTTTTTTTACGATTTTTTCTGTTTATTCAATTTTTTTTTTTGGGGAAGCTTACAATAAAACCAGACATAAGACTTCTGTCGCCGTATCCTTAAGACATCATTTATGAAGACTTCATTTTTATTTTTTACCTGCATCTTTATTTTTTGTCATTAAAAGAACTTGGACTCTTGCATATGATAATATTTCTTACCTCCTTTCTATTATCTAAGAGCTTAGATAACACTAGAATATGTACATTTCATTTAGATGATTCTACCCGTAGCAGAGTTATGACGATAAATACCTATTTTACTCATGTAAAGCTTGATGTCAAATTATTTATTATCATGGAAGAATACAATTTTAGCATATGGGATAGGGTTCATAAAATAAAAGTTTAACTCCAACCTGAAGTCAAATCAAGTAAAGGCAATTGCAATCACCCAATGCATGTGGTAAGTGGGAATAAGAGGCATTAGTATTGACCAAGCACCATAATTATTTGTCAGGCGCCTTATAATTTACTAACAACAACACGGGAGATTGTAAGTTCAATTCCACTTATAACATTAAGCTATTATCGCTTGTTTTTCTACTTAAAAGGCATTTAATTGCCTGTGTGGTTTACAATACAATAAACAACCAGAATCTTCATAAAAGGTTATATTTTAGTACTCTTTTTTCTTATATAAGTTTTTTTTCCCTCACCAAAGAAAATATATTTTCATTAATATAGAAACAAAGAAACAAGAAAAAAAAAAAGCCCAATAAGGGGTCCAACAAAAGGGCCGAAAAACTAAAAGCCCATAAACAGCACAAACCCTAACCCTAACAACAAAACAAACCAAAAGGAGTAGCCATTGTCAAGTTCACTTAAGAGTCCCACCGTCTTGTTGTTGGAATCTAGGGGCACGAAAACTTCATCATTGGCATTGATGCTAAAGCAGAGGGTGGTGGTTTGGAAAACCCATCCCGAAGAACCCATCCTTCTTGTAGGCCAGAGAACAAGCAAAGATGGTTGTGAAGCAAACACGGAAAAACCCATAGAAACTAGAACATTGATAGCCACTAGCAACAATGAACGGCATTAGAGGAGGAAGAGAAGTCACCTTTGACAACCCACTGGTTACCACCGCTTGATGAAACTCATACCTTTCATCAACATCTTGGATTTGCCACTACCAAACAACACCAAGGACTGTCATAGAGTATTTGGCAACTGAAGCAAAGACGATCGTCGACTAAAACCCTCCCCCCCAGAATGCAAATCCAAGCCATCAAGTCTAGGTTAGAACTATTACCTTTCATCCTAACATCAAAAAAGGGGATGCCACAAGCAAAAACCACATATTTGATAATAGCCGAAGAAACAAAACATACCGCCACTAAAACCCTATCAACACACAATGACATCCAAGAGATGGACGTCCCCTTTCCCGATGAAGAACATCGAGGAAGGAGATGTCATAATGGCCGCTCGCCCAAAAACGAGGAAAGGGATGCTCTCACCGCTCAAGAGGTTTCTGGAGAGGGGAGAGAGAGAAGCTCGCCCCTTATAATATTAAAGTAAAACTTCAACTAAATAGGGAGGAGTATAATCTATAACCCTAAAAGACAAGTAGATAAATTTATTGAAATTTGGGGAAATTGACCAAATGAATGAAATGGTGGAAATATTTGGTTAGAAAGACCAAATGATGAAGGCCCTTGAAGGTTCAGCGATGATATGCAATCCGGTTTTAAAAGAGCTACGTGAACATGTGAGTTTCATGAAAATATAAAGTGACATGCAAGAATTTGTAATGCACCTTTAAAAATTGATTACCCCCACTAAGTATTTCATTTTTTTGGTCCTTCTGCCCAGTTTTTTCCTGCAATTTTTATTCATCGTTTTTATATTTAAATTTTATTAAAATATGTGAAAAAATATTTTTTAGAAAATAAAAAAGCCGTATGAAATCCGATGATTGAATTTTTTTTATTTTCAATATCTCTTACCAATTTTTTTTAATCAAAAGTGAAAGTCAATAGAAATGCCAAAAGACCCTAGTTTCCCTTCACAATCTCCCCCTCACCCATAGAAGGTGGTTGGTCTAGGATACAAAACGTGCTCCTTATGGAATGCGAAAGTTTAGCTAACTGATCACTAATAAGAATTTGTTTCCTAGTGATATGTACCGAAATAACTGCCCACTCCCTATAGAATAAAAGCCTAGCATCGTCAACTACGTCTTTAAACATGTAATTCTCATCACAGTTTCTATAAAACAAAGATCTGGCTTCTACACAATCAGTATAAATCACAATCTTCTTATAGCCTCTGCTCTAACAAAGTTGCAGCCCATGAATCATGCCAAGAAGCTCTACAACAGCTGGTGGTACAGATATAATCTTACAGCTAAATCCCCCAATCCACTATCCTTGACTGTTCCAAGCACCACCACCACAACCACTTCTTCCATCTTGCAAGATTGATCCATCCAATTCCAATTTGATAAAGTCATCTTGGAAATGGTTGTTACAATCTTTTACATAGTGAGTGGTAGAGTAGAACTTACCAATTTTATATCACATATGAATGATTATTATAATACTAATTCCGGTTCTTAATATAAGACCTTATTTGATTTTTATTTTAGTCATAAATATAAGATCCCAATCCACTTTGTCTCTAATATTTATGTATTTTATTCCAAGGTAATCTTTTTAATAATGGTAGTTTTAGCTAACATACTTGATTAGCAAATATATTTTAAGAAATACAACACCTATTTATTACAAATAACTAACTTAACTTATTTTTCTAATATCCTCAAATTAGTCAACTAGCTCTTATAATTAGGACCAGAGGTAGTATTTAAAAAAATTGATGATTAAAAATATACGTTAAAAATATGATACTCCTCTAGTCCTTAATATAGGACCCAATTGTTGAGTTGGTTTTGGTCCTAAATATAAAACCCATTTATCATATTTATCAATTTTCTCTAAATTACCCCTATGGATACTCTCTCAACCATAATTAAGTAGAAGAGGAAGAGGGAGTATTAAGAAAGATGATTATGGTATTTTAAGAAAAACGTGTCACATTTCTTATAATTAACTAACTTACCTAACTTCCTTAATCTAATTAAATTAATTAAATGAGTCTTATATTAAAGACCGGAAGAGTATCTTAAAGTGAAATCAGATTTTTTTAAAAAAAAATTAAAAGGCTTTGTAATTTAACCTAGTGGCATTGATGCCTCCCTCCAAGTAGGACGTTGCCACTTTAATTTTGTTTGCAATTCCAGGTGGTCAGTGTCCTTTCATTAACAGAAGATTTTTTTTAAAAAAAAAAATTCATTCAGTTTTGTAATATATAAATTTCATAACGATGAATTGCTTATATTCCACCAAAGATTTAAAGGAGCATAATTGGAAAAAAGTGGAAGAAAACAACGCAAAAAACGACAAGGAAAGTACCGGACGTAGCCGGTAAAATTGCAGTGCAAGAACCGGATTTCCGGGTAAAGCTTAATCTTGTCACTGTCCCACCTCCAAGTCCCGACCTTTCCTTGCTTCTTGATTCTCTCTCTCCGTCTCCTCCACTGTTTGCCAATTAAACTTAGTTTATTACATCAAATCCACTTCGAAAATCAAGTATTTAAGTTGGAACATCAAAGATCAAACCCATAGCAGTTCACAATACCAGTCAATTGTAGGAAGACAACGTTTTCCTTGCATTTTCTGGGAAACTTTCTCTGCTAATTTCTGGGGAGAAAAAGCTTGCTGGCTCCGAAGGAATGTGTCAGCTTTTTCTCCATGTGGGGCGACTGATAAAAAAGAAATAATACGCGGCACAGTTCGAACACCCGTATTTTCTTTCTTTTTGAGGTTGCAGAGTGCTCTCGTTTTCCGCAATGCAGTATGGAATCTCAGAGTTTCGAGGCTCTCGGAAGCTCATTTTGAAAGTTATCGGGAATATAGATGGAATGCTGCGCTTTTTTAGCCCATTTAAACCCTAACTTTGGTCAAAAAGGTGAACCCATTTTGGCTTCGATCATGCTATAGTCCTGTACCCTATTGGCTTCGACCTTCGAGTTTTCCATGTTTGGGCTGTGTGAAAATTTGGGTATGAGAAGAACGAGGTCCGGGGGCTTTATTGTCTGTTAATTTACAGGTTCTGGGTGGCTGTGAGCGTGTCTTTGAGTGATTTGAGAACTTTGACTGATTCCCACGTAGCTGAGATTACAGTCAGCGTTTTGGAGGTGAGAATCTAAGATCTGTGTTTGGAGTGTTCGAGAGTTCAACTCCTGTAAAAATGAGGGTTTCATTGAATTTCATAGGCTGCTGATAAATATTAGGGCTTAAAAGCCCACTGGTGGTGGTTGGTTAGATTGGAATATTTTGGTGATTGTTTAGTGAGTTCCAAGACCCAGATCAATGTCTGGAGCTCCAAGATTGAGGTCTATGAATGTTGGTGATTCAGAAACAAGGCCTGTGCTTGGACCTGCTGGGAACAAATCTGGATCATATAGTTTGAGGAAGCCAACTTCAAAGCCACTGAGGAATGCTGATAAATTGCGGGAGGAGATTGTATCAGCCAAAGAGAAGAAGTCTCGTCAATTTTCTACCACTGTCACTTCCTCTCAGTCGCATCCTTCAAGTGTTGCTTCAGTACTCCGCCGGCATGAGCAGTTACTGCATTGCAATTTGTCCTTGAACGCCTCGTGTTCATCTGACGCCTCCACAGATTCATTTCATAGTCGAGCATCTACTGGCAGATTAGTTCGGTCATATAGTCTAGGAAGTAGAAGGAAGCCGAATGTGACAAAGCCAAGAAATGTTGCTTCTGACTGTCTTTTAGAATCTCCTCCTCCTCCTGATGGTTCACAGTCCAAGAAGAGGTGTGCCTGGGTGACTCCAAATACTGGTTTGTTCTTCTCTTTAACTATTCCTGAATTCATGAGACATTTATTACTGAATACTGATTTTGGAACTGACATGGGCTATAATTGATATTATCTAAAAAGGACTTGGTGGACATATCTGTGATTCTGTATGTGGCTCCATAGATTGAAGTTACAATCAGGAATATCTGTAGTTGATTTCAAATTCATCTAGAGCTCATATTGCTATTTTACGATCATTTTTAGAGTTGAAGATATGTTCCGCTTGCTGAAAGTTGATATTGTAGATTAAACAATTTGGATTCATTTGATTGATAACGGTGATTGTGTTCTTTTCCCTGTAAGTGGTCAAATGGACTTCAGTTTTCTGATGCTTGGTTGCTTCTATAAAATATTCGAGTCCCTATTAATATTTACTTTTCTTCCCCATGGATTTCATTTTGATATTTTGAAGAGATGAAATGGAATATATCGTTATGAGTTATTAGTAAAGAAATGGCATGAACCTGAAGTATTGCTGGCTGTAGAGCTCTGAGTGGGCTTCATAGCAAGATGCCAGGCTTGACCTTTCCCAGAAAGTCTTCATAAGATTTATATTGAATTTGATTAGCATTTTTCTCAGATTTGCTTTCTGACTAATTTCAACTGTTGACAATAGAGCCGTGGTATGCTACTTTTCACGATGAAGAATGGGGAGTTCCAGTTCATGATGACAAGTATGTGATGCAGAATTTAATTGTCAAGTCTTTTTAGGGAAAAAGAATATTCTTCCTTAGATAGATGTTAATCTTGACACTTGATTCATGTAGGAAATTATTTGAGCTTCTTGTATTTTCAAGTGCTCTGGGAGAACTCAGTTGGCCAACCATTCTTAGCAAAAGGCATATTTTTAGGTACTACTTCACTAGGAGTCCGATATTGCCTTTTCTTTTCCTTTCAAATCTAAAACTTACTTAAAAGCCTCAAATGTGAACTGGCTGCTGGAAAAACCATTGTCCTCATCCATAGCCTCTTTCCTCATGATTTTGTTTGCAGTATTTTTATTCAAGGTTATTTGCAGGGAAGTTTTCACAGACTTTGACCCGGTTGCTGTCTCAAACATGAATGAGAAGAAAATCGTGGCACCAGGAACCGCGGCAAGCTCTCTACTTTCAGAACTTAAACTGCGTGCTATAATTGAGAATGCACGTCAAATAACAAAGGTAGATTATCATTTTCCCTTGACCTGCTCAACGTTAGCAAAATCAATACACTTGTGGTTGGTTCATAAGTTCTCTACTTAACTCTTGGACCATTACAAGCCAAGAGAATCATCGATCACAAGCTTGATTGTATTCTAATAATGTTACACTAATTACAAACGAAGCCAACTAGTTTGTGTCATGCAAGTTTGATGGCATTTTCTGCACTGCTGCATATATTTTCAACACTGTGCTTGAGTTTGATGTGGGCGTTGTCTTTTTGCGTCATCATTGTGACAGATAACTATTGTGTCTTGAATTCTCTGCGCAATCAATTGAATGACCTAGAATTGTTGTTTTGTGATCATTTGGTTTGCTAGATTCAGTACTAAAGTTAATGGGATGGTGGTGGTCCTGTTCCTTATGGCATGATCTTCTGTGCAGCCTGATCTCTTAGGAATCCCGTTTATGCCATAGCAGTTATAACTAATAACTTGGATTCTTTAACCTGCCATGTTGCTTAGCTGGTTCGTCTTAAGTTAAACCAAAAACATGTAGGCATATCAGAAGTGGACCTCACTAAATGCGCTTAAATATTCATTAATGAGTGATTTAGTCTTCCATTTATGTATAGCTCGGATCTACAACAACAACAACAAAGTCTTATCCTCCTAGGCGGGGTCGGCTACATGGATCGCACGACGCCATTGAGCCCTGTCCAAAGCCAAATCTTTGGATAGATTGTTAATTAAAAGATCTCTCATAGCTCGGATCTACCTACCAAAGAATTTCCCCACCAAAATTCCCATTTGTACCGAACTGCATTAATTGCAGATGGCATCTTTTGTGGATATGATGATAATCATCACAACTAACATTCTGCAGGTTTTTAACTGATGTGCCAGGTAATGGATGAATTTGGATCGTTTGAGAAGTATATTTGGAGCTTTGTGAACCACAAGCCCATAGTGAGCAGATTCAGGTACCCTAGACAGGTTCCTGTGAAAACCCCAAAAGCAGATTTTATCAGCAAAGACATGGTGAGGCGGGGATTCCGCAGTGTGGGCCCGACGGTCGTGTACTCCTTCATGCAGGCTGCTGGGTTAACAAATGACCATCTCATCAGCTGCTTTAGATTCCAGGACTGTGTTATAGCAGCAGCAGCAGCAGAAGGGAAAGAAGAGAATGGCATCATCAATGGCACTAGTAGTACTAATAATAATATTACTGAGCAAAAGGAGACTAACAAGGGGGAGATAGAATCTGATCTGTCCATTGCCATTGATGATTTGCGCTTCACTTCAGAATAATGGCTGCTTATTGATTGTGAGGATGATGATCTATTGGCAGCTCAGCTTATTAACTGATATTAACTGGGTCAGTCCTTATGGCGGTGGGGAATTTGTGTATAAATTTCATGGGGTCCCTCCCTTTAACCTGATGGATTCTTGTATTTTTGCAGAATTGTAGATTGTAGATTATCATTATTATTATTATTACTATTATTGTTATCACGAATGAATTGAATCAAGCTGGTGCCACTGCCGTTGTAGAAAAAGCCTTGTCACATTAATGTACAATTTTTTGTACAGTTGGAATGATCAGTGATAAGAATATTGGTTTAATCTCACTTTCAATCGTTCAAGAAAGTAATTTTCTTTTGATCTATTGTTTCTGTATTCTTCATGGGCTTTTCCTATATAACGAAAAGTATAGTATTACTCCTCCGATCCTTAATATATGACTCAATTATTGAGTTAGTTTTATTCTAAATATAAGATTCATTTATCATATTTATCAATTTTTTTTAGATTATCCTCATGGATGCTTTCTTAACTATAATCAGGTAAAAGAGAGAGATGAGGTATTAAGAAAGATGATCATAATGTTTTAGAGAAAACGTGTTACATCTTTTATAATTAATTAACTAACCTAACTTTCCTAATCTAATCAAATTAGTTAAATAGGTCTTATATTAAGGATTGGAGGAGTACTTTATTTGTATGATCCTTTTTCACAAGGGAAAAAAATTGAAAGTTAAGGCCTAAAAATCGTTAGCATGCATTATTAAGAGTAAAAGGTTTTATATAGCACAGTTTCTTTGAAGACTACAGAAATAAACCAGTATTATTATTAGTGTTTCAAAAGTAATGATGGGATTTTTTTTTTTCCAAAAAAAGTGTTGTAATGATATCTTTGTCCCAACATAATTTTGTAAGATTAAAAATAGAAAATTATACAACTTTTGAAAATAGAAATAATAACTCATCAAAGGAATTTTGAATTTTTATTTTTAAATATTTTTATTAATATAAGGTATTAATTTTCAATTATATTATTGCTGTTGTTATAGGGCACATACAGATACAGTATAATAATAATAATAAATAATAAATATGACAACGATAAATCATAGAGGGCGCGTTTCCTTGTCCTCGTGGACTCCTTTGCTGATAGGCATATTTTGGTTCCACCTACAACACCGACAATAATTATTCCCTTTTTAATTAATTTTTTTTTTTTTTTGGTGGTGACACCACAAGTAGTTGAAAAGCATTGTATCATAACCCCCCTAGTCCCTATTACATGAGTTTTTCTAAAAGAAGTTCTTGATCTTTTTTATAACACTCTTTAATATTTTTAATGAATATTAAATATTTTTTTAATAAATATATATATGTGTGCTCATATTTGATGAGAATACGAGTCGTGAGAGAATAAAAATTAATATACTACTAGAATTTAGTGTTATTAATGATTATGATATTGAGAATCATTTGAATTTTATAACAAATTTAATGCTTTTAATTAATTATATTGATACGTGTGAATTAGTGAGCTTTTATAATAAAGAGCTGAAATATAATTCGGAGAGAATTAGTAGAGAGTAGCCTTCCTTTCCTTTCGTTCTTTTAAGTTGGTTTTTTACCTTCATATAAGTGTTCTATCTTGCCTTGTAAAAAAGAAGAAACAAGTGTATTGCAATTGATGAACCTAAGATCACAACTTTCAATCAAATAAAGGAAATAATATTTAAAATATTTAGAATCATCAAATACTAATAGGCCATGAACATTTTAGCGAGGTTGTAACACTAAACAATTTGGTCATTTTCTCAAATACTACTTCCGATCCTTAATATAAGACCTTATTTAATTTTTATTTTGGTCCTACATATAAGACTCCAATCTACTTTGTCTCTCATATTTATATATTTTTTTTCAAGATAGTCCTTCTAACAATAGTAATTCTAGTCAATACACTTGATTAGTAAGGATATTTTAAGAAAGATAACACCTATTTATTACAAATAACTAACTTAACTTCTTTTCTTAATCTCCTCAAATTAGTCAACTAGCTCTTATAATTAGAACCGGAGGTAATATCATTTTTTGAAAGATGAGCATTGAGGACACCTTTATTTTGGTCACTAGGGGAAAAACTTTAATTTAATTATCATTTCCAATTCTTAATAGAAGAGTTAGGTAACTAATTTAAAAATATTAAAAAAATTAGTTAAATTAGTTATTTATAACAAATGTATGTTGGCGTTCTTAAATGACCCTATTTAATCATATGCATTAGAATCATATTTTGGTGGGAATTCATTACATGGATATTTTGGACAAAAATTATAAATTTGAGAGATGAAGTAATTGAAATCTTATATTTAGGATCAAATTTAACTCCAACTAACTCTTATATTTAAATTTTTTTAACCTGTTTTATATTAAAGATTGGATGTGGTATTGTTTACAAACCAGAGATGAATTTTAAAATTAATTGTAAATTTGTAATACAAGTACAGATCTAGGACCCCTTACGATGTGTTTTTTGGCCTAGGAATAATAACCTTATTTATCAGGAAAAAACTTGTCTTAATTATCCCCATGAAATTTGACGATTAATCTTGTCTACTGACTATTAATACTAATATTAATTTGCTGTGTGAAAAATAAAATTAGTAAAAGGAAATCAGTGTCTCAGTCATATATTTACGAAATTAAACTCAACTAGACAAGCAACATTGTGACCCAAAAAAAGCAAAAGAAGCAGTACAAAAAAGTAATTTAGCCATCAGGGCCTAGTTTGCTTCTTTTTTTTTTATTTGTTTGAGAAAAAGGGCCAAGGCATAGTTAGAAAGGATCGAAGTGCTAAAACCCACTTCTTTACAGATCAGGCTCAAATTGATTGGACCTAGAAAAAATTCAAGTTCCACGTATGGCCTGATCTGATTTTTAAAAAAATTAAATTTCAACAGTTCAAACATTTTAAAATAAGAAATAATAAAATTCGGACAATTTAAATATAGTTTAACAAATAATGTACTGTTTTTGCCTAAAAAATAATAAATTTACTTAGACGTGAAAGCGCATTTGTTGGAATGGATTTAATCTTAGAGTTCCCGGCCTGAGAGAAATTAATTTCAAGTTTAGAGTAACATGAGGATTCTCTGAGTTACAAAAAAAAGAACTTAGATAACTTTTTATTATTGTTATTTTTTTTGGGTGATTATTACCTCCAGTCTATAAGAGTGACTTAATTAATTTAAATTGAGTAAAAAAGTTTGTTAAGTTAGTTATTTACAATAAATATAAGTTGATTTTTCTAAAGTATCGTTTTTAATCATGACCACCCTTGGATGCAAACTATCGATATGTGTAATCAATAAGGATACTTTAGAGAAAAAATTATAAACTTAGGAGGACAAAATTGATTAAAGTTTTATATTTAGGGTCAAATTCAATCTCTAATTAGTTTTTATATTAATGATGAGAAATAACCAACAAGGATTAGGTTTAACAGAAGAAGTTAGTCTCTCATAACGTGACGCACTAATGTTTAAATCCTGATTGAGAGAAGTGTCCATATTTAATGACTAATAATATTTCGAATAGAATTATTTACAGTAAAGAAAGATGCTTGTGTTTTTTAAAAAGAAAAGATGACAGGTAGCATTCCAAAAGGAAGAAGATTCTTGGGTTAATACAAACTTTGGTTCTTCAAATTTGCCTTCATTTTGGTTTTAGTCTCTCAAATTTTAAATCATAGGTTTTGGTTCTTGAAGTTTCTTTTCATTTAAAACATTGGTCTTTATAACCCATTAAAAACTTAGACTATTTTACCTCCAAAGGGAGCAAAACCTACAGTTTGAAATTTGAGGGACTAAAATCAAAATGAAAACAAATGTGAGGGACTAAGTATTATATTAACCCCAAGATTCTTTTACTAATTTCCACAGATAATAAAGCTTAGCTAATGGGAATAATATCTTGTTCTATATCCTGGGAAAATCTCTCAGTTGTGTGAATGGAATAAAGGGGACGAAAGGAGATAAAGAATACCTAGTTCAGATAAGGAAGCAAGGAACCATGGGTTAAGGTTTTGGGTAAGGCTAGGATTACTAAAATATTGTGGACAAAAGAAAGACAAAATTACTAAAATACCCAAAATACTCATATTATGCCACGCATTAGTGGGAATTTAGCCATGATTTAGTTATCAAGTCAGGGTATTGATTTTACGCCGTTGACAAATTAATTTAAGGGTATTATGAATTTTTTATTTTATTTTGGGGGATCTATCTTACTCAACCTCTACTTTTTGGTACATAGCTAAACTGCAATTAGATTCCATTTTCATCCTCAAGTAATTGTTAATGCATTAGCGTTACTCCACTTGTTTTAAATATATAAGTCCTTCTAGAAGGAACTTTTTATTCCATTTTAAATGTAATTTTCAAAATTTAATACAATATTTACTGAGATACCTTTCGAGGAAAAATAATGTTCCTAAGTTATTTATTTGAGTAATGTGTCTCAAGTGTTAGAATCGCTGCAACGTTGCCTTGAGACCAATGAACATTGACGTTAGCCATTAACTTCAAATTCATTTCAGATTAAGGACCATTTTCGCCAGAAGAGTGTTTGCTATCCTAAAGTTCAATAATGTGAAACAATTGTCACTCATTTTTTGTGCAAAACACAATGCACTATTGCAACACGTTTAGGATGTCACATGACCTGCCAATTAGGTAGGTGTCCGTCAAAAAGTTTATTAGTTTGTACCAATGATTAATTGATGATACTGTCACACATTGTATCTGTCTATGATGTCATAAACATATATTACCTCCACTTTTTAATATAAGAATTAATTTGATATTTAATTTAGTTTTAAATATAAGATATAACTTCTCTTTATCTCTCGTATTTATTTATTTTTTCTAAAGTAATTCTTATAATAGTTGCACATATAAAATGTTTCATCAAATGGTGGTTGTAGTTAACACATAATTATTAAGCGTATTCTAAGAAAGACAACACTTATTTCTTATAAATAATTAAGTTAACAAACAAACTTAATTTGCTTAAATTAGTCAACTAGCTCTTATATTAATGACCGAATTTAATAGGTATTTGTTTATAGAAAACTTAGTTCTATTACTAGTAAGGATAGACACATATATCTCGTGATAATACAGATTAACAAATTGTTTTTCCCCCTCTTTCCTCCTGTTTTTAACCAAAACAGATGCAGTTTGTGTTTTAATACTGTATGTTGGGAGCCTCTATTGCTGGTCAAAAAAAGACACAGAGCTTTTATTGGACTAGTGAGTGTTTGGTTAATAAGTCAAGATAAACGTATATAACTTATGATAACATTACTAATTAATCGATCATTAGTTTGGATTAATAAACTTTCTTTTTAGTTATGAATTCCTAATTAGTAAAACTTGTAAAAAATTATGGGTACCGATTGCTGCAGATGATTAAATTTTATTGTGTTAATTACTCTTTCATAAATAATTTTAATTATATAAAACGATAATAACATTTTAACTAATAAAACTTTAAATCCATACCTAATTTTTCAAAATACTAGTTGTCGTTGCTGAATTTTTTCCTCAAAATGAAGTATTAATTAATCTTAAAATCAAGTCTTTCTCACAATTGATTTTACAATGTACAAGATAAATATGTGAGAGGAATTTTTCTCAACTTGTGTAAAAATATTCTTTTATATAATTATAAGGGGTTACCAAACATTTTAAATCTGACTCATTCAAGATTTTTGGTTCTAATTGGAATCCATAAAATTCTAGTTATAAGCTCTAATTGAAATCTATATAAAATTTTAGTTTTCTTTTCCCAATTATAATTTTCTCAAGATTAAAAAAGGATAAGAACAAATGCATAATGTGACAATATTAAAAATGAAAAAAAAGAGAGAAAAAGATGGGAAAAATGATACTTAATATTAAAATATCCATTTGATCACTTGAATAATGAAAATTCTCTTTTAAATACACATGACTGAATTAGGATTTTAAAGTTTGTTAAAAAGACTCATTGGTCAACCAGTCATCAGTACCGGCCGCCGCTACAAGAGTTAATGTGGGTCGCCAGTTGTTGGGTGATTGGCCAATGACAGATGGAGTTCTGGCGGCTAGCTATTATTTTTTTGAAATTTTTTTAAAATTTGGTAACATAACTAACAAGTTCTTTAAAACTATTAACAAGTTCAGTAGAGCAGTTAATAACAGGCTTTTCAAAAAATTTAAGAAGAGATATTCTTACAAATAATAAAGAAGATTCTTTTACTAATTTCCACAGATAATAAAGCTTAGCTAATGTGAATAATATCTTGTTCTGTATCCTCGGAAAATCTCTCAGTTGTGTTAATGGAATAAAGGGGACGAAAGGAGACAAAGAATACCTAGTTCAGATAAGGAAGCAAGGAGCCATGGGTTAAGGTTTTGGGTAAGGCTAGGATTACTAAAATATTGTGGACAACAGAAAGAAAAAATACTAAAATACCCAAAATACTCATATTATGCCACGCATTAGTGGGAATTTAGCTATGATTTAGTTATCAAGTGAGGGTGTTGATTTTACGCCGAGGACAAATTAATTTAAGGGTATTATGAATTTTTTATTTTTTATTTTTTGGGGGATCTATCTTACTCAGCCTCTACTTTTTGGTACATAGCTAAATTGCGATTAGATTCCATTTTCATCCTTAAGTAATTGTTAATGCATTCGCATTACTCCATTTCTTTTGAATATATAAGTCCTTCTAGAAGAAACTTTTTATTTCATTTTAGGGTTAATTAATCCGCAAGTCCTTATAGTTTTAACAAATTTTGAATTAGGTCCCTATAGTTTTTTTTCTTTTTATTAGGTTCTTATACTTTTACCTTTTTTTAATTAGGTCCTTGTATTTATTTTTCTTTTAATTAAGTCCTTATAATTTCACTAAATTTTTAATCAGGTCCATGTAGTTTTAATTTTTATTTATTAATTAAATATAAGCTTAATTAAATAGATTAATACTGAAATATAAAATATTAATAATTAAATTAAATTAATAATTATGTAATAAAAAAGTAATAGAATTAATTAATTCAGGAAATTTTTTTAGAACAATTAATTTTTTTGCTGAAAAAATTAAAATCATTATAATAATTCAATATCTTTAGGATATTATTGTTTATAAACTAATATTAAATAATATATACTATTTTATGTTTATATAATAGTACTATTAGAATTTATAAAATAAAGAATAAAAAATTCAGGGACTTAATTAAAAATAAGGTGAACTTATAAGGACTTGATAAAAAGAAAAATAAATACAAGGACCTAATTAAAAACAGGTGAAAGTATAAGGACCTGATAAAAAGAAAAAAAATTATAAGGACCTGATTCAAAATTAGTTGAAACTATAAGGAACTGTGGATTAATTATCCCTTCATTTTAAATGTAATTTTCAAAATTTAATACTCCTCTGATCCTTAATATAAGATCTAATTATTGAGTTGATTTTAGTTCTAAATATAAGATATATTTTCTATATTTATCATTTTTTCCTAAATTACCTCTATAGATACTCTCTTAACCATAATCAAGTAGAAGAGGGAGAGAAGATATTAAGGAAGATGATTATGGTGTTTTAGGAAAAACATGTTTTTTTCATAACTAATTTACCTAACTTTCTTAATCTAATCAAATTAGTTAAATAGGTCTTATATTAAAGATGAGAAGAGTACAATATTTACTGAGATATTCTTCGAGAAAAAATGATTTTCCTAAATTATTTATTTGAGTAATGCGTCTCAAGTGTTAGAATCGTGCTACGTTTGCCTTAAGACTAATGAACATTGACGTTAGCCTTTAACTTCAAATTGATTTTAGATTAAAGACCATTTTCGTCTGAACAGTGTTTGCTATCCTAAAGTTCAATAATGTGAAACAATTGTCGCTCATTTTTTGTGGAAACATATGGCACTATCGCAGTACGTTTGGAATGTCACATGACCTGTCAATTAGGCATATTAATCCATAAAAAAAAATTTATTAGTTTGTACTAATGATTGATTGTGCGGTCACACATTGTATCTGTCTATGATGTCATAAAGATAACCTCATATTTTTAATATAAAAATTAATTAGATATTTAATTTAGGAAAAATAACAGATAAAGAAGATAGAATATATGATATTTCAATTTAGGAAGCTAAGGAAATTTAATGACAGAGAAGGAAGTCCTTTTTAAATTGAGATTTTGAAATTCAATCAAGTGAAAAAAGTCCTCTTTATCTTTTTTGTTTTTTTTAAAAAGCTCAGCCCTCGCCGCTAGCTGGTAGCCGGTAAGGGACCATCGCTGTGGTGGTTGCCGGTGGAGTTTTTTTAGTCATTTTTTTTTTTACATAAGAGAATATTGCAAGATAGTAGTAGGGATGGGATTTGATCACATTACCCTTTGGCCATTTGGGCCAACAAAACAAAAGGTGACCATTGGGTCATCAAAAACTTAATAACTTTATAATGCAAACAAAAATATAAGTTGACTCTTTGACTGTGACACCAGTTTATGACAATAATTTATCTGGGAATGACAAGTCTTAATTGAAAAATAACAAGCGTAAATTTGATATTAACAAATCAACTTTTCCTCATACATGACAAGAAATAGTATGTATATTAATTAAAAATGACAATAATTTATTTGAAAATAATACGTCTTTACTGGAAAATGACAAGTCTAAACTTGAGATTAACGATGTGTTTTTTCCTGATACATAACAAGAAATAGTATGTACATTAATTAAAAATAACAATAATTTATTTGAAAATGACATATCTTTAATGAAAAATGACAAGTTTAAATTTGATATTAACAAAATAACTTTTCCTGATACATAACAAGAAATAGCATATATATTAATTAAAAATGATAATAATTTATTTGAAAATAATATGTCTAAACTTGAGATTAACAATATGTCTTTTCCTAATACATAATATGAAATAACATGTACATTAATTAAAAATGATAATAATTTATTTGGGAATGACATGCCTTGATTAATAAACATGTTGTTTCATGTTATGTATAAGGAAAAGACACATTGTTAATCTCAAGTTTAAACTTGTCGTTTTCTAGTAAAGACGTGTAATTTTCAAATAAATTATTATCATTTTTAATTAATGTACATGCTACTTCTTGTTATGTATAAGAAAAAGTTACTTTGTTAATATTAAATTTAGACTTATTATTTCTCAATTAAGACTTGTTATCTCTAGATAAATTGTTGTCAGGGACTGAAATCACTGTAAAAGAGTCAACTTATTTTTTTTTTTGTTATAAGGTTAACAAGTTTTTATTGGCCCAATGCTCATCTTCCCTTTTGTTGGTTCAAATGGCCAAGAGGTAGTAGAATCAAATCCCACCTCTACTACTTTCTTGCAATATTCTCCCATGGTGAAAAAAAAAATTGTGACAAAAAAAACTCTATCGGTGGCCGGCACCGGCGCCTGGCAGCGGCGGCTGCCTGCTGGGGGCTAATCGTTGGCCTTGGCCGGCTATCGGCGAGGGCTGAGCTTTTTTTTTTTAAAAAAAAAAAGACAAAGGGCATTTTTGTTATTTCACTGAATTTTAAAATCCCAATTTAGGAAGGACTTCCCTCTCTGTCATTAGATTTTCTTAGCTTCCCAAATTGAAATATCATACATTCCACCTTCTTTATCTGTCATTTTCCCTTTAATTTAATCATAAATATAAAATTTTAATTTATTTTATTTATTTAAAAGTAATCTTTATAGTAGTTTTATATATATTAAAATTTTTATATTATAGAAAAATAATATCTATTTATTACAAAATAACTAATTTAATAAACTTAATATACTTAAATTAGTTAACTTAATCTACTTAAATTAGTTCACTAGCTCTTATATTAAAAATTAAAAGTAGCAAGTAATTGTCTAGTTAGTTGTATTACTGGCAAGGATAGACATATATATCTCGTGATAATATAGGTTAACAAGTTGTTTTTTTTTAAAGAGAATTATAATGAGGTTTCAAGCAAAAACAATAATTATTAAGGGTATTTTGTTTTTGTTCTTTATTTTCTTATTCTTAAAACAATTTTATAAAATTGTTTTTAAGAACAAGTTTGGAAAACAAAAAACAAAAAATTTTGTTTGGAAAATAATTTTTAAAAAATCACATTTGGAAAAAAAATAAAAAATTATATTTTGACAAGTTGTAGTTATCACCGGTAATAATAGATAATATGTAGTAGAGGAGAACAGAAGAAGATTTCTCTAGTTTTTCAAAACAAAAAAAATAAAAAATACAAAACAAAAATAAAAAAACATGTAAAAGTTGTTTTAGTTTTTCAGTTTTTAAAAATATATTATTGTTTTTTGGTTTTTTGAAACAATCAACTAAAAACAAATTGCCAAACAAGTTTTTTTGTTTTTCTGTTTTAAAAAATAAAAAAAAATTTTCAAAACAAGAAACCAAATAAGCCCTAAAAGTCTCAATAACAATTTAAAGAACTTGTAATGACAAGTTTTAGAGTAAAAAATAATAATTTATAAAACTTATTTTTAATTTTTTTGAGACCTTATTATAATTCTTTTTGTTTTTCTTCCTCTTGTTTTTAACTAAAAGATGTGCATTGTGTTTTAATATTATAGGTTGAGAGCTTTTATTGGACTAGTGAGTGTTTAGTTAATAAGTCAAGATAAACATATATAACTTATGATAACATTATTAATTAATCGATCATTAGTTTGGATTAATAAACTTTCTTTTTAGTTATGGATTCCTAATTAGTAAAACTTGTAAAAAATTAGGGGTACCAATTGCTGCAGATGATTAAATTTTATTGTGTTAATTACTCTTTCATAAATAATTTTAATTATATAAAACGATAATAACATTTTTACTAATAAAACTTTAAATCCATATCTAATTTTTCAAAATACTAGTTGTCGTTGCTGAATTTTTTTCCTCAAAATGAAGTATTAATTAATCTTAAAATAAAGCCTTTCTCATAATTAATTTTACGATATACAAAATAAACATGTGAGAGGAGTTTTGTTTCGATTTGTGTGAAAATAATCTTTTATATAATTATAAATTCTCTTTTAAATACACATGAGCGAATTGAGATTTTAAACTTTGTTGAAAAGACTCACTAGTCAGTCAGTCATTGATACCGGCTGCCACCACAGGAGTTCAGGTGGGCCACCGGTTGTTGGGTGACTAGCTGATGATAGATTGCTAGAGTTTTGGGGGCTAGTGACTTTTTTTTTTGAATTTTTTTTAAATTTGATAACATAATTAACAAGTTCTTTGATACTATGTTTGGATGGAAAGAAAATGAGGGAGGAAGGAAAACTATGAAGGAAAATGGGGGGAGAAGTGATTTTTTTCCCTGTTTAGATGAGGAAAGAAAAGTGGGAGAAAAGAAAAATTGGAAAGAAAATAAGATGGTCCCACAGTCCATTTTCCTCCCAATTTTTCTCTCCATATATGGAGAAAAAATGAGAAGAAAACTTATTTTTTCTCTCTACCCTTACATATGTTTTTTCAGCAAATAATACCTATTAATTTTTTTATTTTTAAATTTATTTATTATTATCAAGTTTTTCTTCTGTGTTTACTTGATTGCAAAATAAAATAACTAAAATTAGAAAAATCCTTCTAAAATGAACTGAAGGAAAAAACAAGTAGAGTTGTTGTTTTGGTTTTTTTAGCATTGCATTACATAAAATGTTATTTTTTTTACAAAATTATTTTATATTAAAATATAATAACATGATAATATATCTTTATCAAATAATTTGATTTTAAATTATATGATTATGTTAATGTAAATATGGTTTTTCATTATGATATTTAATTTGATTTTAATCAAAATATATTTTGATATAACAGAAAGGGTATTTTAGTCATTCATATATTTACTCATTTTTTCTTTCTATTTTCTCTTGTCCATCCAAATATCAGAGGTGATAATATTTTCTCTCCAATTTTCTCTTCTCTCTATTCTCTCTCATCTTATTTTCTTTCCTCTCAACTTTTCTTTCTATCCAAACAGAAAATAAAACTATTAACAATTTCAGTACAACAGTTAATAATAAATTTTTCAAAAAATTTAAAAAGAAATATTTTTACAACTTTAATAAAATAATTAACAAGTCATGTAATTATATTAAACATATCTTGTTACAGTAATAAATAAGATATAATTTTTTTTAACAAATATGAGTTTTCTTTTCTCAATTGTAATTGTAATGTAATTTTTTCTGAGATTAAAGGATGAGAATAAATGCATGATGTGACAATATTAAAAATGAAAAATATCCCAACAAAACCAAAGAGAAAACCAAAAGGGTACTATCCAAATGTCACAGGCCGATACTGAGGATGCTGGTGTTGTCAAGCCACCCGTCATGTTACTGTTATCTCAGTCCTCAACGGCCATACGAATTCCTCTGATGGTTCATTATAAATAGCTAGAGCCTCACGCACCCAAAATGGCTACCATTGTAGCTTCCTTTGCGGCTTCATTCCTTGTTTCTTCCTCTACTCTTTCTTCTTCTTCGTTGTTTCTCTCCGTGAGGCTAAGTTCTTCTTCTTGGTCCCGCCTTCGTTTCCCTATTCTGCCCCTGCGCTATCCATCAAGGAGACTCATGGCTCAGACTTTAGTTTGTGCCAGTCTTGGTCTAACTCAGCCGGCAAACATCGAAAACCCCAAGGTTACTTATAATCTCTTCGCTTTGTTATTGTTAATGGGTTATTTTGTGGTTATCTTTCTGCCCTTGTTTTGTGTTGGCATTGATCTGGCGCATTCGCCTGGTTTGCATGAGTGGTTCTGATCTTACTGTATTTGGGGTTTCAGTGTCACACTCACTATTTCAGTCAGTCCAGTTTAATGGAAGTCCCGTTGACTGGATATCTGATTTGTTTTGTTCAATCTGCTAACTTTTGTTTCACATTGTCCAATACGAGAAGTCATTGACTTGAGAGTTTTTACTTTCTGGTTAGCATTTAAATTTGAGTCTTTTTATATGTTTGAAGGTTATAGAGAGATACCATCGCGTTGAGTGGCCATCTTTCTTCATTAGAAATGAAATCAGCGAGATATGTTCTTGTTTCTTTCGTGATTTAATATGTAATTCTGAAGTTTGTTTTTTTCTTTCTGTTTGTGTAATTCCCTGGCAGATCTCTTTCACGGCGAAGGAGATTGATGTGACGGAATGGAAAGGAGACATACTTGCAGTAGGTGTCACGGAGAAAGACATGGTAAAAGATGAGAACGCAAAGTTCGAGAACCGGATTTTGAAGTCGCTTGACTCCAAGTTGAGTGGTTTATTGGCTGAAGCTTCTTCCGAGGAGGATTTTTCCGGAAAAGTTGGCCAATCAACAGTTCTTAGGATACCAGGACTTGGATTCAAGAGGGTTGGCTTGATTGGGCTTGGACAATCAGCTTCAACTACAGCTGCATTTAGCAGTTTTGGTGAGGATGTTGCAACAGCTGCAAAGACTGCCCAGGCAAGTGATGTTGCCATTGTTCTCGCTTCATCCGAGGGACTTTCTACAGAATTAAAGCTTAAAACTGCTTCTGCAATAGCATCTGGTATTTGTTTAATGATTTTGTATATGTAGAATCATAATTGTCTGGTTACCGATGCATGTTTGAGCTGAGATGTATAATTTAAATTTGACATGTGTGCTTGAACTTTGCTAGGGACTGCACTGGGAATACATGAAGATAACAGGTACAAGTCAGAATCAAAGAAAACAGCTCTTAGATCAGTTGACATTCTTGGTCTTGGAACAGGACCTGAATTGCAAAAGAAACTTAAGTATGCTGAAGATGTTTCTTCTGGAATAATTTTTGGAAGGGAGCTTGTGAACTCCCCAGCTAATGTGGTCACGCCAGGTTTGTTTGACTCTTGTGTTTGTAAAAGATATATTGCTCCCATGCTGATGTCACTGGACAGGCTGCTAGCCTATTTTTAATTTCATTTCCTTTATATGTTAAAGTCTGATTTGTATCTCTATATGCTCATATGCTTGTCTAATATGTTCATGAACTGTTTAACTCAGGGGTATTGGCAGAAGAGGCCACAAAGATTGCTTCTGCATATAGTGATGTTCTAACAGCTAAGATATTGGATGCTGAGCAATGTAAGGAATTGAACATGGGATCTTTTCTCGGAGTTGCTGCAGCCTCAGCAAATCCTCCTCATTTTATCCATCTTTGCTATAAACCTCCTAGCGGACCCGTCAATGGCAAGTTGGCTTTAGTTGGAAAGGGTTTGACATTTGACAGGTAATTTGATTTTTTATAGACAATGCATCTTTCTACTTCAGCCACATTTTAGAATGAGTGATGATTCCAAACTGATGTTTTCTAAGGTGGTATTTCTTTTATGTAACTGGTGATGATATTATTACTTCTATCATTGGTTGAAGTGATAATACTTAACACTGCTCCCCCCAGGGGCGGGGGAAGTCAACACTAACTTGCCATGAGTTACCAAGTAGATTGCTTTTTTGTCTTTTTGCCATATACAAATTGCCTTTGTAGTTCAGATTTATATTTTATTTTTGTCTGCAATGACTGCTTCAAGACTTATTGTTGGTAATTTATTTTTACTCACTATAAAAGACTTTTTGTGTTATTTTTCAAATTAATCTATCTGTATGTTACCAGTGGTGGCTACAACATCAAGACAGGACCTGGCTGTTTAATTGAACTCATGAAATTTGACATGGGTGGTTCAGCTGCAGTTTTAGGTGCAGCAAAAGCTCTTGGTCAAATCAAACCTCCTGGAGTGGAGGTGAGACGTTGATTATTTGTCATGAGTCGACTTTGTCCCTTGCATAGAATAACATGCTAATCGATTGATTAGGATGTAATTTACCTTCTGTCTTTCAACGTTAAGCCTTTGCTTGGTAGGTGCATGGGATGTGGCAAATTACGAGTTCAACTTTTCAGGAACAAAGAAAAATTATATCTAATGTTAAATTTTGAAAATTATCGATCTAATTGGATTTCTGCATACGGCATTATGTTGAAAGTTATAAGTCCTGCGTTTCAGGTTCATTTTATTGTTGCTGCTTGTGAGAATATGATAAGTGGAACAGGAATGCGACCTGGAGACATTGTCACAGCTTCAAATGGAAAGACTATAGAGGTGAATAGGCTGATTTTTTTTAATATATATACATATACTATTTCAATCTATTGAACATGGCACATAGCAATATGTGGGTCTTGATTAGTTAGCAATGTTCATTTCTTCTTTTCAGACTAGCTTGCTTGCTGGCGGAGAATTAGTATATCCTATTCTGTACATATCTTGTTTTTTAGAAGAGTCCAAAATGCGTCTTCATTGAGTTGGAATTATTGGCTAGAATTGGAAGAGAGATGCATCAATTTATTTTCCTTTTTTTTTCCTTTCAACTTTTGGAATTATTTCAAGCACATCAGCACTGCATGGTATTGCTAATAATATCTGAACGTAATGCATAGTTAAAAAGTTTACTTGTGGTTTGCTATCGGAAAACATTGAATTCAAGTATTGGCCTTTTGGGAGCTAAAAATATCACGTATTACTTGGCTTATATAACTTATTATTAGCATCTGAAGTTGCATTTGGCTTTGGGTTAAACCTCTTGCAGGTTAACAACACAGACGCTGAGGGTAGGCTTACTCTTGCAGATGCTCTGGTATATGCTTGTAACCAAGGAGTTGAAAAGGTATGTACATAGTTTATATCGCTGTACGCCCACATATTTCTAATATGCACATAATTCATAACAGATTTGATTTCCTGTTTGTTGCCATTTATATCGCATGGTTGAAATTTGCCTTCTAATAGATACTGCAGGAACCTTTCTGATTATTGGTTTTTCTTAAATAGGATGGTTTGATGAATACGTGCGATTGTCAGTCTTAGAAAGGAATTTGACTCGAGACGTGTACACACTGTTTTGGAAAATATTTGCTAATTTGGGGAATATTTGCTTATTTTTGACAATATGGTGCCCCTATGAAGATTTTTTCCCGAATTTCATTTGGATTAGAATAATACTCAAACTTGTTAGTTATATAGTTTGTTATCAAAACCTTGGTTACATGTTTATTGACTATGCTACAGATAGTTGACCTGGCAACCTTAACTGGAGCCTGCATTGTTGCTCTTGGACCCTCAATTGCAGGTGAATATTAACTTGCTTGCATTACATTATGCTTGAGCTTGGTGTGGGAGATGTTTTTAGGTTTACTGGGAAAGCGTGAGCTGGGCCATGTTTGTTACTCGATGCTAGGGATAGAAAGGGGAAGGGAATGAAAAATGGCTGGAAGATACCCTTCATGCCCTTATTTTTTTAAAAATAAATATGCTATAAAAAATAGGCTGTTTAAATAATATGATAACAAGGGCATGGCATATATTGCACAAAAATTTAAGTTCCCATTTTCTCTCGCCCTCTCCTTGGATGCTGTCATACCAAACGTGGCCCTAATGTAGAGAGAGGTAGGATGTGAAAGAGAACAACTGTTACAGAGGCCACATTTTGGTGGCATTTTCCCTTCTTGCACTTGGCATACTTACTAGTAGCTTAACTCTTACATTGATTCATCTTATTATTAATTGATTACTAATGCGAAACATTGATTTGTAGGTGTGTTCACTCCTAGTGATGACATGGCAAAAGAACTACTGGATGCTGCAGAGGCAGGCGGAGAAAAACTATGGAGGATGCCAATGGAGGAAAGTTATTGGGAAACAATGAAATCAGGAGTGGCTGATATGGTAAATACTGGTGGTAGACCAGGCGGGGCTATTACTGCTGCTCTATTTTTGAAACAGGTATTTGTTGTAATTATTCAAGTCATTTTACTTCTCTTATTCTCCCCAACTTTTTGAGCCCATGCTCCCAAGGATTCATAACAAGTTCTATATGGTATACTTTCATCTTTATTTTGGCATTCAAGATGTCTATGATTCAGTAGTATTATTGGTGTTCAAGGGAGTTAAGAGGCATGGGATGCCACTATTTTGGTGGCATCTCCCGCTGTCATTGAACATGGAAATCTTTTTGATAAAAAAATATGGAAATATCGTGTATTTCAATTTTCAATTTTTTTAACATAAAAGGAATTTAAATATATGGAAACATCATGATTTAATACTACTTTCGGTCATTAATATAAGAGCTAGTTTGTCTTTTATTTTGGTCATAAATATAAGACACTAATCTATTTTGTTTCTTATATTTATCCACTTTTTTCCAAGATAGTCCTTATAATAATGGTAGTTTTAGCTAATCACTTGATTAGTAAAGGTATTCTAGAGAAAATAACACTTATTTATTACAAATAACTAACTTAACAAACTTTCTTTATCTACTCAAATTAATCAACTGGCTTTTATAGTAAGAACTGGAGGTAGTATTAAATTCTTTTATGAGATCTTGAATCGCCATTCTCGCTCAACTGTTTTTCTTTTTTGGATGGGTCTTTATTGTTTGTTTGTGTTGTATCTCAAATCAATGCAATGTCCGAGCTTCTTAACCTATAGCATTGTGCTTAAGATATCAGTGTCCTTAGAGCTTCTCAGACCATGAACTTGGTCAGTTTGAGCCAGGTATACTTTGCCATTGCCACTTCCTGATTGTAGAGTGTTGTAAATGCGTGTTTGGATTTGAAACATTTCGCTTGAGGTTTAGTATTTTGTCATTTTCTTCTATTATTTTTTGTTGTTTTCTTGGTTAATTTAACTTTTGGGGCCTCAAGTTTGGCCAAAACAATTAATGACTTGCACAATTTAAAACATTTGCTTGTATATTTTTGCAATAAAACTTACCATGATTGGATAGACTTCTAGTTTGATGTAAGCGATCAAATATACAAGCTGAGCCAGAGGAATTGGTGCTTTGGCAAGCTGTGCTTCTTTCTTGTTTCATTTTCTTGCTTGTTCTATTAATAGTTCTGCGGGTACGTGTAGTGTGGTCCTTTGTAATAATGTTCTATGCATTTAATAGAGAGAACATACCGTTGATGTTCCCCTTCAGATCTTTTCACATGTATACAATGCATTGCCTTTCTAAATGCAAAGATCCAGATCCTTGTTACACATGTAAATATAGGATTTCTGAGAAAACTTTCTGGTTTTGCAGTTTGTTGACGAGAAGGTTGAGTGGTTACACATTGACTTGGCTGGTCCAGTGTGGAATGAGAAGAAGAAATCTGCAACGGGGTTTGGCGTTGCTACTTTGGTGGAATGGGTTATGAAACACTCCTCTTAGAGGCAAACTATATGAAAGTATTGTGTTGGAAAGAAAGTTACATAAGTTGGAAATGCATACTCTGAGGTGTCTGGTTCAATGGGGATTGATTGGTTGGTTCTATGAATAAAATGATCTTTGAGAGGACAAAAAGAAACAAGTGGCGGACCGAGGCTTGGTTTTTCAAGGTTGTTTTGATGTCATTTAAACTTGCCATCTTTATTGTATAAAAAACTTGCGATCTTTAGTTCTGAAAGTAATTTGCCTCTCTTTGATGTTAATTGTTGATATTTTTGTCAAGGTTTTAAAAATGGGACTGGCTCTTGAACCAGACCAGGGACTGATTCAAAAGTCAATGGTTATCAATTATATTTTCAGCATGTTTCTATATTAGATGCTAAGAAAAACCTGCGTTAACTCTCTAATGACATATTTTTCTTCGGTTTTAAATGTAAGAGTCATTTTATAATGTATTTTATACTATAAAATGGAAGTATATTATAAAATGGGTTTTACATTTGAGACCGGAGAAATAACAGTTTTCTAACTTTATTTCTGTTTAATATATATGTATTTTCCTCAAAAAAAAAAAAAACTGTTTACACTGGAATAAAATGAATGACAAAATAATACCCTTGTGTTAGAAATTTAATGAGATCACTAATTGAGGAAAACTTTCTTTCTCTGCTTGATAAATAGATTGTAGGAGTAATTTATTTATTATTTATAATTACACATCAAAATTATGGTAACTACAAAATCAGGTGTTAATATCTCATATTCTGATTACAATTCCAACCAAAGAAAGGCATGGAGAACATAACCCTCCCAGCGTCATTCATTGTGAATCCAGTGATGATAAACACGCCATGCCCACAAAATCTCAGCAACTCCATCCAACTTCAACCCATCATAGTGCATCACATTTACATGCTTGAAAATATCCAAAGTATGACTTACATATGCATGATTACATACATAAGCATGTTTAACAAGTTTCAAACTATGCCAAAATTCTAGTTAACAAGTCACATATTTAATTGAATAAGTGAGGATATTCCCGCTTTGTCTTCACCTCGTTCTTTCAAATTGCGTTACCTAGAGCTGTAGCCCCCTACCCAATATGCCAAATTTGCTAAAATCTATTTACATAATTAGGTAGGCTAACTAAAAATATGATTCTACCAAGAAAATATTTTTTTTAACCCCATTATCTATTATTTGATGTTATCAAATATTTGAGCATTATTATTTCAAATAAGAGTTCTAATATATCTTTCCTTTTGCAATTTTAATCAAGGGGTTTGTTTAGTGAAAGCCAATGAAGACAGCAACGTGACATGACCTTGACCGTTAAAACCGTTAACTCAGCCGAGATTCAATAATCGGACGGCGAAGAAAGCATCAAATTAGTCAGGCAAATGTCTCGCAAATCCCCACACTTGTGTACATGAGGCCATTTCTGGTCCAAAATGCTTTTCTGTCATGAAACAATCCACAGGGAGTCGGAAATTTCTCTAACGATCACAATTCACAAGTGTGCTGGGTCAGAGAAAGACGAACACACACACACACACACACACACACACACACACACAGCGTACAGATTCAGAAAAAGAGAATTAGAGAAAGTGAAGAAGTTCAGAATTTAACTTCGAAGCAATGGCGAGAGGGCCTCTCGCTCGTCATCTATGGATCTCTGTGTGTATTATTATGCTCCTTGTCCATCAGGTCAATTGTTTTTACCTCCCTGGTGTTGCACCTCAAGATTTCCAGAAGGTAATTCCACTTTATTCTGGTTCTTGCGAATCTGTCAATATCAGTTTCACGTCAATTTGCAATGCATGCTTGTAATTATTATTTTTCTTTGGGAGTGAGGGTAATACTTTACGTTTTTCAATTAGAAAAAAAATGCTTGTTAGCTTAAATGCAAGTTCAACACACTTCTAACAGTGGCATCAAAAAGATGAGTACGTACAAATATTTGTCTAATAAACAGCTTTTTTTTAATCATAATATTAGCTTTGGTTATTTTTCATTGGTGGCAGGGAGACCTGCTAACGGTGAAAGTGAACAAGTTGACTTCCACAAAAACACAGCTTCCTTATTCCTACTATTCGCTGCCTTATTGTCGCCCAGATCACATTGTTGACAGTGCAGAGAATCTCGGAGAAGTTCTTCGGGGTGATCGCATTGAAAACTCACCCTATGCGGTAGAGTTAACCTGTGTGGAATGCTTCCGTGATTCTTCCTTTGGTTCAATTACTTTAATTTATTGAACAATTTGAATTTCCCAGTTTAAAATGAGAGAGCCACAGATGTGCAGTGTTGTTTGTCGTCTAACTCTTAATGCAAAAACAGCCAAAAAGTTCAAGGAAAAGATAGATGATGAATATCGTGTGAATATGTGAGTCATTAGTGACTTTAAACTTTACACTGCTCTGAGCCTGCTATATATATATTTGTGACCATTTTTTGTATTCGTTTCCTTCATTGTTGCAGGATTCTGGATAATCTTCCTTTAGTTGTTCCTCTACGAAGGCCTGGTCAGGATGAATCATCCAAAGGGTATCTGCATGGATTTCTTGTTGGCCTTAAAGGACAGTATGCTGGGGTAAGTACCAGCTCAACGACCTCTTGTTTTCATTGGATTGAATCTGTTTTGACTTCTCTTGAGTATGCACAACTGTAAACAGATGAAGGAGGAAAAATATTTCATCCACAACCACTTATCGTTTGTAGTCAAATATCATAGAGATCCGTTGACTGAATTGTCAAGGATTGTAGGCTTTGAGGTTAAACCTTTCAGGTTGTATTACAATTCTTCTTCACCTGATTGTATATCAGTCTAATGAATGGCTGGTTTTACTTATAATATTATCTGTGAATACAGTGTAAAGCATCAGTATGAAGGTGAATGGAATGAGAATATCCGCTTAACTACTTGTGATCCGCATGCAAAAAAGGCAGTCACCAATTCTGAAACTCCTCAAGAGGTTGAAGACAAGAAGGAAATTATTCTAACGTATGATGTTGAATTCCAGGTTACTTACCATAACTTACAGTTAACTCAATTGCTTACTTGCCAGTGTCACTGAGAATTCTGTCTTTATTTGATGTTGGTTTCATTTAACTATCTGGAAAGCTTTCATCTTGCAGGAGAGTGATATAAAGTGGGCATCTCGCTGGGATACCTATCTCCTAATGGCCGATGATCAGATTCACTGGTTTTCCATTATTAATTCTTTGCTGATTGTTATTTTCTTGTCGGGCATGGTGGCTATGATAATGTTGCGGACACTTTACCGCGATATCTCTACCTATAACCAATTAGAGATACAAGATGAAGCTCAAGAAGAGACAGGATGGAAGCTTGTCCACGGGGATGTTTTCAGGCCTCCATCTTACTCTGACATACTGTGTGTATATGTTGGAACAGGTGTTCAGTGTTTTGGTATGGTTCTTGTCACTATGATTTTCGCTGCCCTTGGATTTCTCTCGCCATCAAATAGAGGAGGCTTGATGACGGCCATGCTCTTGCTCTGGGTCTCCATGGGATCATTCGCCGGATACTCATCAGCGCGTTTCTATAAGTTGTTCAAGGGAACAGATTGGAAAAAGATAAGTCTGAAAACAGCCTTCATGTTCCCTGCTATAATCTTCGTAATATTCTTTGTGCTAAATGCTCTTATTTGGGGAGAAAAGTCTTCTGGGGCTGTCCCTTTTGGAACAATGTCTGCTCTGGTCTTTTTATGGTTTGGCATCTCAGTTCCACTTGTCTTCATTGGTGGTTATATGGGTTTTAGAAAGCCAGTTTCTGAGGATCCAGTAAAGACAAACAAGATTCCTAGGCAGATCCCAGCTCAGACCTGGTACATGAACCCTGTGTTGTCTATTCTTGTAGGAGGCATACTCCCATTTGGTGCTGTCTTCATAGAGCTATTCTTCATTCTCACATCAATTTGGTCACATCAATTTTACTATATATTTGGTTTCCTCTTCATTGTGTTCCTCATACTACTGGTCAGCTGTGCTGAGATAACAGTAGTTCTCTGCTACTTCCAGTTGTGTAGTGAGGACTATCACTGGTGGTGGAGGTCTTATCTGACTTCAGGTTCATCAGCTCTTTACCTTTTCCTTTATGCTGCTTTTTACTTCTTCACAAAGCTTGAGATCACAAAACCCGTTTCTGGGCTTCTGTACTTTGCATATATGCTGATTCTTTCATATGCTTTCTTTGTCTTGACCGGTACAATTGGGTTCTATGCATGTTACTATTTCATAAAGCTCATCTATTCATCAGTCAAAGTTGACTAGTTCTCGCCATGCGAAGGCAATGGCGGGATGGTCAAATCACCTTTTGAAGAGTTAATGTCTTGTTTGTTTGGAATGGAGAGCTGTGGCTCTCCATTGGTTCCAATCTTAAGCTTTGACGGAAATTCTTGTTAGTCTCTTCGGTATAGTATATTCTGCATTTACGATAAGTATCTCTGTTTTGTTAGTGTTTATTTTTTATTTATTTTTTTGGGCTCAAATTCGGTGGTTTGGGAATTCTGTAGGTTCAATGTAACATCTAAGCTACAAACATTGCAAAGATGTGCTTACATGTAATGAAAAATTATTCCGCCTAGGATTTTTCTGTGCCAATGTGTTTAACTCAGCATTCACTTTAAGTTCTAACAATGTAATGAGCTTCCAGGGACCACAAAGGAGCGGGCGTAATCACCTGAGAAACTATGTAATCTTAAAATTGTCCGTCCACGAGGAATTCGAACAAGGAAACGAAGCCGTTAAGAAAAGAGATCTGGAAATAAGAGGCATGTCTCAAGAGCTGTTCAAACATTAATCCCAAAACCAGACTAAATTTAATAGAATACCCAAACAAACGTTTGATTTAATACATAAATATATAGATCTGCTATATCTAAGGATGCCGTAAGTTCATTGAAAGAGACCGACTCAACCAACATATATATGTGTGTGTGTGTGACCATTACTGATACACAAAAGGGCATCAATAACATAAACATTGGCAGACCTTATAGAACAGTCCATTTGAGCTGGATTTACAAGGGAACAGACAAGAGTCTTTACACCTCTTCCATGTCTCAATACAATAACTGACATGAATTTATAATACATTGCTTGTACAACACTTTCTTGACAAGTCCAACCAAAACAGAGCTGGTCAATGATAACAAGTATTTCAGGCGAATAATTATACAAGAAAATTTAATCTGCATCATCAGCAGTAAAGTCAGGTTCTGGAGGTTTTTGTAGTTTCACCAACTCCCTCGCAGTCTTAGCATTCCGATTGCGATGTATGCCCCGAAGAGCATTGGCTGCAAACCTTGAAGCTAAGAAGGTAGCACCAATGCTGTATGAACTGCCACTAACATTACTTTGAGTTCCTTCTGACTCCTCAGGTTCTTCCTTTCGACGAAGCTCCATGGCCTTCCTTTTAGAATATCGCCGCCATGCTGCTTGAATAAAGCAGGCAGCCCATGTCCTCCATTGCTGTGAGTAGAACCGGAATGTGTGTTGAACCTGTCTACTATGAAGGCGCCTAAACTGACTAGCAACGAATTTTAACTCATCTGCGATCAAGGCGAAACATTCAACCTCTGTTAATGCCTTAACTGTTCGAGTAGAAGTTGGGAGATTAGAACCAGATCTAGGATCCAGTGCCCAGGTTAAAAGCTCCTCCCCACAGAAGTCAGTCTCTTTAAGGAAACCACGGTTGAAAAATCCGCTTCTACCACCATCTGTAGTAACACTTTCGAGTCGACCACGAATGATGAAAAGCATCTCATCAACTGGATCTCCTTCCCGTACAATGTAAGTATTCTCAGTAAATAAACAAGGTTTCAGTCTTTCACAAATGGCATCAAGCAGTCTCTCATCCATACTCTCAAACAGTGGAACCTACAAATGCAAAGAAGAAATTAATGTTGGACAAATTCAGATGCTATAGCACTAAATTGTCAAGTGTAGAAAAGAAAAGGTCCAAAAGATCTATTAAATTGCGTAATAGATTTCTAAAGAATTTACGAAAGCAAATTGCAAGAGGTAATGAGATAATCTTTATGCTTATAAGACAAAACCCCAATATAAAAGATGCGATTAGCAGCACAAAACCATCCACATACCACTTATTTTGTGCTTTCAGAAGACACTTTTCATTCAACCTAAAGTTAATGGGAAAATGGAAAAGCTTCTGGATGCTTCATAAATAGCATGCTCCCAAAAAATGTAGATAAAACATTATTTTGCAGAAAGTTCCGTTAAAATATGTACAGCTTCCAGTAAAAAGGGGTCTACATGAACATTGAAGAGCTAAATGGATAAAGAAATCACAAGAAACAGCCCCCATTTTGAAGAGATTTGATTACTTGGGGGGAAATCCAGATAAATATATTCATGCAAAAGGAGGATACAATCATACAACTATAAATGGAGTAACTTTAGCTATAACTATGGCCAGGGCTGAACTAATCTAATCAAAAAACGTATCTGACCAAACACAGTTTCTCTGTGTTTGATTTTGGTCCTTTATGGTGCGTCTTAACTTTTACAAGGAATTCACAACATACCCTTCTCACTAAAGCCAGACACAGGTGACGCTTGATGTCTCTTCTAAGATCCTTTGGAAGTGTCTGAACCAAACTTTCTTCATCCACACCACGTGTTGCTAACCACTTATATTGATCATAGCGTCTAACCCGCTCTCTCAGCTCTGGTGGGAGCAAGCGGTGATGCATCCACTGTTCTGAATCACGCCTTTTGACTCTCATTTCCTCAAGCCTTATGGTAATAGATTGAAGATACGTCTGTATTCGTGCAAAGGGGGTGAAAAAAATGAAATCTCAGTATCTGATCATTAACAATCTGCTCTTCATAATTTTGTGACATAATTTTGCACCAGTGAATGTGTATTTGATTGAAGAATTATTCTGAATCTCTTTAGCATGCATACAATTATTTCTCAATACAAATACCAATATCCAATACATCAATTCAGGAAAGGAAACTTCAAGAACAAGGCAACAGTAGTGTCTCATCTTTGACTATACATGCTTTCACTAATCACCAAATGAAAACAGCATGTGATCAGCCTTTCCTCAATGTAAAATATGACTTTCTCTACCAGAGGTTGATCATGCTTGTTTGACCATACCATTCTATACCATTTCTTCCCCCCCCCCCCCCAATGATATGAATCTCACTCAAAAATGTGTGATCTCATCGGCCCACTCTCTGCATGAATGTAAATCGAATGTGACATTCAATATCATTTTAATCAGTCATATATCATGTTGCTATGAAGGCACGGAAGGTTAACATGCATAGCCAGCAATTTGACGCAAATAATACAAATCTATGGACATCAGCGATTTCCTATCTTGGCAGATTGTAAATTGCATGAGTTCCAACAACGTTAGACACAAAATATGTTAAACTCCCTGATCTTGAGCATACCTGCATGTTACCAATTAGAAGTGCAAAGAGGATAAGGCCAAATATGGCTAGTGCTATTGAAAAGATGGTTTCCCCAGGATAAGTGCTGGTTTCAAGCCCCTGGCCAAGTGTACTGTAATGAATTCCAGTGGAAACTATTATAAGCACACAAGTAACTATAAGATTGAAAAAGAACATATATGACTTCCGAAGAGGCAATTATAAGCCATAGAAATTTAAACACATCTTTAGTCAATTGAAAAGGGGGATTGGTTAGTACTTATTGGATAAGCTTTTAAAGAATAGGTTTTAGCAGGGCAATCAATATTTAACTATTAACCCAATCCTCATTACTTTGTTCGTAAAATAAAATAACAGGCAAGATAAAAAGCCATTTCGTGAATCACAACCTAAAGCCACCCTTTGCCTCCCAAACTTTCAGACAAGTATTGAAAGAATAAGTTTGAGCCCTTAGTTCAAACCTTTAAAGTTTAAGAGTATCTCTGGTAAACAAAAACAGATTGTCTGCGTGCTGAACTGATAACAGTGTCCTGTGCACTATTTTTTTCCCCCACCACACAAGTGAAACACAAACTATTTAAAGGGTTAAATGCCTATGAGCATTATTTAGAATCCAGTAAAATTAATCGAACTCAGTAACTGACTACCAAACTACCTTCAGAAATGAATGTTCAGTCACAGAAAAAGCTGCACATTAATGTAAGTTATGCTCCAAAGTAGTGGTTGTATTTTGAAGACACAGATAATCAAAACAACAAAGCAAGTATTTCGCAACCGAGATAGAAGAAACATATAGAATATAATTAAAATTAAGAAATGTACTTGTGCGATTTATGGGCCACACACTTACCCTGGAGCAGAAAGTCTCCTTGGTAATAAGATGGCTCTTAAAGCAACTTATTCCTAAAGTTATCAATTTTATTAGACGTATGGCACATCCTCGTTAGGAATATCTACAGGCACACTGGCCTAGGCAGAGTTTGAAATACCAACTACACAAATAATGCAACAATTATTGTCAATTTTTATGTCTGATTCCATTTACCGCTAACAAATTCATTTCTTATAATCAAACATATGAACGTGTTTGTATGCATACATATCATAAATATAGATACTTCCAGGAAAACACTATGTAAAACAAGCTTCAGTTCAGGCAGAAGACATAAGTTAAAATTTGTTACAAATGTAGTAACAGAATACATATGGATCTCCAAAGGAAATAATAACACTCACCTCAAATTCTGGAGGCCCCACCATAAACAATAACAGTATTTGGAGACAAACTTTTTTGATGAAATAATGCCAGATGACAATGCTTGTTTAAAAATTCCAAAATCAAAAGGCGAATCATCTTTGGCAGAGCAATGTTCCTTAAGAATTTGATCACTTGTTTTGTTCCACTCATTATAACCTTCCATAAACTGGTTACCACAATACAAGAAATCCTTTTTGCACCCATTCGTACATGCCTTCTGCCAGCATGAGTCATTGCGTTCAACAGCCAACAAGTACCAAAAAGCCCCAACTATCTGCAGAGAGTCATTGTTAGAATAGAACATAAAATAAAATTAAAAAACCTCGCAAATTTATGGTATCATCAAGCTAGGTAGCAAGCATAATGGCATTAGAGTGAGCAGGCATAATAGATCAACTAGAAGACAGCAGAGAAGACCAGCAGAAGTGAATTTTATAATAACAAAACATAAACTTACATGACTGGCAAGCATGTATAACAGCAAATAATATGCAGCACCTTCCCATGCAGTTTCAGCAAAGACACCAGCTGTTCTCTTAAGTTCTGAAGTCAGTGGTAACATCCGAAGAAACCTAGGAACATACTGTAGTAAGATAATAAACAGCAAGGCCTGCTTTGTTGCTAATACATCGGAGCCTTTTGATCTTTCAAGAAATCTCCAAACCACAACCTGGATACAGGGACAGGAAAAAAGGGAGCAGAGAAAGAGTTTAGGATTTTCCTAAAATCTGCATAATTACAGCTGCAGTGCAGCAATGCCAACAGACTAGTGACGCAGGACTCTACAATACATACAAGTCAGAATATTCAAAGTAGCATTAGCTATAAAAGAACATCAATGCAATTAAATAACAATAAATATGTAACTTGACATTGAAGGCTGGGTCATCTTAGTTATGACTGCGCTCAAGTGAAAGGATATATTTGTTATATGAAAAGAGGGTGCCTAAATGAAAAGAAAACTATGTGTTTATAAATGGTGTCTCGCTGTTAAAAGGAAGGGAATAGAATCACACAGGATAGACACTAGTAGCTGCATTCACATTATCAATATGTGGATAGAAACATTATATAAGTAGACAGGCAGCAAATTACTCAAGATCACTAATTGGGAATGATTGGAAAAAAGAAGCACAAGAGAAGAATTCACTTGTTCTGACAGGAAAAAATTATCAATTTATCTCATTAATTTGATTAAATGAAATAACAAGGAATAGTAGAACAGTCGGAAACCGATTAAAAACCATCAAAGATCAAAAGAAATTATCAAGAATATGAAAATAATGTATCATATATAAGTCGGTCAATAGGTGAGTTGGTACAACCCCAATAAATAAGTTGCGTCATTTAATGACCAGTCGAAAATTTCAAATGGAAGATAAGGGACCCAACCTAAAACCAACCATTTGCCTACAACTTTACAGTCCAAAATTAATCAGGATTGATCATAAGGTATAAAATGAGATGATGTCTGTATTAATCAGAATTCAGAATTCGTCCATCTTATTTTCATTCTCCAAGTAGCTGTTATTCTCTTGCATCTAAGTGCATTCTTACTGTTGTTGGAATCACACAATGAATGGCTACAATCAGTCTCTCAAGGGAATTAGACTTTATGTGAAGCAAATCTTATTATCCAAGTACCATTCACAGTGGATGGGGTTAAGTATAAGAATAATCAGTCTACACAATAACTAGGGCAATATAACCAAATTTTCCAATAACCCAAGGTCATATAGAATACTCATGAACCAAAAAGCGAAGACAAGATGAATGACATTCTAAAGCCAGACGTCAAAAAATACCACTCACTCATGAAATAAACATTTCTAAATATAGAAAATGTGTACTAAAGTTGTAAATGCCATAGTATCAGCCAACAGAGACAAACAATTTTATGAGCCATTGTAACAAAAATTACTCATTTACGTGGTTGAAGCAAATATCAGCACTACTGCATCCAATGATTCTAATTTTCTGAAGCGTTTTAGAATATGTCTTCTATAAGATCTTTAGAAATCTTCAGTCTGGAAGATTTTAGAATTATTAAAGAAGTGTTGCCGAAATTAAAATAATTATGAAAAATAGCTTCTTTTAATTCCCCCCCCCCCTTAATCTGGTAGAGAAGAATTCATTGAGAGGAACCAAAAGAGGTAACAGTCGTTAAAAGTTAAAAAGAACACAAAAAATAATAGTAAAAGTCTTCATTTTTAATAAAGTCAAGCCCTCTCAGTATTTACAAGTAGAATCCCCTTAAAACAATCCATAAGTACAGACAAACTAGAGCAAGAAGCTGACAGAAGCTAAGGTATAACGCTGCATCAATCTAACATGAAAAGTGACAAAGTTGTCAGCAAAACATGGATACAAAAGAATCATAAATGCCAATGAAAGTCACGCATAATTTGGATGGAGAGAAAGATTGATATGAGTTAATCCAATCTGTTTAACCTGTGGTAAGGGCAGCACAGATAGAAAATCAACAATGAAATACCGCCGTAAGTATCGCGTGGCTATCTGTGTTGAATCTATCACAAGCTCCCCCCGTCCAAAGACACGAGACGATGGGGCAATATAGGCAGTGCGGAATTGGAGAGCCATGTGTATAAGATAGAAAACATCAATAACTGTCCTCAAGGTGGTGACAATGATTGCCATTTTTCGATCTATACCAAGGCAGTTAGATGGATCATCGATGACAGGGAGATAGAAAAATAATGGATCCACAGACACGGCCAAAATGCACGAGACAACAAAAAGTTTGTTCAATTGGAGTAAAAATTTGTCTTGAGGATCAAATATCTTCTTCTCTGACACTTTTAGATCTTCAGGGAATACTGCCTTAGATACCCCGAATCCAAGTGATCGTCCAATTGACTTCAGTCCTTCAGACCCTTTCATCATTCCTCTTTTGAAAGACCTAGAGGTTGCAGTGCTTGCATGGCTACCATGGTTTAATTTCTCAATACTAAATCCACTTTTCTTAACTCGAGTATCAGAAGATGAAGAGAGCCTAGAGTCCAGATCATCCAACCTAAAAGCAAATTAACAGAGTCCTGATAAATAGACCACATTCTGCAGTTTAAACAGGAGCAAAGTAATTTCATATTCATAAACAGGGCACACAAATCCAATCTACAATCAGATGAAAGAAGGATGAACATGTGGAGATATGCATTATCAAATATCAGTTGCATATAACACCTAAAGCAGGTTTCCTTTTTTTAGCTTTTTTTGGTTGACAAGGGGGCCTAGTCTCCAAAACCTATATCATATTTCTACTTGACTACAGCTGCTATCAATAAGTGACATCATATATAATCATAGATCCGTCCAATGGCATCTTTTTCATGGTTTTTCTTTTAAAAAAACCAAAAAATTGATAACTGATAATCGATAAATAAATCAATAGGGCTTAGAAGTGTCTGTCCTATGCCCACAAAAGGTAATAATTATTTTTTTTTTTTAACTGTAGAAAATCTTGCAAAAGCTAGCTATTGAAATGGGTGGAGCAATCCATCTAAGCATCTCATAGAGCAACCGATTCATCTAAATAAATCAACCCATACTCCTTGATCCCTATTATATAATTGATAAACATGAAGGTCATCTAATGTAACTTAAATTTTTCGGTTGAGCAAAAAATAGTCACTTATAGTAATAGTAATTTTTCCCTGTCAAGACATAGTTTCGAACTCAATGAACCATACTGCCATATGACAATCTCATGTGAAACTGATAGTAGGAATCTGGAAATGATGATAACTTAAATTCATCCCCCCCCCCCTCAAAAAAAAAAAGAATGCCTCATTAGACCATTCCTTCATGTTAAAGATATTAATAGAATCGTTCCTCGCCTTCTCCTAACAACTAAAGTTTTTTAAATTAATTGGTGATTGAAATAGCAATAAAGCCCTTTTGATCAAGGCATCAAGAGTTTGACCATTGCCACTCCCATTCTCATAAATCAATTTCAGCGTAATGTATGGCAGATTGTGTCAACACTTCAAGCACAACAGGCTTTTGCATGATTCAGTGTGTAGAGATATTAATACAATCATCCCTATATATCATTCATGGGTCTTTTCCAAACAGTTTAAGGGGGTGTTTGGATAGAAACCAAACCACGGTTTCAAAAGTGCTTTTACAGTTTACGAAGTAAATATACAAAGAAGTTTGTTTCATTTTGCGTAAAAGTGCTTCTTGAGGATTGCCAAACACCTCCTAAGCTATTGTAGAAAATAATCTTAAATATATGACAGTACGCATAAATAAAGCAATAACCATGTTGAATAACAGTAATGATAAAACGTAAGCAAAATATGGACCTGTAAATGTTAGTCACTCTCTTCTCCTTCATATCTCAACAACTGTTATCTTGCAATCAACTGTATTTGTTACCTCACAAAATTTCCCAGCTGATCAGCCATGTCTTGTAACCACATTCATATATCTTTCAAGAATTGATCACATAGGAATCTGCATCCAAACAGCAACAAAATTCAAAATAATGACCATCAATATTTCTTTCTTCATGCTAAGATTCTGAAGGTCCACTAAGGACCTCATGCCAGAGCCTGAAACACTTGCCAGTTCAAACCATGAAATCATACAGTTATGAGGATGACCTGAGACAGACGTAAAAACTTGTGCTCATGTCTACCTTTCCAGGGTCCGCAAGCTCACAACAACTATATAAGTATGCTCTATATACACTGATTGCACCAACAGATACTACTATTGCATTCAACAATATACAAACATGCGTGACACTTAAATTTACTAATCCATTTGGTTGTACTTACCAGTCTTATTTGAGATTATTCAGTATGCATTCCATATCCATTAAACTTTCAGATATAAATGTACAACTCAGAAGCTTGCTAAAATACCCAAATTCAAGTAAAATATCCTGCCTAAATCTAAAATTAAAAAAAAAAAAACTGCAAATTACTTCATGTATTTATTCGAGCATGATCATTGCTTCCTTCAAGTTGACAGTCAAGTTCCTAAATTACTCAACGACAGTTTGAGGATATAAACATGCATTTAGTTTAACGAAAGCGCTCCTATGAGCATAATCAATGAAAATAAAAATTTAAAAGAAATTTGGAAGTATTATCCCAAGAGGAGAGGTGGGGAGGAGGGAATCTGTAAAGTTCGTCACTAAAAATGAATAAGTGACTACTACAATTAAAAAATCAATGACAATCCAATCAATAACCCTCATAACTTAGGATCATCTATAAATACATACACATACGTATAAATCTTAGAAGTAAAGCCCTTCCAGTTAAACTCAGTGCAACCAAGAATAACTTCGTCAATGTAAAGTCAATCAACTCCGCTTGTGATTCCATAATGGGAGCGATCCAGATTATTCAACGTAAGGTATCTATGCAATTTATTATGATTTACAGTTCAACCACTCTACAATCCATCAAAAAAGTTTTATCAGTAATTAAAGCCCATAGAACCCATACCTTAAGAGAGATAACTTGGGTTAACTAAATAGTTCCCTTCTTTCAAAATCAAAACCATTTTAATCTAGAATATCATGTTCAACGGTTACTCTTTTTCTTCTTTTTTTTCCCGGATTATGACTGATAAGGAGAACCCCACATCAATCCTGAAGGAAAATAAGAGCGCGCCTCTATCAACTAGCACTATCACCAGTTCACCACAAAAACAAACCATTAAAATCACTGATTATGAATGAGGAACAAAGTGGTTTTTCAGATTAACGACGACCCGACTACTTCAACTGCAACTGCAAACGGCACCCCCAAAAACTGTCAGCCCCATGCCACAAAGTAAATTAAAATCAAATTATGTGCATCTATTCTCGTCAAATTATAAGCACAAGCACACAGACATATATATAAAGTGAAAAAAAGAAATCATACGGACCTAACGAACACAAACTCGATCTTCTAGTGACTGCGATTATTTGGGAAAGCAAAAGACGGAGAGTTAGGAGGAAGCAAGCAACTTACAGCAGAACATCATTTGAGAGAAACCAGGGGATTGCAACTTCGAAGGACTTGAGCAGAAGCGGGCGAAGAGGAAGACAGAAAAACGAAATCAGAAAAATATCTTTTGCTAATTCTTGTTGGGCAAAAAATTATTACACCAAGATTTCCGATAAAAGGTCAACGAACTGTCCTTCGTTACCTTAAAAAAATGTAAAACGAAAGAGGACGCGGTCTGGGATTTGGGTCCAAAGTCTAAACGCATAATTCTTCAAATTGATTAGGCATCTGAATATCAATACTACTTCCTGTCCTAATTATAAGATCCAGTTGATTAATTTAAGGAGATTAAAAAAATAAGTTAAGTTAGTTATTTGTAATAAATAAGTGTTGTCATTCCTAAAATGTCCTTACTAATTAAGTATATTGGTTAGAGCTATTATTATTAAAAGGACTATCTTGAAAAAATGCATAAATATGAGAGACAAAATGGATTGGGGTCTTATAATTAGGACCAAGTTAAAAATCAAATTGGATCTTATATTAAGGACCGGAGGTAGTATTTAATTTACACATCAAAAATGGTTTTTTTTTTACTTAATATCTTTTTTTTCTTTTACTTACTTAATATCTTTCAACATCAAATATAAAATTCCTTCGGCAAAAACATATCAAATATAAAATTCATAAAATCATTCCGGAATTATCAGATGTCCCGAAGGGAGTGCACATTCATAATAATCCACTATTTATAAGTAAAAATATACAAATTCAGATTATGGTCGGATCAAAAAATACACAGAATGATCTCGCTGAATTAGTTGTGAGTTTAAGCCTAGGAGCTGGCACAACAAAAACAAAATGAAAAAAATTCTTTATGTAATATTACCCCTGGGCTTTTTTTTTTCCTTTTGCTTGCAATCCTGTTTTCCAGTTAAAAAAACAAAACGGATAGACAATATGGTTAATTCTTTATGTAATACTACCCTGGTTTTAAATATAAAAGTTAGTTACCTAATTAGATTAAGAAAATAAGCTAAATTAGTTATTTGTAATAAATATGTGTTATTTTTCCTAAAATATCATTACTAATCAAGTTTATTTGTTAGAACTACTATTATTAGAGGGACTATCTTAAAAAAAAAGATAAATATGAGAAACAAAGTGGATTGAAATCTTATATTTAAGATCTAAATAAAAATCAAATGAGATCTTATATTAAAGATAAAAGGTAGTATATAGAATACACCTCACTATAATATAATAAGGGATTCAAGTAATATGAATTCCTTTCGGTAATATGAATTTTATCAAAAATAAAATAAAATAGAAAGAGATAGATATTTAGTTGTACAAATTAACATTGTTTTATTCAATCACATCAACACAAATGAATATGAAAATGTTAATAAAATGAATTTGTTATATAATAATATATAGAATTTAGAAAGAACTCCTGTGAGACTAGAAAAAGAAATATAATTACTAAAAAAAAATCGTGAGCAGCTAAAACTATTTATCATACAAACTGCTCAGTTGTTATAAGATTTTCTTGGTAATACGTTTTTTCAGACCTTATCGCAATTCTTTCTAAAAATTATGTGATTCTTTTTGTACAATTATATGATTTAATTAATCGAGAGCAAGTACCTTGAATATATAAACCACACAAGTTTTATTTTTTTCCAACTAAACTTTGTACCTGCGTGATGCACGGAATAATTCTTGTGCCAAAAAAATTTAAGTAATTTATTTTCGTTTATAATAGCGAGTTAAAATGAAACAATAAAACATGGCAAATGGCGAAAATACGAAAGACTCAAAATGGACAAAGAAGCCAAAAGTCGCCGTTGGCCACCTACCGTATTTAGAAGACGACAAATGATGAGAATACCTTGTAAAAGAATACATTAATTTAATCCGTTTAAATTTGAGATTTAAATAATTTATATATATTTTAAGTATAACCCAAAAAAAAACCCAGGACACTTTTATTTTGCACGAGTGAGTCTAGATAGTTATCTCTGGTTCTTAATATAAAAATTAGTTAATTAATTTGAATAGATTAAGAAAACTAATTAAGTTAAGTTAATTATTTGTAATAAATAGGTATTGTCTTTTCTAAACTATCTTTATTAATCAAGTGTATTAGCTAAAACTACCATTATAAAGACTACCTCGGAAAAAATAAATAAATATAGAAAATAAGATGGGTTGCTAACTATTCATAACTAAAATAAATACTCCCTTCGTTCCTTATTATAAGAGACATTTGATGTTTATGGCATGTTTCCATATATAAGAGACACTTAGAAGTTGTCTCTATTTTTTTGTATTGATTTTCTATTTTACCCCTATTTATTTTATCTCCAACTCATACTCTCTCTCTCTCTCACTTCTCTTTCTTTTAATCATTTAGGGTCCGTTTGGGACCACGTTTGGACCCCAAACGTGCGTCCCAATCTGGCTTTTAATGTGACTGTGGTTTTACATGTTTGGATCTGCAGTGGGGCTATCTGACTTCTGTAACTGAAACGGACTTATACAATAAGCTCAAAAAAGCCGCTTTTCTCCAATCTGACTTCTGTAAAAGTCAGATTGACAAAAAAGTTACTTCTCCACCGTTAATCCAAACACACCCTTAATTGTTCTCTCTCATCTCTCTCTCCTTATTAATAGGAACATTATTGGAAAAAACATGATACTTTTTACACATTAATTGTCCTCAACTAATTTTAACTGTTTTTTTATCAACGTAATTTGATTATTTGTCTCTTATAATAAAGAACAGAAGGAGTATAAAACAATACAAGCTATGCGTGAACATTAAGCTGAATGGTATTAAACTCAAGATTTGACATTTTCTACTGATGATTTTACATTATATGAATATTAATATTGAAAACATGAATAATTTATTAATTTAGAAAATATTTCTAACTGGCACACGAATTTAAAGCATAATAGGCGTTGTCATGAACGACGGAGCTTCCAGGAAAGTGGTGAGAAATCGAATCGTGAGATTGAAATAGTCGTGGCCGCAAAAAGCAATCACTTCTATATACATTCTCGATACGACATAGTTTAATGCCCCACGAGGACCACTTAATATACATTCTCGCGTTAACTCTGCGCAATTTTTCTAAATTTATAAAGGGTTAAAAAAATATTTTCACCAGAAAAAGGGTAAAAAAATACTTTAGGCTGCACTAAAAAAATATTTTCACCATATAGACAAAAAAAAAAACCTTTTTTTAAGAGTTTGGCATTGTGACAGGGGTTTTGATGAAAGTGAGAGTACAAATGAAAATGTAAGAGTCACATAGCATACCCATAAAAATCTAACGAAATTTTATCTATGTATTTAAATTATGAAAAAAAACAAACCTAATTAATCCATAACGACTGTCGAACCATCCACAGCCAGACCATTCACAACCACCTTAGGTCATCGACAAAACCATCCCAAAATACATAACATCCATTATAGATCCGAGACATATTTTTTTATCCCCCAAAGAGAATCAAAAATTGAAGAAAAGATAAGCCATCGAAGAAAGAAACATTCAAGCACCAAATGAATAATCATCAAAGACAGTCAGTGGAAGCTGAAAAGGACGGGATGAGGATGAACGTGGGGGTGAAGGTTGAAGGAGGAGAGAAGACGAGGAAGGATGGAGGAAAGGCAGGGGTTGAAGAGAAGACGGGGTTGCGTTTGTAGCTAGAGACGCCGAGACTTGTCACCACCGCCACTAGTGGACTTGCTGGTGTCCAAAAGCGGGAGAGAAATAGGGAAGGGGAGAGAGGTTTGAGATATGAGGAAGGGAACGTAGACTAGGTCCCATGGGTGTGGGAGCTGGATCCATCAATTTTGATGGAAGTGGGTTCTACAAGAAACTCAATTCTTTCTTCTTTTTTTTTGGTCAATACAAGAAACTCAATTCAATGATACCAAACATGTAAATTATGGCCTATGGATTTCCAGCTCCAACTTCACTTCTACGGGCGGAGGGAAGGGAAGAAAATAAGAGAAAAAAATAAAGGGGGGAAAAATAGAAAAAATCCTTCTTCTTTTTTTAATCCTTGTGTTTGCATAAACAAACAGAATAGAAAGTTAACAATAATAATATCTATATGAAAAGGACGTTTGCCATGCTCATTCTCTCTCCTTTAAGGCAATTTTGGAAAGCACCTTTTTTCTTCAAAATCACCTCATTTGAGGGGGAAAACTTCAAAGAAAAAGACGTGTGAACTGCATACCTCTTTTTTCTTCGCTTTTTACCTTTTCTCATTATCAAAAGAGGAGAAAATCAATTTTCCCTCTCGTTTCTCCTTCGGTTTTGTCTTTCCCTTATTCTTCACTCCATCCATACACAAGGTTAGTCAATCATTTACACAGAAGATGCATGGAAGGGTTAAGCGTCAACAAAAAGATGTGTACACTAGTTCTAAAACCAGTTTGCTTCAGCGGCTGCCCAGAAAAAAACAAAAAGATTTTAATCTAACATGGAAGATTCAATCCGAAAGATCTCAAATGACCTGAGTGCTAGAACAGGTGCAAACTCAGATAACACACCCTCTGGTACAGCATAAATCAAAATGAGGCATCCTAGCAATGACCTGCAACCAAGAGATTAACCCCAAAAAAAAAAAAGTTTAGCCTTGCTACAAGTTAATTATCCCTTGTTCAGGAAAAGAAAACAATGGAAATTTACCTTCTTCGTAACTTCAATCCAGAAGGCTGTTTTGAGGATCGTCTTCAACAAATCAGCCTGACAGTGGCGGCATGCTTCAGGAGAGCAGCACAATCTTGGGGTAGAGATAAATTGTTTGACGATGCAGATTTTATTTATTAATTTATCTCACCTCCATTATTCTAACAGTTTTTTTATTATCATTATTTTGATATTTCCTTTGGCCAACATTTTTATTTTGATATTTCATTACTTTGAAGGAAGCAAATGGGAAATGAAGACAGCCTTCTAAATTTCGCAAGACATTATCTTCATCAGACGTTTTGCTTCTTTCAAAATAAAAAATAAATGATTGGTATCTGAAAGATTCAATTCAAATACGCTCAAAAGAAGAATCGCAGAGCCGGGGGTCTCCATACATGCATTTCTCACTCTTGAGAATCTAGCGCACTTGCGATAGTGTTCCTAGCTTCTTCACATAGGATCGTAGGATCACTTCCATTAATAGGTCTGTGTATAACAACTTTCACGGAACCTGGGTTGACTATATCCTCCCTTCCTGCAGGCATGATTTGGCCAGTTCCAATAACAGTAATTGGTACAACTGGCGCATTGGTTTTTGCAGCAACACTGAAGGCACCCTTCTGCAAATCATCAAGAAAAGATGATAGAATTGCTTAGATCCATAAAAGGGACGTGGGGAGATACAAGAAAAAGAAAAGTTACTCCCTAATAACCAGGGAGTTGACCTTACTATTTTGAAGAAAGAGCAGAGAGCTACTATTGTTTAGGATGTTTCAGACCTGCCCATGGTCAAGGGATATCTTGCAGAGTGCATCACTTCTCGACTTACATTAGCTGTTGGTGTATCCTTTTGGGTTTTTGTGTCTGTCTGCGTGTGTTCTGAGTGTGGTGGAGAGTGCTGGCCTCTCGAATGCCAAGGTTGGGGGTGGAGGAAGAGCGGAAAGCTACTATTGTTTAGGATGTTTCAGACCTGCCTAAGGTCAATAGAGTATTTTGCTGTGTGCATCACTTTTTTTGACTTATATTGGCTGTTGGTGTATCCTTGGGGGGCAAGAACCAATTTGTAATCTGAGTGCGGTGAAGAAGAGTGCTGGCCTCTCAAATGCCAGGTTGGGGGTGGAGGAAGATTTCATTTTCTGTTTCTGTTTCAGAGCGCTTCCTTCTGTATCATAAGCGCAAACTTTGTGCAAGTTTTCTTATATTGTAACTGTCTTTCATTTCATTGAAGGGAAGAGCATTTGATTTAATATAAATCAGTGCCAATTTTCTACTATTCTGCTTTGGGCTCTATCAGAAGATAACATAGAGGTTTAGTCTAATTCAGTGGCATGAATGCCAGGGAACATATTCTTTGCTCCCTTGTCCCTGGGGATGACCAATCTAATGTAATACCACAATCTTCCTCCATTTGAACGCTGTAAATTGTGGCATTCCAATCATCATGCATGACAGATGGCAGTTTCATTCCAATTTAGTAGCTTAGAGGCTTGACAGGAAGTTTTAGAGAGAGTGAAGTGCCATGACTGGTAATGGGGAAGAGATGTGTAGCAATGGAGAAGGGGGTAGACGAGGGGAGCAGATTTAGTGCACATTTGCTGATGCATTTCCTTGTGCGTCTCCTTTTTTCGTTGATAAAAGATGTAGAAGATGGGAGAAAGATGTGCATACCGTACAATGTGTTAATCAATAATAAAATATGAGACGTGCAAAAAAAAAAAAAAAAAAAAAGCACCAGATTCGTTCCCATGAATTGACTCATCCCACTCTAATTTGGAATTTAAATGAAAATAAATATAAACAATGCCCACTCCCAGTTGTTTCAAAGTTTGAACGCCATTAATAGGGTGGAGTGGATTTGAACGGCGACTTTTCTAATGTTCCACCTAAATAGATGAAAATGAAAACAGAAGAAAAGAAAATTTGAGTGGTTAAAAGATGAAAAGAAAAATTTTGATTAACCTGATCCATCCTTCCTCAACCCATCATATTGCTTTTCGAGCATCCAACAGATGTTAGAACACTTAATCCATCCCAATCCAATCCATTGACCAAATCAAGCCCTAAGTAGGCTAATTATGCTAAACATTAATAGAAATTTACAGACTACTGAACCAAATCTAGTGTCAATGCACATTGTTCCCTTCAAATCAGAGAACTAAAATACACATCCCTGTCCCAGTCAAACATTTCTTAATGAGACCCTATTTCCATAGTAAACATCACTAAAAAATTATAAATCCAGAATACAACCTAAAAATCATTTGCTTGTTAAGCGGAGAAATACTTTTTTCAATTGTCCTTGTATACCTTCCAACATCATGGCTTCCCATGGCTAACTACTTAAAAAATTATCGTCTAATCAGATGAAAGAGTCATAGGAATCTTGGCAATAACTCACCTTGAAGGAGCCAAGTTTTCCATCTTTGCTGCGTGTTCCCTCAGGAAAGAAAAACACAGATGCTCCTTTCTTGATAAGATCCATACATCGTTTAAGACAGTCCTATATGAAGAAGAAGCAAAAATACCCATGGTGTGACTGCTGAATTTATGCTTGCATCAGGCATAGAGAATAAAATTTCAGAGAACACATTAACATCTCATATAGCAGAACTAAGTTTATCTGCATAAAGAGTAGCGGAGGATTACCAGCTGGCTTCGGCTGTCCATGCGTTTTAGAGGAATCATTCCCAAAAGAAACATTGCCCACCCAATAATGGGATAGAGAAATATACTGGTCTTGCTGATGAATTTGAAGCTTCTCCCAAGAGTTAGAAGGGTGTATATGTCTAAGAAGCTCTGGTGATTGGAAACATAAACAGCAGGAGTATCTCGAGGCGGCATATTCTCCAATCCCTCAAAGTTGACTTTATAAAATGGTGTCACAGTAAGTGTAGACCATATTTTGGCAATAAAATGATGGTAATTTCTTCGATGACGATCAAATAGAATAACAAAGGGGTGGCCAACAAGCATCAGTAGAAATAGAAATATGGCAGTGAAAGCAGTAACGGCATAAAAACATGCTCCCCTGATCCTTGATTCCACTTTCAATTCTGCAATTTGAAATTGATAGTGAGCTAGTCTTATTTTTAAAGAATATATGATAGGGGATTTGACCAAATTGAATCATCAAGCTTACTAGATAGAGAATAGTCATCTTCTGGGGACCCAACTGTGGCAAGTTCAGATCTTACAACTACATCTCTAGAAAATTTATTCTGGACATGGAATTTGCAATCGTGACGAATTCCACAAACCTCTACCTTTGTATCAGAGGATTGCCATAGCATACTGCCATGCTTCCTTCGTATGCCCGGTAAGGTACTTTGGGAAGCTATGTATTTTGACAAAAAAAAAAAAGCACAATGATATGAGGCCATCTTATCTTTTACCAAGACAAAATTTGAAGGGCCAACCCTATCGGTGATCTATTTAGCAACTTCAGAGATCAGAGTTCAAAACCAATACACTAAGATTCATCAGACTTTAATGATTTGTATACTAAAACGTCACAAAACTTGTGAGAATTCATATAGTCAATAAGTATTAAGATATGGCCCAAAGAAAGTAAAATTATTAAGCATGCATGAACGTATGGACAATCATGAAACGAGGGATTACCAATCTGACTTAGGGTAAGGAAACTTCTTCAGATAATATAAAACGGCACTATTTATTCCATTGAATTAGAAACACAAATCTTGGTCAAAGTTCACAAACTGCAGCATTAGAAAAGGAATATAAATGAAAATTGAAACAAATGTTTTCCAACTAATATTAGGATATTCCACAGCCTATCAAGATAATTAATAAAAAGCGTGAGAGGGAAGAAATTTAAATGAATATTTTTCTATCATATGATAAATTAGCCAACCAATATCACAAAAAATTTATGTGAAGAAAAAAATTTATGCCATGTTAATATAATATGATTTAACACAATTTAGCATTTTTCAAGGAAAGGCATACTTACAATTAAGTGCACTCCTCAAACTTTTATCTCTGATGTGGGAACCTTTATGACAGTAAAACTGCATCAAGGCGTATTCAGACAAAATGATCACAAGTCAAAACTCACAATACTAATAACAGCTTCCAAAGGGAAACGGTGCCATTGTGCATCAAAATGTGGTAATTTTTCAGAGACATTAAATTGCAACAAAAAGGCACGTTGGAGAAGACAAAAAAGAAAGGAAAAGCGAGACTCAAGTTCAGAAATACTTCTGAAGACAGCAAACAAATTACTATACTTAGTTATTTACCCAGGAAGAAAAGCGTAATCGGTGAAACATGATCTCCACCAGAAACACTTATCGGAATTAGTAATTCCGTCATGATCCTTAAACATAGTCTTCACTCAGCCAAAGGATACAAATAATAACTAAATGCCAAATCAGCTAGTAAACAACTAATACAACGGGTTCATTATTGCCCTTAATCACGGCAATACACAAACTCAGCTTCTACCAGAAACTAATAAGCCCACATAAGGACACTTTTTTCGCACTCTTTATCCATTTCAATTCTCCCCCTCTTCTCAGAAACCACCGGCATGAAAGAAAATATGAAGATCACAATTACCAGAGTACTAGACAACTTCGGCAAGGATCTCACTTCCCGGCGACCTAGAAGTAACGAGGAAACAGAACAGGAAAGCAGTTAAACAGAACGCAACTGGAAATGAAGGAAGCGTTAGAAAGAAATAGAGTGAAGGAGGGCTTACAGGAACAATACGTAGGCGACAGGGGAGAGAGTGAAGCAACTTCCATGAATCATCAAAGAAGAAGCAATAAAAAGGGATTGAGGGAGTTGGTAATAAGAGGTTGCAATTAGGGTTAAATAAGCAATCTGGGTCTGGTGATGTCGCCAATTTCAAGGCACAATCCTGCTCTTATCTTGTTGCCAGAAGCAGGACTCTCTCTCATTAAAAAGAGACGACCAACCCGAGAGGGCCGGCAAATTCGCCTCGAGGCACTAGGGAGAAATTGGCCAAGGGAGAATAAGCTAAGCTGGGGGGAAAAAAAAAAAGAAGGAAAAATTAATTTCCATACCTTATGATTTTCTAGAGTTTTGAATTGTGTCCCCGAATTAATTTGCAGCTAATCCATTCGGTTTTTTAACTTTTTTTCCCCCTTTTGTCACACAGCTTAACCCATTCTTTAAATTCATTAGTTCAATTGCCAAATGGCAGCTATCATGATGAAGTTATATAGTTGTCATTGATAATAATCAATATAACTACTAATTTTTACCCACAATTTGTTATTAAGCTCTAGCTGATTAGTTATTACCAACTTTTAAAATTTCCAAAGTTGAATTTTCAGTAGATGAAATTGTATTTGTCATTACTTATTACTGCCTCTGGTTTTTGATAACTTTTATTTTGATCCTAAATATAAGACCCTAATCCACTTGGTTTCTAATATTTATCTACTCCTCCGGTCCTAATTATAAGACCCAATTGACTTATTTGAGGAGATTAAGGAAGTAAGTTAAGTTGGTTATTTATAATAAATAAGTGTTGTTATTCCTAAAATATCTTTGCTAATCAAGTATATTGGCTAAAACTATCATTATTAGAAGGATTATCTTGGAAAAAAATGTATAAATATAAGAGAGAAAATGGATTGGGTCTTATAATTAGGACCAAATAAAAAGTCAAATTGGGTCTTATAATAAGGACCGGAGGAGTATTTTTTTTCAAAATTGTCTTTCTAATAGTATTAGTTCTAGTCAACAAACTTGATGATTAAGGATATTCTAAAAAAGACAACACCTATTTATTACAAATAACTAATTTTACTTATATCTTTAATCAAATCAAATTAGTTAACTAGGTCTTTTATTTAGGATCGGAGATAGTATAATAAAGTGGCTAATTAAGTACCTTGAGGAAACTTTTAAATGATTGTGAATCATCGTCTTGGCTAATTTATTAGAGTATCTAGACTTATTCATGAATGATGTGCTGCAAATAGTATGGCTTGAATTAATTGTGCCCTCAGCCCACTAAATATGTATTTTGGTATGTTTAGAATTCATGGAATTAGCCAAAGTCGCTCTACTATGGCAATAGGTATTTAGGTTGTTTCTTTCTATCATAGTAGACGTTAAATATTATGTTTAAATTTTAGTAACCTTAGTATATCTTTTGTTGTCATATGTATCCTTTTTTCAACCGTAATTGATCTTTGAATTAGTTTAATTCATCTTTATCGTGATAGTGTAATAAAGAAGTTTAAAGTTGTACTACTAAGGTAGAATCAAATTATTCATGTACGTAGCAATTTTTATGTATTATTAATTGATACAATGGTTATTACAAAAATGACCCTACAGACCACGATGGCATGTAGCATTAGTCTTTAGGGTGTGTTTGGTTAGAGGGGAGGGGAGGAAAAATGCCCCTCCCCTCATTTGGCTCCCCTCCCCTCCTCTCCCTCCTCCCATTTTAGCTTCCCTTCAAATTGGGAGTTTTTAGAAGAGAGTTAAATTTTTAGACCATTATACCTTTATAATTTTTTGATATTCCATAACTACCCATAAAATATGTTATTATAATATTTATTTTAAATAAAAAATATATTATCCTAAATAAAAATTAAAAATATAAATTATTATAATTAAAAAATATATTATAATAAAAATTAATATAAATTATTATAAAAATAAAAAACATTATTTAAATAAAAAATTATAATATTATAAAATTAATTGTTTTTATAAATATATTATTCATTAAATATATTTTAAAGCTGAAAAAAAGCATAGCCTAAAGAGAATAAAATTTCAATTTTTTTAGAACATATAAAATATGTTAATTTGATTATTTTAAATATATTATTATATTAATTAGAATTAGAAAAATACTGCGCCACTTTTTTAATGCACATATTAACATGATAAGACTGAATTTTTTTTTAAATTATATGATTTAAATTAAGATGTAAATTAATTTATATAATATATCAATAAAAAAATATACACTAATATGTAAGGGTAAAATGGTAAATTGATTATTACTATACCTCCCCTCTCCTTTTTGAACTAAACAAGAGATCATTAAATATTTCTCTCTTCCTTCCTTTTTAATCAAACCAAATAAGCTGAAAATGAAACCCCTCCCCTCCCCTCCCCTCAAACCAAATAGGCGCTTAATAGGGTTACAATAAAGTGACAATGATGCTTCATCATACCTCCACACTGCGCCACCCAAAAGTAAAAAGGAAGAAAATCTAAAATGAGGATTTTATTGAAGCAATTGTTATTATGAAGAAATTAATTGTTAATATAGACGAATAATATGTAAGGAAGGGAATTAGGGTTAAAAAGAGAATCGTCAATTTTGAAATTATGAGCGAAGGCTTATTGATTAAGCCAGTCAGCTTGGGGAAGTAGAAGCAGCTAGGATGATTTGCCGCCTCCGACCCAGTATTTGTTTTGCTCCGCTGTCTCCACTGGCCAGAAACAACGCAAGCATCATCCACATTGATAAAGATGATGTAGCCATTAATATGATTAATCTTAGTTTTAATCATGGCCTCTTTTGGACCAAAAAAAAAAAATCATGGCCTCTTTTATGAAGCATGCCTCCTGTGGTCAGCCGCAACGTTTTCCTTTCAATTTACAGCCTTTAAGATTTTAAAGTATTATTTCAAGAGATAATACCCCTTCTAATCCTATTTATAAGCTTCAAATTTGAGGAGATATGTAATCCATTTTATAAGCTTTAATTTAGATTTGTTTTAATATTTAATGTTTTTTTTTTTTTCAATTTGTCCCTCAATTATTTATTCTCTCTCTCCTTGCCAATCTCTACTATCACATTTTTCACATGTTCTTTTTCATCTTTTTCTTATTTATTAGGAGGTTATACTTAAAAAGAAAAAGATATTTTTAACTCATTGATTACTTTTAACTAATTTTAGTTAATTATTTACTATCCGTAAATTAGTTATTTAACGTTTATAATGAAAGCCAGGAGGAGTAATATATTATTGTTAACTTAGGTGTACAATGAAGTTCATGTCAAACAATCTTGTCTTGCAATTCTCTCAAGAAATTATAATTAGTTTTGAGCAACTCTAAGGGACACTTACTATATGGTTTTGTAATTAATTAATAATGAAAATTGAACTGATGTTCCATTTATGATACACTGATTTTTGATATATTTTTCAGTTCATTAATTACTAATTAAGCATATGGTACAAAGCATGCACCTAAAATGATTTCATTATGCTCTCTTGCTTAGGATACCTTTTACAAATTTTTATGAACCAACGGAAATGAATAGACTTTCCTCACCCTATCATAAATAAATTAATACAGTTTTATATAAATAAATATATATAATGAATTAGAGATTTTGATAAAAATAGCAATTCTAATATATATGTGTGTGTGTGTTTTCTATACATAATATAAGTATTTTTCACATACATGATTTTTTTTCCAATATATAGAGTATATCTTGAAAATTCATCCGCTTAATTAGTATTGATTAGAATGAAATGGCAAGAAAGAACCACTTGGCAAAACGAATATATGATCTCAAACTACAAGAGACTCCAAATAACCTTTGATTAATTGCTTTGGTGGGTTTTAAGTGTGTTCAATTATTAATTGTTAATTTAATAAAAGGAGGGTCACCTAGCTAGAGTGTCACAGTTTACAATATATATATATATATATATATATATATTCTCATACAATTGCGACCTTGTGATTTGTAATTCCGTCCTTCTCATTGACAATAAATGATGTGTATATATTATAATACTAAGGGACATTGCAATTTTAAATTGTGTAAATTATTTTATATATGCTAAATAGTACTCATCTGGTCCTAAATATAAGACCCTTATACACGTCTTATATTTAGGATCAGAGGAGTACAATTTTTAAACTTTGAGTCTATTATATGTAATGCATTTTTTACAAGTTGAAAGCATGCATGTCATGCATATTTTAACTTGAATAACTCAGATGCACTTACGTGTTTTTATCTTTCAATTTTTTTTTCCGGATATATGTCCACACCATTTTCATTATTTTGAAGAAGACGATAAGATCATTCCATCATATGAAAGTAGTGAGCTTACTTTGATTTTTTTTTTTTTGCCAACACTGAGCTTACTTTCATGGCCATTGGATATTTTTTGAGGGGGGGTAATGGCAGGGATTTAATGCTGAAAGTTAAAACTTTAAGGCAATTAAATTTAAATTTGAGATATCATGGGAATTCTACCACTTGGTCTTTAATATAAATAACTTGTAACACATTTCTCATACTAAAGAATGTATTATATTTTAAAAAAATTAATTTTATCCTTATTAAAATTTTCTCCCTCTATATTTACATATCATTCTCATATCTCTCTATATATTTTTTCTATTTCCAATAAAAAAAAATTGGAAACAAGCACTAAAATATACTATAAGTGACTTATATTTAGAACCAAATAAGATTAGAGTGATATACAACTAGTCTAGGGTTAGTTTTCATTATTTAGGATTCATTTAGAATAGTTTATAAGTAGCTTTTTAATTATAATTTATGAAATATGAAATAAATATGTTAATAAAATTTGTTTCCACTTACGTAAAACGTATTTATAAATAATTTTTAAAACTGTGTTTTACAGTTTATAAATAATTTTTAAAGCTGTGTCAAATAAGCCCTTGACCTTTTGATTGGGTTGGATTCCTTTTAGGTGCCTTTAGCATCTTTATGGATTTGCTAAAAAGGGTTATTGATTTAGTGCCTGTTTGGCATCAATTATAAGCAGCTTATAAGCAGTTTATTTTCACTATAAGCCCGATTGAAAAATTTTGAGTGTTTGGTTGGGCTTTTCTGTAATCGGGTTTCTGTATAAAAAGCTGCAATAAGTTATAAGCTAAAATTAATAGCTTATGGCTTATAGCTTATAGCTTATGACTTTTGAAATATGAAGAGAGAAAAAGTTAAGAAATTTATTACCTCATTTGGTTCTTATTATAAATCTCAAATAACTAATTTGTAGATAATAAAAAATCAGTTAAAATTAGTTGAAAGTAATAAATAAGTTAGAAGTATACTTTTATTTTTAAATATGCTCCTAAAAATATACTTTTATTTTTTCACGTTTCATTTTATATGTAAAATATTTTTTATGACTTCTTCATATTAAATTATTTTAATTTCATTATATTATGTGAAATCATTTTTTAATCATGTTTTGTTATTTATTAAAACTCATATATATTTTGGTCATTTTACAACCAAACTTACTTTTACTCAATCATAATCCAAACAACTTTTTACCAATCTCACTTTTACAAGCTAACTTTTCTAAACTCCAATCCAAACACAATTCAGCTTATCCAATTTAACTTTTACCTAATTTCACTTTTCCATAAACTACTTTTTCAATAAGCTGCTTTTTCAATCGCTAATCCAAAAACCTACACAGAGTAATCGAGTCTGACCATCTCTTCCCCCTTAGCCTTCTCTTTGCGATCAACGACCTAGGCCCCTGCTCTCCTAGTCTCCCTTTCCCACAGTATGAGCAGTCCAGTCATCAATGTGAACTCAGAACTCGGTTGTCCCTAATTAAGTTCAACATGTCAACATGTATTCATTTGTTTGCCATATCATTTATGCCTAACAAATTTTTTTAACACCGTTAATTAGTTTTTATTTAACAATTTTAACTTTAATACTATTGCAACTTAGTCCCTATTATATTGACTCAGTTGTAATTCAGCATCTAACCATTTAAAACTAAATTTCTATCGTTTTAACCATTTAAAACTTTACTCCATATATCTTTTTAAAATAAAACTACATACTCCTCCGGTCTTAAAGTTTAAAGACTGAATTGAATCAAAATTATAAGGATTAAATGATTAATTTTTCTTTCGTAAAATATAAGTTGTCATTGTAAAACTTACCATTTTTAAAGTTGTCAAACATATACGTAACCTGTCAGTGGTTAAAATGTAATTTCGAATTATGGGTAATATGATAATTTGATAAAAAAAATAAAGGTAAAAGAAGGATTTTTTTTTTGACCAGCTGTAAAAGAAGGACCTAGACTCTGGAAACTTCAGTGCCATTAATTCATTTCATAAAAAATATATGTCATTTCCTATTTTAGTAGTCCTCATATGCCATTCTCGCAACCGGTAATGTTGTTCGCCTTTATCACATTATTTTGTTTAGATTTTCTAAATTATTATATTTAGAACTCTGTAAAGTGGCTAAGTGCCTTAAGGAAACTTTTAAATGATCGTGGATCCTATCTTGACTAATTTATTGAAGTAATTATACTTATTCACGAATAGCGTATTCGAAATAGTACAGCTTGAATCAGTAGTGTGGAATTTAATCGTAAATTTTGGTATGCTTATAATTTATTGAATGGGCCAAAGTTTTCTCCACCATGGCCAAGGGCATTAGATTGTTTAAGTTTTCTCTGCTATGGCCAAGGGCATTAGATTGTTTCTTTCTCCTATGGTAAACGTTAAATGTTATGTTTGAATTTTTATAATCATGGTAAATTTTTGGTTGTTACGTTTGTTCTTTTTCAATCATATAATTGATATTTAAATTAATTGGTTCAATTTTTCTTTATCATGATGGCGTAACAAACAAGTTTAAAACTTTTCTACTGCACTAGAATCAAATCATTTATATAAATAGTAATTTTTATTTATTATTTATTTATAAAACAGGCATTACAAAGTTGATTCCATAGAAGGAGTCTAGTTGAGTGAGGTTGTCATCGTAGCATTAGCCTTCAATGATTGAGGTTGTGGTTGCGGCAGTGGCAGTGGCGGAGGAGGTGGAGGCGGAGGAGGCGGTGGTTGTGTTGGCCCAGGGTGACAAATAGGACATATTGCACTAAAATGATTGTCAGGCAAGACTCTTACATATAGCTTCAACCCTTGCTGACAATGACCTTGTATGCCGCTTATGAAGTAAAATGATCCTGGCCTATTCAATATTACCTTGGCCTGTCCATCATTGTAACCTTGAATAGGGTCAGACTTGTTGCAGTTATGATAATGCTCCTCTTTTACTTGTAGCACTGACTCTGATCCTTCATCGTACTTCCACACTATGACCAACAAAACAAAAGAATATCCTAAATGATGATTGAAGCGATAATGAAGAGATTAATGGTAAAATAAAAGAATGATGTATGTAAGAGTGACAAAATATTTAGAGTTACAAAGAGCGTCGCCAATCTTAAAATGGTGAGTGGAAGCCCATTGATTGAGCCATTCAACTTGAGGAAGAGGAAGCAGCCAAGATGATTCATTGTCTCCCACCAAATACTCTTTTGCTTCACACTTTGATATTACCAGAAACAAAACAAGCATCATCCACACTGATGAAGATGATCTAGCCATTGATATGAATCTTGGTTTTACAGCAATGGCCTCTCTCATGGAGCCCTCCTTCTCCGTTGTTAACCGCTATGTTTTCATTCTCAATTTATAGCCTTTAGGATTTCAAAATATTGTTTCAAGAAATAGCAGATTATTATAATGAAGTTTCAAATGATATTGTCTTAAAATCCTATCAAGAAATTATATTTAGTTTTGAGAAACTCCAAGGGCCACTTAATATATAGTTTTGAAATTACTTAATGAAAAAAAATTCATAATTGATGTTCAATTTATGATACGTACATTTGATTTTTAATATTTTTTGGTCCATTAATTTTACTAATTAATCATACGAAGTATGCGCGTAAATAGATTTTCTAATGCTTTCTTGCCTAGGATACGTTTCACAAATTTTTGCGAACCAAAGAACATCAATAAGACTTTCGCTCAGCCTATCATAAATAAGTGAAGCTTTTACAAATAAGTATATAATATACTACCTCCCATGCTTGATATAAGATTTAATTAGGAGGTTGAATTTGGTTCTAAATATAAAATCTCAATTCACTTTGTCTTTTAAATTTATAATCCATTTTCCAAAACATTCTTATTGATTACACATATTAAAGGAGTTTTCATCCAATAGCAATCGTTATTAAAAAGGAAATTTTAGAGAAATCAACTCATATTTCTTACAAATAATTAATTTAACTAATTTTCTTAATTTATTCAAATTAATTAACTAAAGAATTTGATGACAATAGAAATTCTTTAATTTTAACTATCAATATATACTCCCTCCACACCTTTCTATAAGATTCTTTTAACTAAATTATGTGATTTTAAAAAACAATCAAAATTAGTTAAAAGTAATAAATGTGTGAAAATTGAATCTCTTTTTTTTTTAAAAAAAAATATGTCCTCATTCAATGAGAGAGCAAATAAGAGGAAGAAATACTTAATGAGATTAAGATGACGGATGAAAGATAATATAGTGTGAGAAAAAAATGATGAGACATCATAGAAAAATTAATTAAGGGCAAAATTGGCAAAAACCTATTTAATATTTAGACACCCTTGAGTAAAATCTTATAAAAAAGACCAAACCATTTTAAATTTTGGAATCTTATAAAAAGTACTAGAAAGTATCTCTTTACATAAATGATTCACTACAAAAAAAGAAAAAGCATTAGTGACGAAATTTAGCAACATAATTTTATTTTGTTGCTAACCAATGGCAAATTATGTCACTAAAATTAGTAATGAAATTTAGTAACAGAAAATTTTTGTCACTAATTTGGTGATAGATTAGTGACAAAATTTTATTTTGTCACTAATTCTGTCGTAAAAAGAAATAACGAAAATTAATGACAGAATTTTTTTTTCATTAATTTTTGTTACTAATCTGTTACTTACTCCCTTCACAAAACATTTTTTTGATGGAATTAGTGATGGAAAAATTCTGTTACTAATTTTCGTCCCTATTACGTTACTAATTTGTTTCAAAAAATTACAATATAAATATATAAAAATTATTTTTTAATATTTATTATTAAAATAAAAATTTAATATATGATACTTTTTATAATATATTATATAAATAAAAAATAAAAACATTATAAATATAAATAATAAATATAATATAATTATTATTTTATTTAATATTGGAATAAAAATATTAATGATTTGTTATTTTTAATAAAATATAAAAACTAAATTGAAATAAATAATAATATATCAAATTATATAATATATATTAAATTATATATAATATTTATTATATATGTAATTAGAAATATGATATATATTTATTTTTTCATAAAAATTCTGTTGGTGTTTCTCAGCTTAACTAGTAAATGTTTCAGTATGTACACAGGAGATCCTGACCTCAAGCCACCACTCCTTCAATTTGTCAATTTATGACGTGGCAATAACATATACAAGACGATAATGTGGTATTATGAGATAGAAGACGTGATGTTGCGGCAATGACGTGAAATAAATAGTGATAGTGGAATTAGCAGCCGAACTTTGCCGCTAATTTGTTGTTGTTTTATACTGATTTTTAGTCTTTTACAGTGTAACAAACTACAATTTGAATTTTTACTGAAAGAAACATTCACATTTAGTGTTTAGTAATGTTTCGAATAGAATTACCTCTAATAAAAAATATATGTACTTAGCCAAAAAAAATTGGATTATATGTTGAAATTTTATCTGCTTAATTAGGATCCATGAGAATGAAATTGTGAGAAAGAGCCACTTGGTAAAAACATTTATATGATCATATATATCTCCGAGAGTAAATTTATGGGCAAATTCACATAAAATAACATTAACATTTGAAATTTGGAATTCTACAAAGTCACTCTGATAAGAAGAATTTTAAATTGATCACTTGTATTGAAATGAGATTTTAAAATGTTGTTACTTTTACAATTTTACCCCTTTTTTTTTTCCCAAAAAAAACAACAACTTTCGGCCACCCTCGCTGGAGACATCACTTCTAGCCGACCGAAGTGCCAGCACCGACGGCCCAACTCTGCCGACCGCGGCAGCTAATAGTCGACAACTTTTTAGCATCGACTGCGCTAATGTGACGACACTTTTATCAACTTTTCCTATTTTATTAATGTCATTTACAACAATTTTTTTAACAAGTTCAACACCCGAAACACAATCAATACGAAGGATCCTATTAAAAATAATTTACCAGAGTATTAATTGCATTGATAGCACTTTTAACGAGTTTCAATGCTTAATAAATATTATATATAACAACTTTTTTTTAATTTCATTACTTGAAAATTGAAATTGTAAAAAATTGTTGTAAATCAAACCCTATAACAACAAAACACAGAGACCGTAGAGACTAATAAGCACTCATTGGAATTAGCAATTCCTCCATGATCGTTAAACATAGTCTTTACACTACTACAAAAAAGTCCATTTTCATCTCCTATTTTCATTTGAAATTGAAAATAGATGAAAAAAGAGTGATATATTCATCTGGTTAAGGTAAACAGAGAAGTATAAGGCCCAATCCTTGTCTGTTGGTCCATGACAGACACGTATGGGCCATATACTCGTTTGGTCCATTGGATCAAACGAGTATACTCCAAGTATACTCGTCTCGTCTAGTCCAAGTATACTCGTCTCGTCCAGTCCAAGTATATTCGTCTCGTCCAGTCCAAGTATATTCGTCTCGTCCAGTGGACCAGACAAATAACAGGTCCCATTTCATCTCCCCCACCCCCATTTTGCAAATTCCCGCGTCTTCAGTGCCCCTCCCCCCCAACAATCACTCTGCTCCCTCCTTTAGCTCACCACCCCCATTTTTGCCCTCTTTCAGCTCCGTCCTTCAGCTTCAACTCATGGTCAAGCTGCCCCAACCTTCAGCTCTGCTCCCCTAACCTTTAGCTCCATTCCCCATTGTTCGCTCCCCAACCTTCAGCTCTGCTCCCCTAGCCTTCAGCTCCATTCCCCATTGTTCGCTCCCCAACCTTCAGCTCCCCCAACCTTTAGCTCCCCACATTCTCCTCACCTAGCCCACCACCCCCTACCCCGTCTCGGCCTCCCCCAACTGCACCCCGTCTCAGGCCCCCAACCCCTACCCCCTCCTCTAATTGCTCATTTTTAACTTATATGTATGAGCTAATTTTTGTTTCATATCAAATTGATGATGATAGTTACTTTCACAACTTGTGCGCTTCTACAAGGTAGGAACATTTGTATGGATTCATGTGTCCAGCCGTTTTGCAACCTTTGAATAATACCATTAAGAGGCGAATGAGATACGTGGATAATACCATTGTGGACACTGACTTACCTTGTTGTTTTGCTGCAATCATTGAAAAGTAAATAGCTTATATCTATATTTGTATATTTATATATTTAATTTTTAATGAATCTTTACTAGTTTCCTTTCTTTTTATGTTTTAGTGAACATTGGTCGTTGTGCATTCCTTGCCCCAAGGATAATGTCATTTACTGGTATGATTCATTGGGGCGTCCCCCAAGTGGCGAAATGAAATTTGTCTTTACCATGTAAGTTTTGTCGTCACATATTTAGTTTTCCTACTTCATTAAGTTGTTCTAATATTTAGTCATTTCTGTTTCGTCATAGGTCTTTGAAGACATATTATATATAGGGTGGGAAGCACGAGGAAAAAAATAGCAAGACTATTTGGCACAAATCAAAAGCAAGTGTTTTCATTTTTAATTCTTTAATGTCATCAACTATATATATACACACACACATATTCATCTTTCCTACTCACTTTGATTTTACAGTGTCATCTACAACCAGGAAGTGCAGAGTGCAGATATTATATTATCCATTTCATGCATGAAATTATTGATTCTGATTGTATTAAAAATTTTGAGATGGTAATAATTAGTTTAATTATAATTATTTTCTTTTTTCTATTGAATTGTTGTTTTTCTTTAATTCAAAATCTTGATGAATTCAATCTTCTTATTACTTACAGATTTTTGATGATGACAACTACTACACTGATGAAGAGATTGATGCTATTCGAGATCGTTTGGCAGGACAATTTCTCCAAGAGTTTTATTTTCAAAATGATACATGAGATTAAAAGGATTAGATGATACTGAAGTTTCTTGTATCATGCATGTGTAGGGTTATTTTGATAGTTAAAACATATGGTTAGAATGTTATTAGGATTGTGGATTCTTTTTGTATGGAATGGATTCTGCTGGATTATTGTTATTTTGGTTGAATTCAGCTTGTATTTTATTTTGGTTCCATCTTTTAGGGTTTTCTGTAAAGAAAACAGCCAATTTCACTTGCATAAAACCTTTTTTTTTTCTTAACATATTCGGCTTGAACAGACGAATATAGGACATCATATTCAAAAATTAAAATGTCCTTACAGTTTTCAAACAAGACAGATGGAGAGTTGTTTATACAATCGTTTATGTCCTCTCGCCTTCTCTCAATTCTCTAAATTTAGTTTATAAACAATTGTTTCAAACAAGTTTTTATGTTTCTTGTTTTTAAATGTAGTTTTTTTTAAAACAATAATCCAAACAGATTTTTCATTTTTTTCCTTCCTAAAACTTTTTTTAAAAAATAATTTTATAAAACTATTCAAAACAAAATAGAATCAAACAATATTTTAATTTCCATGTCCTTACATTTTTCCCAAGTTCTAAATTAAGTTTCCTGACTTTTTTTTTCTTCTTTTTATTAGGTTCTTTACGTCTACTTTGTTAGATCAGTTGGTCCTTTAATATAAAACCAATAAATAAGGACCCAGAGCATTAGAGAATTTGTTAGACATAAATGACACGGCAAACAAATGGATAAATCTTAAGAAGTCGGATTAGATGAAGCATGTACAAGTGTGTCCACATTGACTATGATTGAACTAGGTACTCTCATTGTGGGAGGCCTTTTTGAGAGAGAGCAAGGCTGGGTCTTCAAGTGTTTTAGATCTTGTTTGGTATAAAGTATTGGAAGTGATAGTAAGGATTATGATTGAAATTGGAAAAATATGTTAAAAAAATATTTAATGCTTATTACTTGGAATTGAACAAACTTATATGTGTGAGATTAGGAATACCATGAGAGAATACCTATGTAAATATAAATTTTTATTGAATTAATTAAAAAGTAGGTATTACAAATAGAGCCCGTAATATGGATTGAGCCCAACCCACTAAGAAATGACGGGTTGGGTTGATAAAAATCATGCTCATTTTAAAACGGATCTTTTGAGCCTGAAACCGCCAAGACTGAACTCGCGGCAGGCTAACCCGTAGGGTTGGCAGGCCAGCCCGTTTTATTTTTTTATTTTGTTTTTAAATTTTTTCCCTCCCTCAAATATAATTATGTTTACTCCTTTGGTCCTTTATCTCATTCTTATTATTTAAAATTATCATAATGCAATATATCTTTTACTTAATATTATGAATTTTACTTGTGGCAAAGTTAGTTGAGCAAAAAGAAGGTGATTCTAATTATGAAGCTTAACGAAATAATTTCACATCTTCCTATCATTCTTCAAACTATATCAACATTGAATAGTAGTTCATGGTTGAGCACTTGATAGTGATTTGTAACATTGTGTTTGTATTATTATTAATTTAGATTTGTTATGTTTTAATTTGGGATGTATGTTTAATCATTTAGGGTGATGAATCATGTATGCTTATAGTAGTATTTTGAAATGTTTGGAACTTTGGATTTCATATTTTATTTATGATAATTTCTTTATGCATATTTTATTTTAGGTGTTTAAGAATTAGAATAAATTTTATTAAAAGAAAACAGAAAGCACAAAAAAATTAAAAAAAAAAAAGTGACGGGTTGGTGGGCCTAACCCACCAACCCCTGGCGGGTTGGGTTAGAAAAATATCAAACCGCCAGAAGTCGGTCTTTTTAGGACCGGCCTGTTGGTCCTTAAACCCGCCACGGGTCAACCCGTAATTGCGCGGGTTGGCCCGTATTACCGGCTCTAATTATAAAGGTCACCCTACAAAAAGAAGCCTAGCTAGACAGGTAATGGTGACATCGTAGTATAAATCTTTGACAGCACTCAAGCCGTTCTATAATCTACAAGTCGAGATTCTGTAGATGATTTTAATATGGTGGAGACTCCTTGTATTTAGGCTCTTATTCCCCAGGATTCTTTCTGTTTAGATTCTTTTTTCCTGAAAATTATTTTTATTTTCAGATTCCCTTTTTCGAGAACGATGAAAAGATTGGCATTTTGAAATTTCATGACAAGAACTGTAAGGAATTCCTGAGGCATGATTGCCAGACAAGACTCTCACATGTAACTTCAACCCTTGCTCCCAATGATCTTGTATACCACTTATGAAGTAAAATGATCCTGGCCTATTCAGCACTATTTTGGCGTGCCCATTGTTGTGACCTTATCCTGCTATTTAAAACAGAGAAGAATTTCTTTGTCCTATTACCTCGTTGTATTTTTCATATGAAAATGTATCATTTTACTCTATATTTATTATTGAGTAGATTTTGTTCTCACATGATATGGTGTGTTAAATGGGAATAAATTTAGAAAGTTAACTTTTAAAAAAGAATTAATGAGGTTTAACGTTTTTTTTATTGTGGTAAAATATGTTAAAAGTAATTTATAATTAGAAACACCTGTATTAGGAGGGACAGTTATGAATCTTGAATCGGATTAGTCGATTCCTTGGACAATTGGTAATAAGATTTAAAAAAAGTCATGAATACCAGACAATAATAGGAAAAAACTGATAAATAGAAACAAAGAGCACCAAAGAGAATTAATAAAACTTTCCTCAACCTGTGATAATAAATAAACAAACAAAGTCTCTATAAAAGTATAAATAAGTATATAATAAGGATTGATGAATGGAATGAGACACTGAGAAAGAGCTATTTGGCAAACATCCATATGATCACAAATCACAATAGACACCGAATGATCTTTGATTGCTTTATTTGGCCAAAATAAGAAAACCTTTGATTGCTTTGGTGGGTTTTACCTCAACTAATAATATCTTTTCGTAATTTAAAGAAGTATAAATCACAAAACATTTTTAAGTATGTTCGATTAACTTAATAGAGGCACATAGCAGAGTGTCGCACCTACGCAAAAAAAAAAAAAAAAAAACTACATAGTTGTGATTGGGAACTTGTGATTTGTTATTTTGGTCCCTTTATTAACAATAAATATCTTATATATTTGTTATGAACTTGTTATTTTTTTTTCATTGATTAAATTAAATTAATTATTAAAACAAAATTCAAATCAAGTTTTAAAACTAAAATTTAATTTGATTAGTTTAAGTTAAATTCAACTAATTCCCTTGTAATCCAATCAAAACAAATAAATGAAAGTTGCTAATATATATGACTGCTAAAAACATTTGTTCTCTGTTATTAATACACACGTAAATACAGAGCTGAACTAATTTTTTATTGGGTAAAAGCATATTTTTATCTGCTTATTGTTTAATTAGGATTCATCAGTTATAAGAGATTGTGAGAAAAAGCCACTTGACTAGGCATATATATGATGACAAAGTACAATAGACACCGAATAACATTTGATTACTTTAAATAAGTCCAGCGTTCTAACAAAAACGACCAAAAAAGTTAATGTAGGCCTACGACCTCCTAGACTATTACCACTCCTAATAGCAACAAAACAAAAAACAAATAGAAAAATCTAAAAAAATACCAGTTAAATTTCAAAATTTTAAATTATAAGTTTCTTCAAAAAATGTTATTATTTACTTTTTAAGTACAGTTAATTGGTATTCAAGTGTAGAAAACAAGACTGATTTAAAATTTTAAAATTTGAGTAACATTTTTTTGGGATTTTCTCAAGAAAAGTTCGCATTTAGTGATTTAGTCTTTTTTGGCCAGTATTAGGTTAAGCAATGGCTTACTATTAACTTCTAGGATTTTATATCACATCAGCACTTTTTCTTTGAATTATGGACACAAATCGCCATACCTGTATAGAAAATAGGCACTATGTTTTGAATTGCACACTATTAGTTTATTATGTATATATTTTGGCTTTGATGTTGGCATTTAATTGGATAATGAATGCTCTTTTGGTGTAGGATTACTGTGACTGACGAATAAAACCATTTTATCTACACAAGGGAAATTTGGAAGCTCTTAAAAAGGAGAAAGATCAAAAGAAAAACTCGAGAAAGGCAAAATAGTTTATGTGGTAATTTATTAAAGTATTTGTACTTATTCACTCAATGGTGTACTGCAAATAACATGTCTTGAATTCTTAGTGCGGGTTATATGGTAGACTTTGTATTTTGGCTCTTGATTGTGCCCTGTGCCCTATATTATTGGCACAGTTGGAAGTTACTGAATGGCCCAATGTCCGCTTTACCATGGCATTAGGCATTAGGCATTAGGTTGTTTCTTTCCACTATGATCATCTACGTTAATTGTGCCCTAAGCCCTATATTATTGGTACAGTTAGAAGTTACTTAATACAATAGTTATTTTGACATTTAATTTCATTCTAAATATAAGACCAAAATATATTTTGTTTCTCATATTTATCTATTTTTTCTAAGGTAATCTTTGTAGTAATTACATATGTTAAATGTTTCATTAAATGGTAATTTTAACTAACACATATAATTAGCAAGCATATTTTAAGAAAGACAGCACCTATTTATTACAAATAACGAACGTAACTAGTTTTCTTAATCTATTCAAGTTAGTTAACTAGCTTTTATATTAAAAACTAGAGGTAGTATGGTTGAATTTTAATAATCTCAGTAAACCTTTGGTTGCAATGTTTGTTCTTTGCATATGATAGTTAATCTTTGAATTACTTAGTTCAATTCGTCTCTAACATGATAAGGTAATAAATGGGTTTAAAGCTCTTATATGGCCGTAGAGTCAAATGATTTATGCAAATAGTAACTTTTTTTTATTCATAACATATTACCTCCAGTTCTTAATATAAGACTTTATTTAACTTTTATTTTAATTCTAAATATAAGATCCCAATTCACTTTATCTCTCATATTTATCCTCTTTTTTTTTCAAGATAGTCCTTTCAATAATAGTAGTTCTAGCCAACAAACTTGATTGGTAAGGATAATTTAGAAAAAACAATATCTATTTATTACAAGTAAATAACTTAACTTATTTCCTTAATCTATTCAAATTAGTTAACTAATTCTTATATTTAAGACCGGGGCTAGTAACTATTATAAAGATGACTTCGTAGGAGGAGTCTAGCTATAGATGAATGCTCAGGCATGAGTGTGATTTTCCTTTTTTCTTTTGGACAAAGAGTGTGAGTCGTTACCCACGTAAAAGATCAAAATACCATTTTGATCAACCTCTTTTGGACTAGGACCAACTTTGACTTTCTCAGTCTTTTATTATATCTATGCTCCTTCAATTTTATTAATTCTAACTCTTGGTTCATGCGGGTATTCAAATTTCCCCAAGATTTTTCTGATGTCGATCGAGTAAACTTCTCAGTGTAAACGTTTCAGATTTAACATTTTAATAATAATATATTCATACAGCATTACATTTGAACCATATTTTGCTCATCTACTTGTATGAATCTATAGCAAATGGATAGAAAGAGAGTGTGTTAACTGATAAGATTCCACAGCAAATAATATCTGACCAATCAATATTAGATTGAATTGTATCTGTATAATATATATATATATATATATATATTGTGTAGTGTGGTATTATAGGAATACAGGTTGTATATAAATCCATGTATCAGTAAGAGGTAGAGATCATCACTGAATAAACTTATTTTATATATCATCTCCAATCCCTAGTTGCAAACAGAGTGAAGGGGAAAGGAGGGGAGTGGTTTCGGTGCTTATATCAATGGAGATCAGCACCAATGTTTAGACCGTTCGGATATAAATTTTTCTACTTTTATTTTAGAAAAAACTTATTTTGATGTCTACAGAATTTACAATAAAGATAATATTTGAAAATTATTTTTAAAAAATTATTAGTTTTCAAAATTTTTTTAAAAAAATTATTAGTTGAAAATTTTAAATCTGAACCATTTGAAACTGTATTTGGATTATGTAGATTTTCATAGCAACGATAAGAAACTGATTTCAAAAGAAGTTGCTCTTTTCCTTTTCTTCCGTGCGTTATTGCTTCCCGCTCTTAGTAATAAAAAGCAGGATGTGCTGTTGAAAAATTATATTGCGAGATTGACACACTGTCAAGCATAAATCTCATTTACTGAGGAAAAACTAAGCAATTACACAGACTACTAATGAATAAGACATCATAATGTATACTCTGGTGCATAATGAATAAAGACCACTGTCATATTGATTGAAGTAACTAAATATTATGTTCGAAATTAAAGTAGCCAAAAGCCAAGTTTCCATGTGATTAAATTCCAAACTTCTCTTTTGCTTATGTTTTTTTCCCCCCATAAAATTTCTGATTCCAAAAGGCTTTGATTTTTAATTTTAGCAAGAAAAAGGATTATGATTCTTCTAATGATTCCAAACGACACAAATCTTACTTTTAAAAGGGGTTAATATCATTTTTTGCCTGTAAAATTTGACCTCATTTTGTTTTGATCCTTAAAATTTGAAATCAGGGGTTTTGGTCCATCTCTATCTTTATTATGAGTATTTTAGTTTGTTTTATATATGACTCATAGAAATAGTTCATCAACAAGGAAGTTAGACAAAGTCAAAATTGCTAGCTCGACCTCGTTGTGCTCTTGTGTGCATATGTAGAATTTGGTCACACACATTTCGCTTAATTATTCTCTCTTTTCTCTTTTTCTAGCAATATGTGCGTTTAAAAGAGTCACAACACAAGAAACAAATCAGAGCCTGTCTTAAGTTTGAGACAAACTAACCAGTGATCTATGTATACGCAAATCTTTATTGAATTAAAAGGTAGGTGTCACCTAGAGGTTGAGATCCCTTAGGTGATGGTTTTGATATGGTGGAAACGTTTTCTGTTTAGACCCCTTGTCCTTAGATCCTTTTTCCTTAGAATCATTCGGTGGATTAAAATCCTCTTTCGGAGGAACATGACAAGATTCGCATTTAAATCGTGGCGGAGCATGATGACAAGTAGCACAAAAAGGATCTTGTGGCGGAGGAGAAATGCAATGAGGACAATCTCCTATGGCGTGATTGCCAGACAAGACTCTCACATGCAGCTTCAAGCCTTGCTCACAATGATCTCGTGTGCCACTTATGAAGTAAAATGATCCTGGCCTGTTCAACTCTATCTTAGCCCGTCCATTTTTGTGATCTTGAGTAGGGTTAGACTTGTTGCAGTTATGATAGTGTTCCTTATTCACTTGCAGCACTGACTCTGATCCTTCATCGTACTTCCATACTATCATCAGCCAAGAAACAAAGAAGAAGAAGAAAGATCTTTAATGACGATTGAAGCGATGATGAACAAATTAATGATTAAAATGTTAAGGAGTGAATAATTAGGGTTACAGAGAGAATCGCCAATCTTGAAGCGGTGAGTAGAAGCCCATTCGTTGAGCCACTCAGCTTGAGGAAGAGGAAGCAGCCAAGATGATTCACTATCTCTAACCACATACTCTTCTGCTTCACAATTTGATATTACCACAAACAAAACAAGCATCATCCGCATTTATGAAGATGATCTAGCCATTGATATGGATCCTAGTTTCAACTATGCCTCTTTTATGAAACCCTCCCTCTCATTGGCTAATCACTACGTTTCCTTCTCAATTTATAGCTTAATTTTAAAATATTTTAAAATATTGTTTTCAATAGATAGTAGATTATTATTAACTTAGAAGTTCATGTCAAATCATAATCTTGTCTTAAAATCCTCTCAAGAAATTATTTATAATTTTAAGAAACTCTAAGGGACAATTAACAAAGTTTTGTGATTAATTAATGAAAAATTTCAGAAATCATGTTCAATTTCTGATACATTGATTTTTAATATTTTTGGTCCATTAATTACTAATTAGGCATACAAAGTACTCATGCACGTAAAACGATTCTATTGCTCTATTACGGTCTCTTGCCTTGGATATCTTTTTACAAAGTTTTGTGAATTAAAGAGAATTAATATGACTTTCTTCAGCCTGTTATAACCAAATAAATAAACGAAGTTTTTATAAATAACTTTATAATATGTTAGAGATTTTGATATAAATAGCAATTCTAATGTGTGTGTATTTACAAAAATGATTCGTTTTTTTTATGAATGGAATATATCTTGAAATTTTATCCACTTAATTTGGGTTGATCAATTGAATGAGATTGAGTGAAAGAGCCATTCGGCAAACATCCATATGATCACAAGTCTCAATAGACATCGAATAAACCTTGATTGCTTTGTTTGGCCAAAAAAAATGTACAACCTTTTGATCCCTTTGGCGGGTTTTAACTTAAACAATACCTTTTCGTAGTTTCGATAAGTACAAATCAAAAAACATTTTTAAGAATGTTCGGTTAATTTAGTAAAAAGGACAGGCAAAAAAAAAAATCCTATGTAGTTTTCAGCTTGTGATTTGTTATTTTTTCACTAAATTAATTTATTCACTAGAATAAAAGTTAAATCAAATTTTAAAATTAACAGTAGCACTTTTTTTTTGGCAAGTATTAGGTTAAGGGATCGCCTGCTATTAACCTCTAGGATTTTATGTCACAACAGCACTTTTTTCTATGAATTATTGACACATATTAGCATATTTGTGTATATTTTGGATACACAAAATAGAAAAAGGAGTATTCTGTTTTAAGTTGCACACTATTACTTAATTGTTCATATTTTAGCTTTGATATTAGCATATAATTGGCTAATGAATGCTATCTTGGTGTAGGATTACTATGACTAAAGAATAAAGTCATTCTATCCATATGGGAAACTTTGGAAGCTCTTTAAAGATCAAAAGAGTCACTTGAGGAAGACAACATCACTCAAAAGATAGATGCTTGAGGAAGGCAAAATTGCTCAAAAGAGAGAAGGTAGATAGACGCTTCCAACATTGTGACTTTGAACCTCATTATTGCAACGTTCTTTGATCTTGACAACAAATTAAAAGTCGTGGCTTTGAGTCAACTACTCGTAGCGGAGACTTCCAACATTGTGACTTGAGATTTATTCGTTGTTTACATTGTTGTATTGGTATGATTTGAGGTCAATTGAAAAGGGAGATTTTGATTCTTTGTACACATGGCATGCTATTATAAAGGAGTTCAGTGATTGGATTATTATACTTTTTGGACTCTTGATATCAACCCTTCCCCTTTTTTTCTTGTGCGCACTCAATATCCCAGGCTAGCCCCTATGTCTTGGGGAATTCAATGAGTCTAGACTAATCTGAACTCAAGGCATATGACAAGAATCATTAAGGTTGCCACCACTGTCCCCTAAGGTGTTGTGTTCTCATGTCTCAAACTCAAGATCTGTGATTAAGCTGGAACGACTTCTACCTATGGTCCTACTTATTACAAAGCATTGACAATGAGAGATAAAGATTAAAAAAACTCATTAAAAGAGTGTTGAGTGAAGGTAGAAGCTTATAGGATATCAGATTTCTACTTAAGTTGTGCAGGTAAAGGGGTCCATACCATTGGCCAAATGGATATGTGTTCCTGTTCTTCTTTCTCCAAGCATTTGTTACATGTGAATACTTGTTATTATTCTCCTCCTTCTCTTGCTTTCATACTTTAGTTGATTTATTGTTCATTTATCCAGCTTATCGTGGCAATTTGCATTGTAAAAAAAAAAAAAAGGTTCAACGATTTCATGACAATGATAATCGAACACATTTAATATTAGCTTTTTTTTCCACCTTTCTTAACATTAGCTTTAGACTCCACTTAAACTTTGTCCGGTTCACTATTTATCTTTTATAGTACCACCTCCAAATCTTAATATGAGAACTTATTTGACCTTTATTTTGATCCTAAATATAAGATCATAATCTACTTTGTTTTTTATATTTATCTATTTTTTTTTCAAAATTGGCTTTGTAATAATAGTAGTTTTAGCCAATATACTTGATTAACAAAGATATTTTAGGAAAGATAACACCTATTTATTATGAATAATTAACTTAACTAATTTTCTTAAACTATTTAAATTAATCAACTTGTTTTTATGTTAAAGACTGGAGGTAGTAACTTTTTTTTCCTCTTGTATGGAGCCAGGCATGAAGTATTTTCAGTTCTAATGTAAATTTGTACGCAGTTTAATTGTGGATGCATAACATAATATGAAAGAAGGATATGTCCTTATCTACTTTGCAGAAGTGCTGTTCCGCCCAGAAAGCTATGTTTGGAAAATAAATGTCACATGAAGAATGACAATTTAGTGATGATTAGTATGAGTAACAAATCCCATTAACTATACCTTCTAAATATATTTTTTCGGTTGTCCCATTCTACTTTTACCGTTATCCATTTGGATTTGAGGTGGGAGGATGGACACATAAAAAAAAAGCAATATCATGTTAATTGAAAGTAGATTATAATTTCAAATTAATGATATAAAAAATTAAATTATACTGTAATTTTTTTTCTTTCATATATGAGAAAATGAATCCTAAACTTTATCCAGTTGTCCAACTTTCCCATGAACATATATATACATGACCATGTTATTACTGCGAATAAACCTAAAATATTTTTAAAAGACTTGCAAGACTCAATGTCAATCAAATACACTCTGTTAATAAACCTAACACATTTTGAAAAGAAACGCAAGACCAAACGAGTGGTGGCATACGTCCATAATAGAACAAAGTACATGCGCATCAATTTAGGCAATATAATACTTATTTATATAACAAGACAAAAGAGTTTTGCTGAACTACATTTTATTTTCAAATCACCTATCGCTATCCAAAGCTCCTTTCTATACCAGCTGCAGCGTTATAAGGACCTCTCAACGAGTCAGAATGCAAGCTGGACATACAGCTAACTTATGAAAGGGTATAATTGATCTTTGAATTACTTAGTTCAACTCGTCTCTATTATTATAGTATAATAAACAAATTTAAAGGTTTTCTAAGATGGTAGAGTGAAATGATTTATGTAAATAGTAATTTTTATTGATTTATAAAGTAGTTATTACAAAGATGACTCTGTAGAAAGAGTCTAGCTACGTGAGGGTGACCTCTTAGCATGAGCCACTACTAGTTGAGACGTCGTGGTGATGGCGACAATATCGGTGGTGGTGGCAATGGAAACGGCAATGGAAATGGTGGCAGTGGCACCGGTGGTGGCGACGACGACGGTATTGGATAAGGATGAGAATAATATCGTTGATTGCCAGATAAGACTCTGACATGCATTTTCAATCCTTGCTCACAATGATCTTGTGCACCACTTATGAAGTAAAAAGATCCTGGCCTATTCAGCACTATCTTGGCACGTCCCTCATTGTAACTTTGAATGGGATTAGACTTGATGCAGTTATGATAATGTTCTTCTTTCACATCTAGCACCGACTCTGATCCTTCATCATACTTCCACACTATCACCCAAAAAACACAAAAGAAGGAAGATCTAAAATGAGAATTATATTCAAGTGATTAAGAAATTAATAACTAAAACGGAAAAATAACATGTAAGGGAGGAAATTAAGGTTACGAAGAGAATCTCCAATCCTAAAATGGTGAGTGGAAGCCCATTGGTTGAGCCGCTCAGCTTGAGGAAGAGGAAGCAGCCAAGATGATTCACTGTCTCCAACTAAATACTCTTTCGCTTCATACTTTGATATTACAAGAAACAAAAGAAGCATCATCCATGTTGATAAAGATGATCTAGCCATTGATATGTATCTTAGTTATAACTATGGCATCCTTCATGAAGCGCTACTCCTCAGTGGTAAACCACTACGTTTTTGTTCTCAATTTATAGCCTTAAGGATTTCAAAATATTGTTTCAAAAAATAATAGATTATTATAACGAAGTTAACGTCAAATGATGTTGTCTTAAAATCCTCCCAAGAAATTATTTAGTTTTCAGAAACTCTAAGGGACACTTGATATATAGCTTTGTAATTAATCAATGAAAAAAAAATCATAACTAATGTTCAATTTATGATACGTTCATCTTTAATTTTTTTGGTCCATTAATCATTAGTTAATCTATCATAGATATTTTATAACGCTCTCTTGCCTAGGATACCTTTCACAAATTTTTGTGAACCAAAGAAAATTAGCTAGACTTTCCCCGGCCTATCATTTTTTTTTAACCAAAGGAAATAATGCTTTTCTTAACAAACTAATAAAGAGTTCGACGCAACCAAATCAGAAACAACTAGAACCAGTCTGCGAAAACAAACAAACAAAAGCAAAATCCAACCAAACTGAAATTATATCAATAACGGAAATAAAACCAAACCGAAAATTAACGAAGAAGAACTGAGGAAAAATCAGTTCTAACCGAACTGGAAACCGAACATGAAAATTTTTAAAAATAAAACCAAATCTCTAATTGAACACCTAAACAATCAAATCAAAAATCCAAATTAAATTCTATTCAATTCGGAATTCAGTTACGGTTCAATTTTGTGCAACCCTATTCATTATTGACAATAAATAATGTGTATATATATATATATTATAATTTGTGTGCGCCTTCATTATTAGATTTGCGTAGAGTATAAAAAAGAACATATTTTTCATTAAGTTAATTTGATCATTAAAAAAATAAATCAAATTTTAAAACTAAAATTTAATTTGATTAGTTTAATTTTTAAGTTATATTCGACTAATTCGATTGTAATCCAGTCAAAACAAACAAATAAATAAAATAGCTTATATATATGTTTGATAAAAAAAAAAATTTCTCTTTTAGCAATAAAAATACATGTAAAGAATTGAACTATTTTTGAAGCTCGATGAAGGAAGAATGAAACCATTCTGTCCACACAGGGAAACTTTTGAAGCTCGATGAAGGAAGACAGATTAAAAGAGACACTTGAGGATGCAAAAATCGCCCATTAGGGAGAAGGGTGGATATAAATTGCCAACATTATTGTCATTTTGAATTCCATTATTGCAATGTTCTTTGATAGAGACAAGCAAAAGTCGCAACTTTGAGTCACAACATGGTGACCTTTTGTGGCTGAGTCCCAACATCGCAATGTTGGTCGTATAACAGCAAAGTGCAAAGACCAAAAAAAGTTTAAGGATATATTCTTCTACCTTTGTGCTTGGCCAATATTTTGGACTTCTTGGATGTATTTGAGCATGTCATGATCAGAATTTATCTTATATCTGGACTTGGGTTAATAGGCAAATGGGCCATAGGCTTCGAGTTGGCTTAGGGAAAATATTTGGGTATAAAGATGGCCTCTAGGGTTAAGGTAGAGGGTACGGAATTAATTGTCCAAGTCTTCTCTCTGTCGTTATCTTCTTTCTGCTTCCCTCTGAATTATTCCCTGCTGCCTTTTCTTTTTCTGCTATTGTTTCCTAATCTGTCATTGCTTGATTTCTACTTCGTTGTCATGTATTCCAATATATAACTAGTAGAAGCACTTAAATATATATATTTAGTGGCAGGTAGTCTTTGAATCTGATTTTGAGCCTTGTGAATATATTAGTTTTGCTGTCTCCTTATAAGGTTCATAACATAGCTTTGGGTGTGTGCTATGTGCAACGTGATAGATTTCCGTTCTTTAACATTAACGAGTTTAGTTGAAGGTAAAGGTATGATTTGAGAAGGGAATTTGAGTTTTTTTTTTTTTTCCAACTAACCATAGGTATCATCCTATTAAAGACAATCTTATTTGAGACATTATCAGGCACTGAATGCATGCACCTCTTCTAGTGGGAATTTGAATTTTAGTCTGTCATGTTGCAAGGTACTAACTCATTCTGCTAGATCCAAACTCTATTGGTAATTTGAGGTTTTGGACTTATCGAGGTTTAGAGATGTTAAGGGTAGGAAGAAGACTTGGGCTGCGCAGAAAATGAAATTTATGAAAAATTTTGGGTTCCTTTAAAGTCCATTCTCATAACAAGGATGAATTATGTTTATTCGCCCATGGATAAAATTTTAGGGGATGAAGTTGCTTCAGTCAACTCCCACCCATGAATAAGATAGAAGAAATTATCTATGTTGGTAAATGAGTTTCCAGAAAGGGATGTATGTGTCACCTCTTTCAACATTCAGTTGCAGGTGTGAAGGATTGAGTGTGTATCTACCTACGAAGGCTAACTCGATCGGTCAAAGTGTGGGTGTGTCTGTCGATAGATATAAAATGTTACCTCAACTTTTTAATATTAGATCTAGTTGACTAATTTGAAAATATTAAGAAAATGTATTTGAATTGTGTAGATTTCATAGCAACAATGAGCATCGAAACTGATTTGAAAAGAAGTTGCTATTTTTCCTTTTTTTTTTTCCTTTTCGTCTGTGTTATTCCTTCTAGCTCTTGAGCAGGATATACTGTTGAAAAATTATATTGCGAGATTGAAACCCTGTCAAGTATAAATCTCATTTACTGAGGAAAAACTAAGCAATTACACAGACTATTAATGAATAAAGACATCATAAGGACATCATAATTTATACTCTTCTGCATAATGAATAAAGACCACTGTCTTATTGATTGAAGCAAGTAAATATTATGTTCGAAAGTAGCCAATAGCCAAGTTCCCAGGTGATTAAATTCCAAACTTCTCTTTTGCTTGTGTTTTATTCATAAAAATTCTGATTCCAAAAGGCTTTGATTTTTAATGTGAGCAAGGATTATGATTCTTCTAATGATTCCAAACGACACAAATCTTACTTTTAAAAGGGGTCAATATCAGTTTTTGTCTGTAAAATTTGTCTATATTTTGGTTTTGATCCTTAAAATTAAAACCAGGGATTTTGGTTCATCTCTATCTTTGTTGAAAGAAAAATGATTGAGTATTTTAGTTTGTTTTATATATGATTCATAGAAATAGTTGATCAACAAGAAAGTTAGACCAAGTCAAAATTGCTAGCTCAAGCTCGCTGTGCCCTTGTGTGTATATGTAGAATTTGGTCAGACATTTCCCTTAATTATTCTTTCTTTTTTCTTTCCCTAGCAATATGTGCGTGTAAAAGAGTCACAAAACAAGAAACAAATTAGAGCCTCTCTTAAACTTGAGACAAACTAACCAATGATCTGTGTAAATGTAAATCTTTATTGAGTTAAAAAGTAGGTATTACAAAGGTCACACTGCAAAAGAAGCCTAGCTAGCTAGCTAGCTAGGTGATGGTGTAGGATAAACCAGAGCCTGTCTTAAGTTTGAGACAAACTAAACCAATGATCTATGTAAATGTAAATCCTCATTGAATTAAAAAGTAGGTATCATCTAGAGGTTGAGATCCCTTAGGTGATGGTTTTGATATGGTGGAAACATTTTCTGTTTAGACCCCTCCCTTGTCTTTAGATCCTTTTTCCTTAGAATCATTCGGCGGATTAAAATCCTTTTGCGGAGGAACATGACAAGATTTGCATTTAAATCGTGGCGGAGCATGATGACAAGTAGCACAAAAAACGATCTTGTGACGGAGGAGAAATACAATAAGGACAATCTCCGATGGCATGATTGCCAAGCAAGACTCTCACATGCAGCTTCAAGCTTTGCTCACAATGATCTTGTGTGCTACCTATGAAGTAAAATGATCCTGGCTTGTTCAACACTATCTTGGCCTGTCCATTTTTGTGATCTTGAATGGGGTTAGACTTGTTGCAGTTATGATAATGTTTCTTATTCACTTGTAGCACTGACTCTGATCCTTCATTGTACTTCCATACTATCACCAACCAAAAAAAACATAAGAAAGATCTTAAATGATGATTGAAGCGACGATGAGGAAATTAATGATTAAAATGTTAATGAATGAATATCGAGGATTACAAAGAGAATCGCCAATCTTGAAATGGTGAGCGGAAGCTCCTTCGTTGGGCCACTCAGCTTGAGGAAGAGGAAGCAACTAGGATGATTCACTGTCTCCAACCAAATACTCGTCTGCTTCACAATTTGATATTACCAGACACAGAAAAAGCATCATCCATATTGATGAAGATGATCCAGCCATTGATATGGATCCTAGTTTCAACTATGCCACTTTTTATGGAACTCTCCTTCTCAATGGTTAATCACTACGTTTTTCTTCTCAATTTATAACTTTAGGATTTTAAAATCTTGCTTTCAATAGATGGTAGGTTATTACTCCCTTTTCTTTTTTATAAGCAACAACTACTATCTTCTTCTTGTCCTTAAGTATAAGCAACATCTACAAGTTGTCTTAAATTTATGCACCAAATTTTCTATTTTGCCCCTATTAATTATTTATTTTAATACTCAATATATTTTTTATTTTATTTTCAAAACCATCATCTCTCTTCATCACACATTCTCTCTCTTTCATAATTTTTTTGTAATAATTTTTTTATTCTTTTTCTTATACTCTCTCTCCCCAATAAATAAAGGCATTTTGGAAAAAAAAATTTAATTTCTATAGATTTATTATCTTTAACGAATTTTAAGTAACTTTTTGATCTACGTGATTTAGTCCAAAATTACTTATAAAAAAGGACGAAGGGAATATTATCTTAGAATTTAATGCCAAATAATGTTGTCTTAAAATCCATTGAAGAAATTATTTATGGTTTTGAGAAACTCTAAGGGACACTTAATACAATTTTGTAATTTTGTAATTAATGAAAAGTCGCAGAACTGATGTTCAATTTATTATACATTGATTTTAATTTTTTTGGTCCATTAATTATTAATTAAGCATACAAAGTAAGCATGCATGTAAAATGATTATCTATTGCTCTATTATGGTCTCTTGCCTTGGATATCTTTTTGCAAAATTTTGTAAACCAAAGAGAATTAATACGACTTTCCTCAGCCCGTTATAACTAAATAAATAAACAAAGTTTTTATAAATAACTTTATAATATATTACAGATTTTGATATAAATAGCAATTCTAATGTGTGTGTATTTACATAAATGATTCGTTTTTTTATAAATGAAATATATCTTGAAATTTTATACACTTAATTTGGATTGATCAATTGAATGAGATTGAGTAAAAAAGCCATTCGGCAAACATCCATATGATCACAAATCGCAATAGACATCGAATATGCATAATTATGCTCATAATAACCCATGAAATGATATCAAATAATATCTAATAAATGGGTTAGATCAGACTACTTGATGACATGTACCATGAGTAAAGAATAGTTTAAATGGTGTGAAATATAGTGAAAGCATGCATTAGGTTTGCTACAGTTTAATTATTCAAAGTTTGCACTTAAAAAGGGTTGAATTTGACCTAAAATGAGCTAATAATTAAGTCCACGTGATTATGAGCAAATAGAGTAGTTTGATCATGAAACTTAATAGATAAATAGATCTCATTTTTAGCTTTAAAATGAGTGATAATTCATTAAAATTAGAGTTATGTAAAAAAATTATTTTTCTATCCAAAGTTAGAGATAAATTTCTGAAAATTAGAGAATTGACCATATGAACAGTGCATATTGACATGGAAACTGGGCACACACGAGATAGATTCACAACATGGAAGTATTTTTCTCTTAAAGATCTCTTTAAAAGTTTCAAATAGAGCTTAGAACCACTTCATTTCATTTTTTTTAGACTTAATTATAATTTTTTAAATTTGAAGCAATTTTTACAGTTACAATGAAGAGTAACTTGAAAAGGATATTTTTAAAATTAAATTTTTTCAACTTAAAGACTTAATGAGTAGTTTTAATTGCTTCTATTTGATGTGAAAAAGGGTTATAAGTTGAAGTGTTACAATTCCCTCCAAAAGATAAAGGGTATTTTATAAGTAATAACACTTAGTTTTTAGTTTATTATAATTCTGACCCCAAACCTCAGGGGCTTGGGCCTGATCCACCCTAAGTCCAACTTCCCCCACTCATACTTGGTGGATTGGTTGTTATAGATCACTCTCTTCTTTCTTCTTTCATACTAAGTACTTGTTGAAACTGCATAGGCATGACGTAGATATTTATACATTTATTTAGGTGTTCATAATAAAAATCTTGTTTTATGAGACCAGCACGAGACAAACTTCTTTGTGCAGCTTATTTTCAATTATGCCTCGAGTGTCTTAGATTTACTTATATTTTCTTAAAGTTAATCTAATCTCTCTTGATTAAATATAAGACTCAGATAGCTTTCTTTATATGCATAGTGTCCATACTTATGAAACAAAAAATCATAAGGGTCATGTCTTAGACACTAGCATATGAGTGTATATTTCAAGAAATCTTCCTTTTGCCCATATACCATTTCAGTATACACTAGCTATTTTCCTAGCATAATATCTTAGATCACATCTATCATGATCATGGGTTATATGTTAAAATAGCAGACATTGAAGTATATTTTCATGATAACGTCAAAATCAAAAGATATCAATAGAAGTATTACACCTTCCAAGGACTTACACAGCAATAAAGCAGGAATCTTGTCATTTGCTTCCCATTTGTGGATTTGTTAAGCACATGCAGTATGAATCGCATGCTACGATGTTACTTTTATGTCAATTTGAAATTTGTTATTAACACCATACAGACTTATGTTTAGGTACTCTAGCATCCAAACCTAAATTCTTCATTCCACTTATCACTTATAATGTCCATTCATGAAGAATTTCATGTTTGGCTATAGGCACCATGAATGTGGGTATCCATGATTTGATCCATGTACATGTTCTTTTGTTGGATGTCATCTTAACTAGCTACACTTATATTTTAGTTGAGGCAACTTTAGTTTATGTTTTTTTTCTACCATATCAATATTTGTTACCATTTTATTGGTGAACACATAAGTCTTATTCTTGCACACTTTCCTTAAGTGTCAAAGGTAGTTGCTCGTATAAGAGAGCTAATCTTATCAACCTGTATGACATACTAGACATTGTATATTATTATGCAGACACAGAATAGTGATAAAACAATAATTTCTTTAAAATATATATCATGTTACATAAGTCTTGTAATTACATTCTCCGTATGCCAAGCACTTTTACATGTTTTTCGTGCAATTCTCTCGATATTGGCTTGGTCAAGAGATTAGCAACTATACATTTTGTTAATATGTATTGTACAATGATAACCTGTGCCATGTAGTCTCTCACAAAATTGTACTTAATATCTATGTGCTTTGTCTTACTATGATACTTAGGGTCTTCAGTATAGGCTATAACTACGGTATTGTCACAGTGCACTAATACTGAATTTGTACTTTCATTTCCAAATCCAAGGTGTTTTATAAACTTTTTAAGCCATATTGCCTCTTGAACTGCTACAATACATGCCACGAACTCAGCTTCTATTGGATGTAAGGCAATGCACATATGCTTATTACTACTCTAACATATGGCGCCATTGTTCAGCAATAAGGTGTAACTAGAAGTTGATCTTCCCTCATCACCATCTCTGACTAAATCAGCGTCAGAGTATCCAACTAGGCATAGACTGCTTCCCTGGTAATACAAAGCATACTCTGATATGCCCTTCAAGTATCTTAGAATTCTCTTCATTGCTTTCCAATGTCCTTCACAAGGGTTAGCCTGAAATCTACTTACTAATGTAACTGCAAAACACATATCTAGTCTTATACACATCATAGCATATATTAGTCTACTAATAGAACTGACAAAAGGAACTCTCTGCATTTTTTTTCTTATCAGACTCTATCTTAGGACATATTTGAAGACTTAGTGTTACTCCTGTAACAACTGGGATGTCTGAGGGATTGCAATCTTTCATATTGAACTGCTAACAAATTTTCTTGATATAACTCTTTTGTGAAAGAGAGAAGATTCTCTTTGAGTGATCCTTTTGGATTTTAACTCTCAAAATATACTTTGTATCTTCCATATCCTTCATTTCAAAGTTCAATGATAGCCATTTCTTAATAGCTATTATCGAATTTAGATTACTTTCAGCCAACACCATATCGTCTACATATAAGGATAATATCATGAAGTTAATGTCAAACTGATTTATATAGACATAGTGGTCTTTTTCAATCATTTTAAACTCATATGAGGTTATGCCTGTGTGAAACCTCAAATACCACTGTCTGGATTACTGCTTTAGTCTGTAGATGGATCTTTTCAGTTTACAGACTTTGCTTTCCATTCCTTTTTTAATAAAAACCTATAGGCTGTTGCATATAGATTTCTTCATCCAACTTACCATGTAGGAAAAGTATTTTTACATCCATTTGATGTAATTCTAAGTCGAAGCTGTTTACTATTGCTAGAATAAGTCTTCTTGAATAGAAATGAACAACAGGTGAGAAGGTATCCTCGTAATCTAGACCTTCCTATTGTGTGTACCCTTTTGCTACTAACCGAGCCTTATATTTATCATTTAATCTATCTATTTTTCTTTTTATCTTGAAAACCCATTTGTTACTAATAGTTTTTCGTCTCTCTATTGCTTTCTTCCACTCATCACCAGCATGACCTAATAAGGCCTCTTACACAAAACATGGTTTATCATCTCCCTCTTGAGTAACCATGAGTGCTTCACTTTCAATTGGGAAACGTCTCTCAGGAATACTTTCCCTTTCACTTCTTCTTATAGGAGTTGGTTGTTTATCTTTCTTCTTTTGTTTTGGTCTTTGTGTTGACCCTTTCATGCTCCCACTCATACTAATGTATCGAGATGATTGAGAATTGCTGGTTTGTTCTGTACCTCCTTGTTCCTATATCTCATAAAGAGATATAGTCTAATATACTTCTCCCTTGCCAGGAAACTCATTTTTAAGAAATGTTGTATCTCTTGATTCAACTTTAGTAATAGTTCTATCTTCAATTTGTCTAATGAAAACATATCCTTTTGAATGTTCTGGGTACCTTATAAAGATATATTTCTTTCCTCTTGGACCCAAAAAGAAATTAGAAAGTTCACTTGAGCCATAATTGATTTAACCATGTCTAAGTTCTATTTCTTCTTTTAGCAACTCCATTTTGTTGTGCAGTGGCACAAATTGTTAGTTATCTTGTTATTCCTTTTTCTTTACAAAACTCTTTGAATTGATCAAACAAGTATTCATGACCTCGATCACCTCATAATGCTTTAATTTTATTATTTGTTTGATTCTCTATTTCATTTATGTATCATCTAAAGCACTCAAGGGTCTCAGACTTATGTGAGATCAAATAGACATGACTATATTGTGAATAGTCATTAATAAAGGCAATAAAATACCATGCTTCGCGCGTTGCCCTCACGCTCATAGGATAGCATATATCAGTGTCTTAATTTCAATGTATTTTCAGTTCTAGTTCCCTTACCGAAAGGTCTTCTAGTTGCTTTTCTAGCTAGAAAATTCTCATACAAGGACATTTTCATATTAGTGATTTTATGTAACAAACCCTCTTTAGCTAGTTTAATCATTCTATTTTACTTTATATGTCCTTGTGTAACATGCCAAGTATTCATATCAACACTACTAGAAGAAGTAGTGAAATAGTCATGTGTATTAAAATCACAAATGATATCCATGATGAAGAACTTTTTTGAAAGAAAATTTGAACCACAAAGAGTCAAATTAAAAAATATGTCTGCAAGCTTGCCGTGAAAGTTAACATTAAAACCATGTTCTAGAAGGCATAAAACAGAAACTAAATTCCATTAGATGTCACAAGCATAAAGAACATCATGTAGGACCAATGTTTTTCCAGCATATAAAGCTAATTTTCATATGCCAATGCCTTTCACCTTGATCCTTGCATTATTTCCCATATATAGCTACTTGCTTAGATGTGGCAGCTGACGGTATTATACAGAGGATCCTCGATCCCATGTTACATGGTTTGTTGAGCCTTAGTTTAGAATCTAAGAAGAACAAATAGATTCAGTTAGAAAAGCAGTACTTAAAACATAAGAAACGTGTGAATTCACATAATTTATTAATACCTTTTCCTTTTCATTTCGCTTAGTGCAATCCCATGCTAAATAGCCCTTGTTTTGGCAGGCATAACATCTGACCTTCTTCAAGTCAAGTTTCTTCTTCTTGCCTCCCTTCTTGTCTTTGTTCTTGAGCTGCTTCTTGTTCTTTTTGAACTTGGAGTCACCTTTCTTTCCCTTCTTGTGAAACTTCTTGCCTCTTTGAAATTAGGCTTTGAGTTAAAAGAACCTACACTCTCAGTATAATAGGCTTGGCTAGAGGACTTGTATGCCTCAATGTGCTCATCTTCTAATTCAAGATGTTTGGCCATATCATTAAATGTGACAATACTCTTATTATGGGTGAGGTTAACTTTATATGTTTCCAGCTAGAAGGAACTAACCTTATCATGACTTGAACTTGTTGCTCATCGATCAAGGTATACCCAGCCTCTTTGAGTTCCCTTATCCTGTTGGACATCACCCTCAAGTACTACTTTATTGGAGTGTTTGCCTTAAGCTTATAGGTATCAAACTTAATCATTAACCTTCTAAGCTAAGTCGTGGATATCCCACCAAACTTGTCTTTTAAGGCTATCCATATGGCTTGAGCCATATTAAACTTTTCAAACTCACACATGAGGTCGTCAGCAATGGTGCTCAAAAGAGTGATTCTAGCAATACTATTTTTCTTCTTTTAAGCCTAGAAGAGTTCTTGATCTCTTTAATGTTGGGTTATATTCCCAGCTTTAGGTTCTTTCATTAGGACAGCCAAGGGCTCTAAAGCCTCTTATTCCTCTAAAATTATTGCACCTTTTAGTGCCAAATATTCTAGTTGTCTTTGTTAAGTTTTTCACTATTATTAAGTTTAGCTATGATATTTTTTGTTGCCATTTTTAGTTGTGACAAAGCTATTCCACATTAAAAAGATTGTTCCCCATATGAGAACCAACAAATTAAAAGATATTTAAATGATTATATACAACATTAGTACACTATACAATGTCTTGTACTTATATTATTCCTAACTAGAAAAATAATGACAACGATAAGTCTACGATCAGGAGCGTATATTTGTACTTCCCATCACATAAAGTCTAGCATCATCATTAGATTCTATTAAGAATTTAAAATAGAAGTACTTTTCAATAAAAAATAAATCTTAGAAGACTTATCTCATGAAAGCTCCCACTCAAGAAAGCTATGTTAATAAACGCCAAAACATCAAACAAATTTGCATATAAGTCAAGTCACAATATTGAAAGTATTACAAAGAACTATGTCTCTTGATACAAAAATCATAAAATAAGAAACATCATAAAAAAATAAAATCCAAATGTTCTATGCAAAAATTGATAAGAGCCTTTCTACGCTTGGGTGATTTGAAGTGATTCTTAATCACTACATTTATAGACCAAACCCAAGTGTCTTTCAGTTCCTATTTCTTTTTAGCTCTAACTTCTTCACGAAATATCATCATGATATTTGCGTAAGAGTTAATACTTTTATTGTTGTACATGCTTATAACATTTTTTTTTTTCAAAACTTCATTTATATTCTTGACAATTTTAATTCTTCTTGCATCATACTTCACTATCGTTCTTCCCAATATATGAGGGAGAAGTTGATTTACTTCTTTGTCCTCTTTAAGAGGTCTATAAGGATAAGAAGTTGCTGAATATGGTCCAGAATTAGTATAAGCATCTTGGAGTTCCTCCATAGGACCATGTGTAATACCTTACTTTTGTACCCCAATAACGCATTAAATGAAAGTATTTGGAACCATATTTGTTGGCCACTAGATTGGAAAATTAAGTTTTCAAAAACTTTGCTCTCAGGTTACTATTCATAGTAACCCTTAAAATTTTGGCCACCTTTGAAAATTTATAACTAATTGTAACAAATCAAAATACAATGGTTCTAAGTTCTATTTGAAGCTTTATTAATTGTCTACATAGGAAAAATAATCACTTGTCTTATTACCTCACCATTCAAGTCTAGTTTTAAGCAAAAGTGGTATTGCTCATTTGATCATTTTCTAATTTTCTAGAATCTATGCTTAATTTTGAATAGGCATAACTTTTTGTACAAAGCTCTAATTTTAATGAATTATCACTCATTTTAAAGCTTAAAATGAGATTTAATAGCCTGTCAAAATTCATGACCAAGCTCCACCAGTTATTCAGATTCATGTGGTTACCAAATTTGACCCTTATTAGGTCATTTTTACCCCCTTACTATGTCATTTCTTAGGAATTCTTGCTTTTCTCAAATTATGTAATCATAACTAAAACATAATGGCATATAAACATAACTTAATTATATCTTACATCACTATAGAGCCATTTGGTCATTCAACATAGCTATTTACAATTTATACAGAATAAGTCCCAAGTACATAATTTCATCATTATTCAAGGGAGTCTTCTTGCTAACTCTATTTATGTTCCTTTACCTCTTGATAAGTCAAGCCCTAATTGTTGTAATTTAAATATAGAAGGAGTGAGATTTCATAGAAATCTTTGTAACAATGAACCACAACAAAATGTTAACAATGTAATGTACGTTATGGTATATATTAATACATATCTCATGCATCATTCTGTTCAGTATACACATCTAATACATATCATTTTATTATCATGCCATGGAAAGAGAGCATGTCATCATATTATTCCATTCCATTACTCAATTATGCATATTTCCAAGGCATCAAATACAAGGAGTTTTATACATTATAACATATCTAGCTCAACCACCTCATAGCATAACATAAGTAGCAAACAACACACAAAGCTAGTTAACGTCAAGTTATAGGTTATTGCTATCTCTTTCAAGTTTTAACCTTTGTTTTCCTTCTTTGCTCTTGAAACTCACCTCTTGCCAATGCCAATTGCCTATCAAGCATTTAAGAAGAGCATTCCACATTACAAATAATTTCATACATAAACTCTTTTGATTTTCCCTAACCCTTTCCTTTAATTTTAGGGTCATTACTTTATCTTTCTCATGGGTATCGTCATATGCCTCCCCTCCATGATTTTTTATATAGAATTCATATTTTCATTTAGATTTATCAAAATCCAATCACTCCCTATAAAATTCCACTTGGTAGAGAGGTAGGGTCTAGGGGATTCAAAATTCTATTTTCAATATCAATACTTCCAAACACTTTTCTTTGGTTTTTGTCTACACAATTTTACCATTAAAACACATTAGAACCATCGAATTGACATGAATCAAACTCTAACCCTAAGAACCTCTCAAGGTCAAGACCTACATACAACCATAGGGAGTTGGAATTTTTCTATAAATCAAGCACCAATGCAAGTTTTCCATTCATTTCTATCCACTAATCCCTAGTTCAACTTCCATCCAATCATGTCATGTTCTAAACCAAACTGGACAGCAACTTTTCATAGATTTCTAAGCCACTAAACTCCATCAAAATTAAATCTAAATCAAGCCTAAAGCATGGCAATTAAAACCTTAATGGAATCTTGAACTTACTATGGATGGATGCTTGAAGTTGGCCCAGCTTTCTTGCACTTTCTCCTCTTCCTTTTCTCTCTTCTTTCTCTTTGTTTGAAGAGCAAAACCTCCTCCCCTCTATATGTCCTTACTTGCACAAAATTGTGGGCTTTAGAGGGGGTATTTATAAACTTGTAATTAAGCCTTTACCCTTGAAGTTGATCAAAATTGCAGTAGGTATTTGGCTCATGATCTAACCATTCATTTAAGCCTTCTTCCAAGTGTACAAATCATGGGCTATAAGGCTTACAAACTTGCCAAGTGTTATGCCACCTATTAACATGTGATTTTTAATCCTATTATTTTATTCCTTTCCTATATGAGAACTTACATAATTCCCTCTATGTCTAAGGCTCATTTTTGGAGCCATTTTTATTAGATTTAAGGTTTTGATAATGACAAAGTAAATAGTTAAACTTCTTTGGATATCTTTACTAATGAGTGTTTATCGATAACTTTATGGATAAAAAGAGTCTTCGATCATGTATTAGATAAATGACTAAGTTTCTTTGAATTTAGGTACTACTAAGATTTTATCAATAACCTGTTAGATAAATGCGTTTTGGATAACGTTATGGATAAATGCGTTTTTGGATAACCTTATGGATAAATGCGTTTTGGACAACATTATGGATAAATGCATTTTTGGATAACCTTATGGATAAATGCATTTATCGATCATGTATTGGATAAATGGCTAAAATTCTTTTAATAGTGCTATTATTAAGTATTTATCAATTATTTGATTGATAAATGTCACACCTTACTTATATAATACCTTAGCATTCATTTAGAACCATTCCAGACCACTTTGGATGGTCTTAAGCTTAAAAATTTCAATTTGGATGTTAATTTTCGGAAAATTACTGTTCACTGTCCAGTTTTCAGATTACAGGTCCAACTTTGAAAAATCATAACAAATTCTAGAAAAATCGTATGGAGGTGTTCCAAAATTCTACGGAAAGCTCTTTCAATGCTCTTTAAGGGAAAAATATTCAACTGAACTCATCCTCATTGAAAACATACAGTTTATTGGATTAAAATTACTATTCATTTGGTAAAATCTGGACTTTCCAGATTCTGTGCCTTAACTTCGAAAATTCATATCTCATTGTATACACATCCAAATGATGTGATTTACCACTCATTTTAAAGCTTGGGATATGCATTATAAGTGTACCAAATTCCGTAGCTTAACTCATTCATATGATAGGTCGAACTGAAGCTTGAAATTAACTGCTTCAGGACCTACGTTTTATCCCTTAATATCTCTTTACTTTAATTCTTTTTATTTTTTTGGCATACCTAACATGGGCTTACTTTTTCCCATTCATGCTTATATACTTTCATTCATGCCATAAACATCCTAAGCACATACATTGAATTGATGGCATTCATAACATAACTTACAACATAGGAGAATTATACATTGAATAATAATATCAATCATTAGCATTAATAATTCTCCACTTCTTCTCCTTGCTTCTCATGCCCTTAGTGCCCATCATTGATTTGACCTAAATGGTTGGTTAGGGAGGGGGTGAGATTTGAGGGAATCTCAGTAGCAAACATTACCACATACATGCACAAGATGGATGCTAGTGTATGGTATGTAGTTTTTCATAAACTTAAATTAACTAGTGACATGCCATCATGCTTTATGCTTGGTATAAAAATGCATGGCCATGGGAACATATTAAAAACAGCATTTCCAGCAACAATCATCATGTCACAACATCATTCAAACAACAAATACAAACCAACACATAAGCATACCATATCAAGCACATAAAGGGTAAGTTCACTACCTTGCACCTCAAGCTTTCCTCTTACTTTTCCTTTGACTCCCTTGACTTTCCAACCATGGTAGCTTTCGCTCAACATTATCAAACATCCTCTTAGATGTTCCAAGATCCTAAACATAATCACATTGGTCACACAACCCATTAGGACTAAGAGATTACATAAAGTTCAAGACTAGCTTTCTTGAACCTCAACCCTTTCTCCTAGTCTTAGGGTTTTCGTTCTAACTTTTCTAACATAAATCTCATCATTTCCCATCCTTATGATCTATTTCCTATCAATTAGGACCACTTTAGATGGCTTTAGATTTAAGAATATCAAATCTAGAAATTTTGGTTCGCGGGTACTGTTCACGCAGAAACTCCAGAATTTTTGCTCAACTTTGAAAATTCATAATTAAATCTATAAAAATCCAAATTGAGTGCTTCCAAGTCTCACTGAAATATTATTAAGTTAAATTTAAATGAAAAATAGTTTCAGGAACCAATTCTATGCCTAACAGTACCAGAATTGTACGGAACTCGACACCCTTCCAAAAGCTTAACACTGTTTCCAGATTTCAAACCCTAACTTTGAAAAATCACCATAAATCGTACACATATCCAAATGAAGTGTTCTACCCATGGATTTAAAGCTCACAGAGTGTACTTTAAGCATGCCAAATTTCAGAACCAGATATGAACAGTAACTAATTCGAAAAAGCCATCAAATCAGCACGTAATTCTTCCAATTTTCACATAGATCCACTTGGATCTACCATACTTTGAGGTGTTCTAGCAAGATCTAACAACCAAACTCCCTTCCCCACTCATCAACCATTTCGACCAGCCATCAAAAGGGAGAGAAGACAGATTTTTCAACCTTAAAAGAGAAGGAAAACAAGACAAGAACACATCTAGAACCAAGATCTCACCTTGAATCCTTGATTGATGACCAAAGTTGATAGCTTTTCCTTGGTTCTCCTTCAAAACCCTCTCTTTTCCCTCTTCCTCTCACTTGGACGAAATTCCATCAGCAATTAGGGGGAGAAGAAGCTCATTAATGTGTACAAAATATCCCACCAACCATCATTAATGTTATGCCAAGTGTCATTAGCCTACTTAATCTTAATCCTCTCTCTTAATTAACTTAAATCATAATGTAATTAAATTCCAAAGTCAAGATCCTCTCCATTGGTAGCTTGACACTTGGAAAGCTTTAATTACCATCCATTAAAGGCTTGACAAGTGGCAACTTGTGGCCCAAGTAAAGTGCAAGACTCTGATTAATACTTTATCGGTGCACTTTTACTCCGGGTTTAATTTCTTTTCTCTAATTACAGTGCTCTGGCCTCTGTAATTATTTTTGTCAGATCCATAAATTCTCTTTAATTCTAGAGAGTATCTATGAATTTTCTTAGCCCATAACACTTCCTTTAAGCCTTGCATAAATTCATTTACTAAAATACCTTTTATCGGCAAAACCGGCTCTTTAATTTCTTAAAGCCACTCTACTGGCCTTTTGGTTGCGGGACTAATTTTATAAATTAGTACAACCTTTCAACTATTTAACCTCATTTTTGTATACACTTTTGAGGTCTCTTGCTATTTCAAATAATTACCTCAAACGGTATACTTTTTACCGGTCACAACCTCATAAATTCCATTTAAGTTGCCTCAGGGGTATTTTCATCTTTTCTCTTTATAGAAGAGTCTTAGAATATTATTTCCCATTTTCTAGGATTTTCTTAGAATTTTCTGTACACTCTTCCATTTTTGCCCTTGTTGGTCATAACTTTTTGAATTTACGGTTTTACCCCTGCTTAAGCCTAACCTCATAGAACCATCTCTTTGAGGTTTTAACTTACCCATTGGCCTGTATCTAGCCTCTTTTCTCTTTTTGGGCCTTCGAGACTTTACTGGAGCCTCTGACCTAGATTATACTGAAGCCCCTGAAAAACTTTTATTTTGCAGTTTAGTCCCTGAAACTGCTTTGACTTCCTTTCTCATTTTTGGGACTTCTGCTCACAGGGGTCTGGTAACCTATTTAATTTAGGCTATTTTTGAAACTTCTAGGCCTAAAAGTCTGGATGTTACAATAAACAAGATTTTTGATAAGCCATCAGATAAATGGTAAGTTTCTCTGTATAATTGTTAAGCTTTATTCGATTATCTGTTGCATTAAATGTTAGATCATGTCACACCTCTTTTATTACCTTATTATATAGCAATTAGAATCCTTTAGAATCAATACACAAGCCTTAAGTATGGAAAATATATGAATATGAACTTTTCAATTTGGTTTACTATTCACTATTCACAGCATTTTGGGTTGATTTAAAAATTTTATAACTAAATGTGGAAAAATCAAAATGAAGTGATTCTGATTTCTATTTGAAGCTTATCATGAGTTCTTTAAAAGAAAAATACTCATTAGCCTCATAACCATCTGAAACAGAGCTAGAAAATTTGACAAGTTGTACTGTTCATACAGTCAATTTTTGAATTTTTAGTATTTTAGCTCAATTTTGGAAGGACATAATTCTTAGCAAAAAGCTCCAAATTTAATGATCTATTACTTGATTTAAAGCTAAAAATGATATCTATAAGACTCTAAAATATCAGGTCTAGATTTGATCATTTGCTCATTATTTTATGTGATACAGGATTGTCACAGTTTAGGGCATTTTTATCCCCTAATTCATGATTCCTTGAATTTTTCTTCCTTTTTCTATGTGCCATACAAATCAAGCATTCCATGATCAATATTCTCAACATTAAGGCACATCATATATACATAGATATAAGCCAACCTTGTACAAAATTCATTACAACATTATAATAAAATTCATCAATATATTACATAATTTCACATAACATCATAGAATTCACATAGTTTTCTTAGCCCAACACTAGCTCCTTGCCCTTGCTCATGCTTGATCCACTTCCTAATTAGTATATAATTTAATATAAGAGGGAATGAGATTTCATAGAAATCTCAGTGACAATAAACTATAATTATTATGTAAATCAAGCAAGACATAACATGGCATGTTATAAAACTTCAAGACATCCTCAAAGGTCACATAAAATCATATTTTGCATCATACCAAAAGAGGAACATCAATACTTTCACATTGACATGTTTCTGCGCATTTGGCCAAAGTACAATCAAATGTCATCAAAACAACAATTACCACAACATAAGTTTCTTAATTCAAGCAATCAACATAATCACATTAAACAAGCAAGATAAACAATCAAATTATAATTCAATGCTACCTCTTAGTCCTTGTATAATTTGGTCTCCTTAAGGGAATATGATTCTCCTTGTTTCCTCTCCTCAAAGCCTATTAATCCAAGTATAATACAAGCTACATTAGCAATTATGTAACTTGAACATAACATTTAGTCTTAAACTCTCTTAATTCCACTTTTTCTTTGATTTTTAACAAAATTATTCCTCCTTTCATTTCAATAACCTCTTGGCTCATTCCTAAACAAATTTTTATGTAGAATTAAAATATCCAATCATAATAAAAATCAAATTCCTTTTCTTTCAAACTGTCTTGGCCGAATAGGGTTACATAGGTTTCCAAAAATTTTATTTTAGATTCTAATCATTTTAAACACTTCCCTTTAGTATTTCCTTACACAAAAACACATTTAAAACTCATTGAAATCATCAAATCAAAGTGAAACAAACTCCTACCCCAAGATTCTCCCTTGGCCAAATTGATGTATAAAGAAACTTAATTTGGTTTTCTTCAAAAAATCAACCCAAACACCACTTAAACATGCTTATTCCAAATCATATTTAAGGTTTTTATCCTTCCCTAAGGCATAAGCATTCAGACCAAAATTTCACAGCATTTCCCCTTAAATTTTCATTCAAAAACCTAACCAAAACAAGCTTTAATCTTAACCATAATGAGTTTTAGACATACATTGATGAATCCTTGATCAAAGCTCACTAATTCCTTGTCCTAAAGCACTCAAAATTTTGGGTTTTCAAGTCAGAAAAATGGTTGGATAGAACCTCCCCAAGTTTGCTAATTTTTCACATATTTTTAGGTATTTTGAGGGGGTATTTAGAGGCCAATAAATCTGCCACCTCCCCCCTCAATTGGATGTGCAAAGTGCCACCTAAGAGGGGCACTTGACTGTCGCCAAGTGTGGAATAAGTTCAGATCAATCCAAGTGTCCAATTCCTAGAATATTCCAAATCTTGTAGGAAATTAGGCCTTCTCTAAGCCTAATGTGGGACTCACTTATGGTTTAGGATGACTTGAAAAGATGGCCTACAAACCAAATCACAATCCAAACTATTTTGAAACTTTATCAATTACTATTCACTAGTAACAGTCCATAATTTTTCTAGGCCTCCAAAATTCATTTCTCTCCATGAAAAATCCTATTTTAATATAAGGATATGATTTGAAAATTTTTATAACATTTCTCCACTTCTAACTATTTATTCTAAATTTTTTCCGATTAGGCCTCTATCGATAAAACTATGAGGGGATAAATTTCCTGAAATTAATCCCTATGCTTACAAGACCTAAAACCAATTTTATAAATTCAAACAAATATTTAGATAATTAATCCATATTTGTTCCAGAATTATTGAGGCCTCTAACTATTTAAAATAATTATTCTCCTCCGATTTTTTACTATTTTCCTGAAAAACCTCTGTGTTCGAAAAATTCTATAATAATTCATTTTCATATAATTTTCACTTTTAGGGCCTCCATCGAGGTTCCAAAACCTCTAATTCACCTATAATTTTCTGAGAATTTTTTAAATTTTTCTCAAATTTTTCCGTTTTGCCCTTCCTAGACTAATAGTTCTAAAAATGCCAACTCGGGTCCTATTGGGGTTTCATAGCAAAGTTGTTTCCTCTCTCTGTCTACTTCCTATCTTGGCCCCTATTCAAATTTTCTAACCCTCTATGTTTAGATGAGATTTTCAAGATGCGACAGATCATTTGTTGGATCATTAAATGTTGGATTAGATTTTGGATCATTGGGTTGATCGAATATGTTTTTGATAAATCCCTGTGTATTATGAGTTCAAATGCTGTTAAGTGTTTATCAATAACGTGTTAGATCATCATTGTGCTAGATAATATGTTAGATAAATATGTTGTTCGATCATTGGTGAAACTGGTTCAATATGAGTACTTTTTAGGAAATTATCGATCACCTCATGGATAATTCAAATGATTGATAAGCTATCAGGCAAAGAGGATAATCTTTCTCACTATTAACAAAGGGTTAATTGATCACCTTATTGATTAAAAGGTATTCGATCACATGACAGATAACTTGTAAGTTCCTTCAAGACACATACTGTTTGGAATGCTTTATACTTTACCAATCACCTCATCGATCAACCACTTATCGATAACTTGTCCCAACATTGCTTTACTAAACTTCTTTGATTGATTGATCAATTATTCGAACATGTACCTCTCTATTTTACTCAATTCAATGTCTCTTGGTCAATAATCGATCACTTGATCAATAATTAAATTATCAATCACTTAATCGATTAATGTCATGGTTTTCTATCTGTATCAATCTAAGTCTTTTAGAATAGCTTTTAAGATAACTTGTTCGATCAAAGTTTTATTGATAACTTTTCATATTAACAAGTTCAAAGTATCTTTACGCAGTTACTTATATTATTGATAATTTGTTCAATAAAGTATTTATCGAACAACTATTCTATAAATTACAAACATATTTCTTTGAACCGTTCTTCAAAATGATCTTTCAAAAAATATATTTTCGTATTATCTTGAAGCTTTTCTCAGTCTTCATTATTCATCTTATTTTCTTATAAAAAAACAATGAAGGCATATAATGATAAAAGAATAAATTGTGCACTGAATTCAGCAGTACTTTATTAACTAAAATCACTTTGTACATATTTTATCATTTATCGATCATATGTTCCATAAACGAATGATCCATAATGACTTCATAAATGTTCTCTTCTTTTAGGTCTGATTCCCTTGCTATTAATCGATAACCTTATTGATCAAGGGATTATCGATCAAGACTTCAATCAAATTGATTCTTTTGACTCTTTGATTTTCTGATCTTTGATCTTATGTTTTTCATATGTTGTTTTAATTCCAAGAATCAACGTTTCTTCTGTTATTTATTCATGATCACTTGAAAAGAAAACTTACATTTTTTCCAAGACACTTCTACAGATAACAAAGCACAATAGCTATATTATAGGCTCAACCTATTGTGTCAGAAGCATTTATTATGAACAAACGTTGTAACTACCAAACATATGCAATCGATACTCCAATGGCTACAAACTCTTGTGTCTAATGGAAAACTAAAAGTCTCCAACTATAAATGGCGCAAAGAGCATTAAATGAAGGATTGAATGAACCGAGCTACCATCTGTGCAAATTAATGCGCGCATTCATTGATTTGCTTTTACACTCCAAACTTTAGTGTTTATCATATTATACTCTATGAGAGAGTCTGTAATTTCTTTTACTCGACTTTGTGAGTGATTTAAAAGTGTGGACTCTTGAGCGGATTGTAACCTTACAGGTAGTGAAAGGGAGTGATTGAGGGTGACTCAAATGCTATACTGTGGCACTAAGAGCTCATTGAATCTCGGGGTTTAGTGAAAACTCATAGGCACTCTGAGGACTGGACGTATAATCTCCTGTGTCATTCTTCATTTGTTCATACTTGGTGAAATCTTTCTAATCCTGTCTCCATTACTTTAATTGAGTATTTATTTTGTTAAGTCAATTTTTTATATATCACCCAATTCACCACCCCTCTTGAGTGAAACTGCCACTAACATTTCCAATTCAATATCTCCAACTCTTTCATGCCAAAAGCCTCCTTTTGTTATAGGAAAGTTCCATATTTCTAAACTTTATATTGTTGATTACCTAAAATCCATTCTTTATCGACATAATTCAGCTTTAAATATTATTAAAGTCAATCTCTTTGTTGTCAATGGTCAAGAATATTTTTTATAATCTCTTATAAATTCTCAAGTAATTTTTTCATTTTTTTTAAATTATTAAGGCCTCTATATATAGTTTAAATAATTAATTTTGGCTAACTTTTCATTATTTAGCCAAAAATACCTTTAAATACAAAAGATCCTATAATAAATTCTTTTTACTCTTTTAACACCTCTAGAGCCTCAAATACTATTCTAAACCCTCTATTCTTTTTTTTTTTTTATGATTTCTGAGAATTTTCTAAAATTTTGGGTATACTTTTCTATTCTACCCTTCCTTGACTAGAAATTTTAAAAATAATAGTTCGGTCCCTGCCTGTGTCTCAACTCAAAAGTTGTTTCACCTATATCTCTACTATACTTTCTTCCTCTTGCCTTAGTCCTAAGAAACTCTCACTTTGTAATTTAGTCCCTAGAAATCCTTTTATCCCTTCATGGAATCTCTAGGACTTCTGCCAAAACGAACTATAGGAACTTCTATCAAAAAGAGTCAGATAGCCTTCTTGTCTTTGACTACTTCCTGTACATTTGAGCTCAAAATTTGGGATGTTACACCATGCTCATGAAGATCCTCTTCCTCAGGATATTCATATGAATCCTTTTCAAGGTCTATCTCTGGGTCCTCCTCAATGTCCATCTCTGGATCTTCCCCAGGATCTATCTCAGGGTCGTCCTTGGGATCCATCTCAGGATCCTCCTCTGGATTCATCTCAGGATCCTCCTCTAGATCTATCTCACTCAATGATTTGTATTGCAGAAGCACATCATCCATATATTTTATACTAAACAAACCATAAGAATGAGTTTTAGTGTCAAACGAAGCCTCTTGCTTCATTTTTGCCTAAAAGAAATTTTGAATCAATATTTAATAAAATTATTTTAAAACATAAAAAATCATTATAAAGACACTAAAAACTCAAAAATAAATATTCAATTGCCTTCTAAAATAGGCAAACCATATATCATAGTGAAGATAATGAATTTAGGGATTTTTAGAGACAAACTGTACCTCAAACATAGGCTTCACGTGCCTACACACTCCTAAAGAAGAATAAATCCTGAAAAAATAAAAATAAAAATGGTGAAACCCACTCTCACCACCGACGCGTGGACATCACACGCTACAGTAAAAGCCACTACCGACAACGACATATAACAGTTAGGCAGACTCCACACGCCATTGTGGCTTTGATGATGACGCCACGTGGCAGTTCTGGCCCCTTTTTTATTAATTTGTTTTTAAAGTTTAATCTTTTTTTTAGGCCTAAATAGTTTTGGGCCTTTTTTTCTTAAAACAATATTGGTCCTAAAAAAAAGGCTGGCAAATACTTTTTATATATACATATATACCAAAACGGTGTTGTTTTGCAGTGACACTGTTTATCTTCAACCTCTAGCCAGGTCAGCCCAGCCTGGTTGGCGAGATGGATGGGGTCCGTCAGACCCGAAACTTCTTTTCACCATATTTTTATTGTCTAAAGTCCAATTTTTATGTTCTTGTTATCATTTTCTTTATTTTTTCGAACTCCATGCAATGAGATAATTTTTAAAACCTAAAAACGTGATTCTCAAAAGAACCAAAGACAAAAAAAACTAAACCTCTAAAAGAGATTCTCACTCATTATGAGTTTCATGCCTCGAAGTCTACATTTTTAGCCTTGTTCGGATGTTTTCAATTATTTCCTTACATTTTTCTTTATAGACTAATGGTACACAGTAACAAGAAACAAGCAAAAAAAAATGGAAAACCGAAAAAGAAACAAACTTTGTGTATAGACTTGAAAAGGCAGTAAGCAAAACATAGACTTTTATGTTTACAGATATAAAACACATATATTATAAAGAAGGATTTCCATAATATTTGAGAGCAAATTGCACATGGGAACAGATTGGTAACCCAGATGGACACAAAAAAAAAATAGATTAGGCACACAAAAATATACAGGCTACAGGAAAAAATCAAAGCTCTAATACCATTGTGAGTTTTAGGCATATCTGGAATGCAGATAAGTATTTTTGGTACCCATGCATGATCTGATCATGTAGACGGAGTCAGACTTTTTTAGTTATACAACAAGTATATTGTGAAGAGAGAATAAGAGAATTAGAAGGGAGAAGAGTTATAGAGAGAAAAAACTTCCCGAAGAGAGAACTATCGCGCGCGCGCGCGCACGCATGCATCCTTCAGTTTTAAAAACTGTTCCCTCCAAAAAATAAAGGGTATTTTACAAGTAATAACCCTTAATTTTTAGTTTATTATAATTTGGACCCTAAACCTTATGGGTTTGGGCCTAATCTACCAAGAGTTGATCGAGCTAAGTCCAATAATTTCCTACTCTAGACTGTTTATGCTGTTATTGAGACTTTTTAGTAATTATCTTTTTCCTTTGGGACTTCATTGTAATTCTCCTTAATATTTTTTATAAACATGAAAAAGCCAAGCATAAAATGGGAGGGAGGAGTATATTTGACAACATGAATTTTATCATATCACCCATGAAATATAGTTTATACGCTAAACATGAAAGTTCTTTAAAGCTGAGAAAATGGCATTAAAAGACCCTTGAAATAGCAAAACAGTGAAAAATTGCTTGGAGAGATTGGGTCTTAAATTGCAATTATCAAAATCAAGGTTAAAAGACCAAAAAGCCCTTCTTTCTTCTCTTCTAACTTCCTCTCTCTCTGTCTCTCTTCTTCCTTTTCTTTCCTTCTTCTACTCTCTTTTGTCTTCCTTCTCCACTCATGAACCTATTAAGCCACCATTAATGCAATCCAAAAAATTGCTTGGATACTTGCTCTAGAACCATAATTTTCTTCCATGTTTTTCCCAACCCATTGATTTGCAATAGGGGAAATGAAAACATGTTAATCATGGAGCTTCTATATTTAATTTTTTGCAAAACATGTAATGCTAATATAGTACTCTTCATATGAAAGCTCTTATTCTCCACAATCTCTCTCTATTCCACAATCTTATCTCATGCTGATATAGTATATCTATGACTTGTGGAACAAAACCTCCACTCAAGTTTCAAAGACCAACTTCATGCTTATCACAGTTCAGATCAAAAACTACTATTGTATATAGCAGATCAAAGTAACTATGTATGGTGAAAAAGTAATTGAATATCTAAGACCTAGAATCACCACTGATACAAACATAAGCCTGTAGAATTACATCAGTTAAATCACTGTCAATGACAAGTCTAATATGAAAAATAACAAGTCTAATATAGAAAATAACAAGTGTTGAAAAGCTACTTACATTAACTTGAGTTTTAACAGAAATTGACATCATTTTCACAATTTAGTTGTGAATGACAAATCTAGTATGGGAAATAACAAGTCTAGTATGATAAATAATAAGTGTTGAAAAGCTATTCATATGAACTTAAGTTTTAATTGAAGTTGGCATTATTTCCATGATTTTGTCACGAATGACAAGTCTAGTATGAGAAATAACAAGTCTAATATAGAAAGCAACAATTCACATTAACTTAAGTTTTAGCAAAATGTGACATTATTTTCATAATTTAGCTATAAATAACAAGTCTAGTATGAAAAATAACAAATCTAGTATAAAAAATAACAAGTGCTGAAAAGTTATCCACATTAACTTTAGTAGAAATTGACATTATTTCACAATTTAATTGTGAATGAAAAGTTTGGTGTGAAAAATAATAAGTCTAGTATAAGAAATAACAAGTATTGAAAAACTATTTACATTAACTTAAGTTTAATAGAAATTAGCATATAGTAATTTCATAGAAAGTTGCCATTATTTCCACATTTCATTACCAAATGACAAGAGTAATAAGTCAAATGATAAGAGTGGTAAGCGAAATGACAATTCTGTCATGAGGTTTCTCATGAAATTAAGTTTCATGAAAAATTGTTATTATTTCCACATTTACCTACCAAATGACAAGAGTGGTAAGCTAAATGACAAGTTTGGTAAGCAAAATTACAAGATTGTTACTGAGTTTCCAATGAAATTAAATTTTCTGAAAAGTTATCATTATTTCCACATTTCACCGCCAAATGACAAGAGTGGTAAGCTAAATAATAAGAGTGATAAGCGAAATAACAATTCTGTGGTTGAATTTCTCATGAAATTATGTTTCATGGAAACCTGACATTATTTCCACATTCATTAAGGACCCAAACCTGAAGTAAAGGATATGAAGAGAAAAAAAGAAAGCTTATATTAGAAAATGCCATTAGAATCTCAGAGCATTCACTAACAAACCAATGGAGAATCTCCAACTTAGGAAAAACACTCTGTAATATTTGATGATCTATTCATATGGCCAATGGCCTATTTATAGCTGAATCACATAGATAAAATAATTAAACAAAGTTTGAAAATTAATGATAATAGAAGGATAAAATCTAATCCTACTTAGTGGATAATGCCACTTATTTCTCAATTGAAAGCAACAAAAAATAATTCAAAACAATTCAAAATAGAATCAACTCATAATCCCTTGATTTTTGCTAGCAGATTTTCTTAGATAAGTCAGCAACAGCTTATAGGTCTTAACAATATTTCATTGTCAAATAACAAGAATGATAAGTCAAATGACAAAAAACGTAAGCCAAATAACAAGTTTAATAAGAAAAATTACAAGTTTGACACTGGGTTTTTTATTAGCTTTAGAATATTCCATAAATCTATCTTATTACTATTTAGAACTATTAAATACAAAACATCAACATTGTTCTTCCAATAAACAAAAAACCAATATTTCCAAATCCTCATGTTGCTGTCATCAAAATGACAAGTCTATAATTACAATACTATTAGGCAAAATTACAATAATAGTAAATCAAATAACAAAAAACCAGAGAGGCTTTGATGGCAACCAATTTTTCAGTTAGCCATTTGAATTTGAGAAATTGGTAGAAAATAAAGTTTGAAAAATACTATGAAGCTGCTAGCAAAAGATAGGAAAATCAAGAATTTGAATTCAATATAATTTTATTCCATCAGCTCAATCATTTACATAAGAAAATTAAACCTAATAGCCTCTTCGATTACCAAAGTTGACATTAGAATTTTATAACTTGAGCATTCAAAATGACAATATTCTGATTCACTCCCTTCACTATAGCACCTGAAACTTTACACTTAAATTAACAACCATTACCTCCTTTCATTTTCCCTTTCACACTTTGCCATTCCTCATGTCATAACCCCTCTCTATCACAATCAAACCCACAAAAATCATACATGAACAATCAGATTAGAAAAATAAAAATATCTCACCTTAAACTAATCACAACCTCCTCCAATTAACGTTTTCCATCATCAACTTCAGCTCTCACTCCCTCCCAAAGTATAACACCCAATGCATGATAATAGAACTCACAAACTTGAAGAACAATATCATAGTGCTTGGTCTCAGATGGAAGAATCGAAGGAGACTGCAGTTAGAAATATTACTCACTTGATTCCCAGGCTTGGAAACTGCAAAACATGTCATCCCTTCTTTCTCTTCTTACTCCCCCCATGAATTTTTTGTGTCTACCTTCATAAATAGTTTTCAATAACAGAGGGGCATTTTAGTCTTTTAGGTGTGATTTGCTAATTGTAATTTAAGACCTGATCCTTCCAAGCAATTAAACTTATTCAAATACCCATTTCGCTATTTTGTTAATTTAAGGGTTTGTGATTGCGATTTTTCCTTAATTGAATCCGCCGGCCATCTATTAAAAAACAATAAATTTTCACGCGCGCGCGTCGGTGATATCTTTTCTCATGAGCCCCAATTTTCTTCATTGGAGCTTGAGGCTCCATTTTTCGTCAATTCCCATTCCAAATTTCCAATCGTTCACTGTTGTGCCACCGAAAATGGAGATTGAGGAATGCAAAACCCTGAAAATTTTACAGCCCAACCCAAAATCCTCCGTCTTCTACCTCTACCTCAATCGTCCTTCACAACGCAATGCTCTCTCCTCTGATTTCTTTACCGAATTACCCAAAGCTCTCCATTATCTCGATCACAACCCCCAAGTCAACGTCATCGTCCTTTCCGGTGCGGGCGGCCACTTTTGCTCCGGCATCGACCTCAACTCGCTTAGTTCCACCTTCAAGGACCATTCATCCAGTGACCGCGGCCGCTCTGGGGAGAAACTCCGACGACACATCCTGGGCTTGCAGGATGCCATCACCGCCATCGAACGATGCCGGAAACCCGTGATTGCCAGCATACAAGGCGCTTGCATCGGCGGCGGAGTCGACATTATTACCGCCTGCGATATTAGGCTTTGCACCAAGGACGCCTTTTTTTCGGTGAAAGAGGTCGATTTGGCCATCACGTCCGATCTTGGAACTTTGCAGAGGTTGCCGAGTATAGTTGGGTACGGTAATGCTATCGAGCTGGCTTTGACAGCGAGGAGATTTTCGGGTCTGGAAGCAAAGGAGCTTGGTCTAGTTTCTCGAGCTTTCGATTCTAAGCATGAATTGGATGAAGCTGTGTGGGATGTCGCCGAGGTGAGTCACCTTAGCGCGCGTCTTCTTAACTGTCCAAAACTGTTTACTTGATTCTTGTCTAGTAAAAGTAGAATTATTTAATTGATAGCACTTTTCGGGACACACATTTCATTTTAATGACTTGGTTTTAGGACATCTCTAGCTTGGACTAATGGTTTCGCTTCTTCTGTTACTCCGCCAACACCAATGTAAATTTAAAGTTAATTATATCAGTTATTTTTCATTCCAATGTGACCTATCATTTATCCGTGAAGTATTCACTAGCATCCATGAGACCAATTGTGGTGGGCTATTTTGCTTTTAGTTTTTCTATAGTAATAGATTCAAGTTAACCAAATATACTGTCAGAATTATTGGTGTTGCTTGCATCCCTTTTTATGCGCAGGATTTGCTAGATGAGTAGTGGAAATGTCATTTAAATTGGAGATAATAATAATAATAATAATGTTTTACATTGCTAGCCTTATTCATTTTCGATTGTTATATGTCATCCTTGTGTACGGGCCATGCTAATATTCCCTTATTCCAATTGTATTGGATGTCCCTGTAATTTTTATGTGGTAACAGCTCATGCGTATTATTATTGAGAATAGAGAGTTACATATATAGGGAGAAAAGAGGATAAAATCAGATTTGATTCTATCACTTAGGTAGTTCCTAGAATCTCGGAAATAATAAAGACAGATTACAAGCGAAAATAAATCCCATGAGCTTAGGGATCCCAATCTCACAGACAAAAGGAAAAATAGGTCACAAGGCAATAGGCCCAAGAAGTTGGCGGTAGGCCCAAACTTCCTCCAACAGTCCCCAAAGGACTACTAGCCCCATTCTTTTGGAAAAGACGGAAGGCATGTAAGGTTTTAGTGGGGATAACTAGACACATCTTCTTGTGGAGTCTAGGGTGAAGGTGACCCACACTGTTCACGTTTTATGAATATAATATGGTCTTCTATAAATTTTTATATGATATATTGATCGTTATTTAAAGTGTATTGTGCTGGAGTTCCATTGTCCATTCCAGATATGGCTCTCTGTTTACATGTGTAACTGGATAGGCTATTGCCCAAGTTGTTCATTGGAGAACCTCTAGGTTGGTTGACACAAAACTAGAGTGGGTCCTAAGATAAATCTTAGAGGCATTTCATTCATTTAGTTCTGATAAGTCTATTTTTCCTTGTAACTATATTTTTTCATGTTGCTTTTAGAGTGATGATTCCTATTTTGCATCTTCCACGTAAGTGCAAGATGAGTCTCGCTAGGATTGGTAAAGTATGGTTACTTAAAACTTTAATTTGGTCATTATACTTAGAAATGACAACAAATCCACTCTGAATTAGATGAGCAGGGCTGAATTCCTTGCTTAATTCTTCTCATTCACTTCATTGCTTCCTTTCCTTTACTTCTCTTGTTCTTCCACAGCATCAAGATGCCATTGTTCTGACACCATAATTTGACACTTGACAGCAATCGCTGCAAAGTCTTCCCTTGCAGTCATTGGGACAAAAGCTGTGTTACTCAAAAGTAGGGACTTAACCGTGGAGCAAGGGTTGGATTATGTTGCTACTAGAAACGCTGCAACTCTGCTATCCAATGATTTGCATGAAGCAGTGTTGGCACACATCCAGAAACGGAAGCCAACTTTTGCCAAGCTTTGAATGTGTCAAGTATAGCATACATCTGGCAAGTAATACACTTTATGTTTATGTTGCAAATAGTGATAAGTGTTCTACATGTTTAAGTTCAATGGTTGTACGCATACTTTTGTATCCAAGTTAATGCAAGTAATGACTAATTGAGGAAGTAGTCATTTTTATCGCAATGTTAAAAGGTCACCTACTGTGCCTATGTATACCTGTTGTACTTAGTGGTTGAAGACAGGAAATAAGAACATGAGCTCTCGGTTCTTCCTTCTTCCTGGTGACAACAGAAAATATGCATCAGTACTGAGTGAACTTTATTAACAGATGCTTATAGAAACTTGACATTTGCTGCATTGATATTGCCTAAATGAGCCTTTTTAATGGAGTCATTCCCTGCCCCGAAAAGAACATGTTTACGGAAATCGGAGGAAGTTAACTTTTGTAGATATCTGGTTTGGCCTTGCTAGAACTTGGCTGAGCTGCCGAGATAGCTGCCTCTCTGTTTCTTGGAACAGACACTTGTACTTTCTTATTTTAGTTGTTAGTGTTTGTGTGTGTAGTGGAACTTGGTTTTACGGAAAGAAAATTCAATGCTGATTCTGGGGAAGGGGGTTTCTACATTGAAACTCTCATTGAGAAGCGTGTGATTAGCCATGCCGCATAAGACAGGTAAGCAACAAAGAATGTTTGGAAGGCTTTTCATTTTGGAAGTTCTTATTTTACCTGTCACATGGTTCCTTTTCTTATTGGTTTTTGTTGAAAGACAAAGCCCAAGGCCCAAGCCAAATAAACTTAGTTTTACTTATTAAGTAGTTTTTTTCAGTTACTCATTTATCTTTCCGTCTTAGATTAGATAGGGATAGATAACAGTATCTTATCTTTAGTCTTCCTTGTTCGGTTATATATATATGATGTATTCCTTCTCATTCAATAATATAAGATATACAGAATTGTTCTATTAACTTCATGGTATCAGAGCGGGTGCGAATTCGGCCTTGTTCATCATGATCTGTTAAAGTCACGTGAAGCCTCCTTGCGACCAGAGATATTTGGCGACTTGGAGACGAGAACTTGCGACCAGAGCAGAAGCCTCCTCGTGACCAGAGATATTCGGTGACTTGGAGACGAAAAACTTGCGACCAGAGGTACTCGGTGACTCGGAGACGTGAACCTACGACCAGAGATACTCGGCGACTCGGAGACGTGAACTTGCGACCAGGAGCCTCCTTGCAACCAGAGGTACTCGGCGATTCAGAGACGTGTGCCAGCGACCTGAAACCTCCTCGCGACCAAAGGTACTCGGCAACGTACACTAACTACTGCTTCTCGACGCACCCAGGAACCGGTTACACGAGTCGCGACTTGAGGAACCAGTTACACAAGTCGGACACAGACGACGATGACACTTGAGGAACTTCCACCCTTGTTCGGATCAATGAGACGATCCGGAGGAAACCCAAACGCGCCACCCTCGGCTCTTACAGTAGGTATAATACCACAACAATCTGCTTCCTCTTCGTCTACATCATCACCGATGGGAACAGAGCCAGTATCTTCTGCTGAGACACAACAAATGATAATTGCCCATAAACTGAATGGAAGCAATTACTTACAGTGGTCTCAAAGTGTTCTCATGTATTTGAGAGGAAGAAGGAAGGAAGAATACATCACGGGAGAAGCCCCACAGCCAAAACCTGGTGACAGTAATTATAATACATGGTTTGCTGAGAACAACCTTGTAATGACTTGGCTGTGTAACTCGATGACCGTAGAGATTAGTGAAGGCTACCTACTTGCTAAGACAGCAAAGGAGATATGGGACGCAGCAAGAAGAACCTATTCTGCCATAGACAACACTGCAGCACTATTTCATATCAAGAGACTACAAAGAGAGCTAAAACAGGGTTCTATGACTGTAACTCAATATTATACTGCCCTTACGCGCCTGTGGCAGCAGCTGGATATGTTTGATATCCATGAATGGAGTTGCAGTGGTGATGCTCAATTATACAGAAAAATAGTTGAGAAAGAAAGGACCTATGAATTTTTGCTCGGCCTTATAGATGCATTTGAAGACGTGAGAGGAAGAATCATGGGGTTAAAGCCGCTGCCATCGTTATTTGAAGCATTCAACATGGTAAAATGTGAAGAGAGCAGGAAGCAACTCAGAATATATTTACACCATCAGAAAACTCTGCCTTGACAGTACAAGGCAGTAATGTACTTGAACCAAGAGGAAAGAAGAATTCAAAAGGCTGGTGTGATCATTGCAACAAAAATGGTCATACTAGGGACATATGCTAGAAGCTGCATGGCAAACCGGCTAATCTGAAACAAAGAAGAAGACCTGAAAGCAAGAGCTATTCTGCAGTAGTTGATGAGGAGAAGAATGGAGAAACCTTAAGCCGAGAAGAATTACAAGTGTTTATTTTGCTGAATATTTCATGCTCATATCTTATTCCATATGATTGGGTTACAATATATAGAGTCCGGATGAGAAATAATATCCGGTTACAATCAATCAGTCATAAATTACATATATTGCAATATCTCAATAAATCAGGAAATATATCTTCTAGCTAATATCATGGGCAATTAATGGAGAGAATCAAGGGAGATAATCAGGGGCTTTCTAACACTCCCCCTCAAGCTGGAGAGTAAATGTCACCCATTCCCAGCTTGCTTCGAAGCCCTTCAAACTTGACTCTGGCTAAAGGTTTGGTCATGACGTCAGCAATCTGATCAGTTGAGCGCACATAGCTCAGGTTAATTGTGCCATCTTCAACCTTTTCTTTGATGAAGTGCCGATCAATGTCAACATGCTTTGTTCGGTCATGATACACAGGATTCTTGGTCATTTCAATGCTGGCTTGGTTGTCACACCAGAGGTTCATAGGTCCTTCATAGGAAATTCTCAATTCCTTCAGAAGTCTGATCACCCACATTCCTTCACATACCCCCAGGGCTACAGCTCTTAGCTCAGCTTCAGCACTACTCCTTGAGACTACTGTCTGTTTCTTGCTTCGCCAAGTGACTAGGTTTCCCCAAACATAAGTGCAGTATCCTGTGACAGATCTTCTGTTATCCACAGCTCTCCCATGATCTGCATCAGTGTAGACCTCTATGTTCCTTGTACTCCCCTTTTTAAAGAATATTCCTCTTCCAGGATTGAGTTTGAGGTAGGTCAGGATTCTGTATACTGCTTCCATATGTTCTTCCTGGGGTTGATGCATAAATTGGCTTACTACTCCAACAGCATAGCTAATGTCAGGCCTTGTATGAGTCAAGTAGATCAGTTTACCTACAAGTCTTCTGTACCTTTCTGAGTTGACTGGTACCCCGTCTGGTTTCACTTCCAGATTACATGATTCTTCCATAGGCGTCTCACTAGGTTTAGCCCCAAGTATTCCTGTTTCGTGGAGCAAATCAAGTGTGTACTTTCGTTGAGACACACTTATACCCTTTTTGGATCTGCAACCTCCATTCCAAGAAAGTACTTCATTTGTCCTAGGTCCTTCACTTGGAATTCCCTAGCTAGAGCTTTCTTGAGTTGGGAGATAGAAACTTCATCACTGCCAGTTATGACTATATCATCCACATACACAATTAGGATCGTTACCTTTCCATTACTGTGTTTAACGAAGAGAGTGTGATCAGCTTGTCCTTGGACGTAGCCAAACCTTTTGATTGCCTTGGCAAACCTGTCGAACCACGCTCGTGGAGACTGTTTCAGGCCATATAGTGATTTCTTCAGTTTGCAAACTGAGTTGGGTGGAGCTATTACTCCATCTGGGATTTCCATGTACACTTCCTCCTCCAAATCTCCATTTAGGAAAGCATTCTTCACATCTAGTTGATGTAGAGACCAATCAAGGTTAGCAGCTAGAGACAGGAGTACCTGGATGGTGTTGAACTTTGCCACAGGAGCAAACGTTTCTTGATAATCAATCCCATAAGTCTGGGTGTACCCTTTTGCAACTAATCTTCCTTTGTACTTGTTGATACTTCCATCAGGATTGAATTTAGGGGTGAAGATCCACCTGCAACCCACTGCTTTCTTGCCCTTAGGAAGTGTGGTAATATCCCACGTGTTATTTTCCTTTAAGGCTCTCAACTCCTCATATGCGGCACGTTTCCAATTAAGATCTTTCATAGCCTGTTGAAATGTTTCTGGAATCTTCACCTGTGAGCTATTCACCACAAAGGTTTGCATTCTAGCAGATAAATTGCCATAGGAGACAAATTTTTGAATAGGATGCTGAGTACATGATCTTACCCCCTTTCTAAGTGCAATGGGCCATCCTAGCTCTTCAGGATCCAACTCTGGATTGGAATCATGTTGCTGCCTTGGAATGGAAGGAACCCTACTACTACTATCCTGCTCACCTGATTGAGGACTTGAACGCTCTGTCACCCCTGCATCAATTTCAGCATTCGTTTCCATTGGGTGAGTCGGGTGAGGAGTGTTTGTGGGGTTTTGGTGCTCTAGTGGAGGTGTAGGACTAGGGGTTTTTGGTTCCGGTTCAGGGACAGTGATTTCTTCTTGTGGTATGGCAGGTTCAAGAGGGGTGGTAAGATGTGTGTTGGGATTGGTCATAGGTTCAGGTGTAATTAGCCATTCTACTCCATAGTGCTCCCCCTGAATGGGTAATTTGGGATAATAAGCATCATCCTCATAAAAAACTGTGTCTTTGGAGATTATGAGTTTTCTGGTAGTGGGACAATAACACTTATACCCCTTTTTGGTGGAGGAATACCCGAGGAAAATACATTTTTCTGCTCTAGCATCAAGTTTGCCCCCATCATGTTTATGAACAAAGACGACACACCCAAAGACCTTTTGAGGGATGGTATTGATGATAGGTGAGGTGGGGTAGGTCTCGAGGAGTTTTTGAATGGGGGTAGTGAAATGGAGAATTTTTGAGGTCATTCGATTGATGAGATAAGCAGCGGTTAGCACAGCATCTCCCCAAAACAGACTTGGAACATTTCTTTCCATCATAATAGCTCGGGTTACTTCTAGAAGATGCCTATTTTTCCGCTCAGCAACTCCATTTTGTTGAGGAGTATAGACACATGAGGTTTGGTGATGGATTCCTTCCTGCTCAAGAAATTCCCTAAAGGCTCCACTCACATACTCTTTGGCATTGTCACTTCTCAGAACTTTGATGGGAGTTTGGAATTGGGTTCTCACAAAAGAGTGAAAGTTTTTGAAAATTTGTAAAGCTTCGGATTTTTCTTTCATAAGGTAAACCCATGTGACCCGGGTGTGATCATCGATGAATGTAATAAACCACTTTGTGCCTGTTCGGGTGTTGATTTTGGCTGGTCCCCAAATGTCAGTATGAATCAATGTAAACGGGGCAGTAGGTTTGTAAGTATGTTTGGGATAAGAGGCGCGAGTTTGTTTGGCAATTTGACACGTTTCACATTGGAAAGGAAAAGAATTTTTATTGAATAAAGTTGGAAACACATGCTTCATATAATCAAAGTGGGGTGGCCTAATCTTTGATGCCACAACATTACATTTTTATTCTGAGAATTAGAGCTAACCATAGCTTTCTTTGCTCCTGCAGTCTTCATATCTTTTCCTTCAAAGTAGTAGAGTCCATCCCATTCTTTAGCAGTCAAAATCTTCCTCCCCGAGGTCGAATCCTGAAAAACACACTTAACATCATCAAAGATTACCCGACATACTTGTCCTTTAGTCAATTTGCTCACAGATATAAGGTTGCAGGTAAGAGCAGGAACAAACAAAACATTATGGATTTCCAGATCATCAGATAGGGCCACAATGCCAACACCCTCAACTTTAGTATATAGTCCAGTTGCTACTTTTACCCTAAGGTTCTCATGGCAATATTTGAGGGTTTTGAAGAAGGACTTATTACCAGTCATGTGGTCTGTAGCACCGGAGTCAACAATCCAGGTTTCATCACTAGTTACCATTGCATTAAGGGCTATAATAGAATTACCTGACTGGATCAAGTTCACGTTGGGAACAGATTTTGATTTGTTTTGTTTTTCAAGTATCTTACGAAGCATTTGAAGCTCTTCTCTGGTCAACTGGTCTCCCTCATCACCTTTTTCTTCAGAGGAGGTGTGGTGGCTTTTTCTATCTTCCCGTTGTTTCTGCTTCCCTTGGGTTGGTTTCCCATGTAGTTTCCAACATTCGTCTCTGGTGTGGCCTTTCTTGTTACAGTGATTGCACCACTTGTTCCCTTTCTTCTCAGATCCCTCGAATGTTGGGGACCTCCTCGTGACTAATGCTGAGCCATCTACTGGGGTTTGGTTACCCTGAGTGAGGTGTCTCCGGCTTTCTTCAAACTTGACCATACTGAAGACTTCAAATAGGGAGGGAAGCGGTTTTAGACCCATAATTCTGCCTCTTCTTCAAAGACATCATTCAAACCCAATAGGAAGTCATAGGTTCGTCCTTTTTCCACCAGTTGTCTGTAGTAATTAGCATCATCCATGTCCTTCCAAGGATGAACTTCAAAGAGATCCAACTGCTGCCATATCTTCGTTAAAGTGCTGTAATATTGTGTTACAGTTAAGTTTCCTTGCTTCAGATCTTTGAGCTGCCTCCTTAGATCCAATAGGGCTGCAATGTTGTCTAGTGTGGAGTAAGTCCTCTTAGCAGCGTCCCAGATTTCCTTAGCTGTGCTTGCCAAGAGGTATCCTTCACTGATTTCAAGAGTCATTGAGTTGCACAGCCAAGACATCACCTGATTATTTTCAGCAAACCAGGTGTCAAATTTGGGATCATTATGTGAAGGTTGTTTTGCCTCTCCATTGATATATTTCTCCTTACGCTTCCCACGTAGATACATTAATACACTTTGAGACCATTGGAGATAGTTGCTACCATTAAGTTTGTGAGCCACCACCATAGCTTGATGTTCAGAGGTTAGGGATGGTTTTGGATCAGAGGCTTGAGAGGTGACTAAAGGTGAAGGAGGAGTGCTTTGAGTATTTGAGGATGTACTGGACATAAGGGCCATTGGAATATTATGAACGGACCCAAAAAGGGGTGGGAATTCTGATGGGTTCATTTTCTGGATCTTTGGGAGGCACTGTTGGTTTTCCGGCGGCGGCGCGTGCAATTCACGTGCAGAGGCAGTGACGGCGCGTGGGCTTCACGCGTAGCTCCGTTCGACGTCGTCTTCAAGGGATGCGCCGATCTGAGGGCGCCGGTGAGGACTGGAGGGGCGGTGTCGTCCACGGTCTGCTCCTAGCTTCAGATCTGGGACGCCTCACTCTCTCTCTCTCTCCTCGCGTTCTCTCTCTCTATCTCACGGCAGCAACGCACGAAGTTTTCTGGGTTCAGGAGGAACCCTACGCTCTGATACCATGTTTATTTTGCTGAATATTTCATGCTCATATCTTATTCCATATGATTGGGTTACAATATATAGAGTCCGGATGAGAAATAATATCCGGTTACAATCAATCAGTCATAAATTACATATATTGCAATATCTCAATAAATCAGGAAATATATCTTCTAGCTAATATCATGGGCAATTAATGGAGATAATCAAGGGAGATAATCAGGGGCTTTCTAACAACAAGTACTCAAACGGATCCTTGAGAGACACAATAACTCATCCGTGACTCCAAAGGCGAATCTAGTAAAGTCAGGTAATTCTATCATAGCACTAAACGCCATAATGACCAATGATAATACTTGGATCGTTGACTCAGGAGCTACAGATCATATGACCGATAACAAATCTTTATTCCAAACCTTAAAGTACTGCCACCACGAGAACCTAAAGGTGAAAGTTGCAAATGGAATATTTTCCAAAGTCTGTGGTGTTGGAACTGTCAAAATTCTTGAGAAATTAGAGTTGCAGAATGTTTTATTTGTTCCAGAACTGGCATGTAATTTGCTTTCAGTAAGCAAAGTAACTAAGAGTCATCAATGTAGAGTGATCTTTGACGATGTTGGTTGTGTTTTTCAGGATTTGACAGCGAAGAGGAGGATTGGTGTTGCTAAGGAATGGGATGGACTCTATTATCTTGAAGGCACAGATAAATATGTGAGCAAGGCGTTATTTAGTTCAGATTCCTTGAATAAAGATGTATTACCGTGGCACTCTAGGCTAGGCCACCCCAATTTTGATTATATGAAGCACTTGTTTCTAGACTTATTTAATAAGAATTCAGCCCCCCTTTTGTGTGAAACCTGTCAACTTGCCAAACAAACAAGAACTACCTATCCTAAACAACCTTATAAACCAACATCACCATTCACCCTAATACATAGTGACATTTGGGGACCCACAAGAATTAAATCAACTTCTAATGCTAGGTGGTTTGTGACTTTTATTGATGACCACACTCGAGTGACTTGGGTATACTTGATGAAAGAAAAATCTGAAATTCTTAGAGTTTTCAAAAGCTTCCACGCATTTATAAAAACTCAGTTTCAAGGGGTAATTAGAATACTACGAAGTGACAATGGACGAGAATACCTTAGTACAGCCTTCAAGGAATTCCTTGATCAACAGGGAATCCACCATCAAACCTCATGTACTTACACACCCCAACAAAATGGGATTGCTGAGAGGAAAAACCGACACCTCCTAGAAATAACTCGAGCCATTATGATTGCCCGAAATGTTCCAAACTCATTCTGGGGAGAAGCTATTCTCACTGCAACCTACCTGATCAATAGAATGCCCTCAAGAGTCCTAAACTACAAAACCCCTATACAAAAATTGCTTGCAACCTACCCCAGTTCACCCTTAGTCTCAGACATTCCCCTGAGAGTATTTGGCTGTGTAGTATACATACACCATAATGATGGTAACAAGCTTGAGCCCCGAGCATTAAAATGTATCTTCCTTGGTTATTCCCCATCTCAAAAAGGATATCGATGTTACCACCCGACAACAAAAAGGGTCTATGTCACTAAAGATGCTGTTTTTTCTGAGGCCGATGCTTATTATCCCAAAATACCCATTCAGGGGGAGAATTATGACATTAACGAATGGCTAACTCTAGATTCAACACACCTAAACATCGACATCCCTACTAATTCACCTATTGTCCCTGAACCTGAGCTAATAGACAACCTCGAACCAACAATCCCACAACACCAAAACTCTCAACCTAACCACACCAACTTGGGAACCGGTGCGGAAAATGACATAGGGGTGGACCAGCAGCAAAACGCCGAGTCAGATGATGTAGACGAGCAATAAGAAACTGGAGTCCCTCCCATTCCAAGGCATGACCAGGACTCTGACTCAATGTTAAATCCTGATGATCTCGGTTGGCTCTCAGAAAAGGTGTGAGATCTTGTACTCAGCATCCAATTAGTAAATTTGTTTCATATGATAAATTATCACCGAGAATGCAGGCATTTACTACAAATCTCTCAAATGAGAGGATACTAAGGACATTCCATGAGGCAATCGAGAACCCAAATTGGAAGCAGGCTGTTAAAGAAGAATTGGAAGCGTTGAAGAAAAACAGAACATGGGAAATCACTGATCTACCCCCAGGAAAGAAGATAGTGGGTTGCAGATGGGTGTTTACCATAAAATACAATCCAGATGGAAGCATAAGTAAGTATAAGGCCAGGCTTGTAGCCCGGGGATATACACAGTCCTACGGAATTGACTATCAGGAAACCTTTGCCCCAGTAGCAAAACTTAACACCATTAAGGTTCTCCTATCAGTAGCAGCAAATCTAGAGTGGCCTCTCTACCAGCTAGATGTAAAAAACGCTTTTCTAAATGGGGATCTCGAAGAGGAAGTATATATGGAGATGCCAGCTGGATTACAGAATTCCAGTAATAATTCTCCAAAGGTTTGTAAACTGCAGAAGTCGTTGTATGGGCTGAAACAATCCCCTCAAGCTTGGTTCGGGAGATTTTCTCGTACCATGAAAAAAATGGGATACTCACAAGGCCAATCAGATCATACCCTGTTCATAAGGCATGCAGGCAATCGAATAACTGTCCTTATAGTATATGTGGATGATATTGTAATTACAGGAAATGACGAGGATGCCATAAGAAGATTGAAGAAATCCTTGGCAACTGAGTTTGAGATGAAGGATCTTGGACAACTAAGATATTTTCTCGGGATGGAGATCGCTAGATCTAAAAGGGGAATTAGTGTCTCCCAAAGGAAGTATACTCTTGATTTACTGCAAGAGACTGGGATGCTTGGAGCCAAACCTGCAGAAACTCCCATGGAGGCTGACTGCAACTTAGAATACAAAGCGGATGGTATACTTGTCGACACAGGAAGGTATCGAAGGCTAGTAGGAAAACTTATCTACTTAGCTCATACTCGTCCAGATATAAGTTATGCTATAGGGGTAGTAAGTCAATTCATGAATAAACCCTAAGAGCATCATATGGGAGCTGTCCAGAGAATTCTGCACTACTTAAAAATGAATCCAGGAAAGGGATTGTTTTTTGGAAAGGATGGGTCTAGAAGTATAGAAATTTATACTGATGCAGACCATGGAAGATCGTGGTTGGATAGAAGATCCACCACAGGGTATACTACTTTCTTGTGGGGCAACCTAGTGACTTGGCGAAGTAAGAAGCAACCTGTGGTCTCTAGGAGCAGTGCTGAAGCAGAACTAAGAGCCTTGGCTCTCGGAGTCTGTGAAGGGATCTGGATAATCAGAGTTCTAAAAGAACTGAGACTTCTGCACAATGCACCAATGAAACTATGGTGTGATAATAAGTCAGCTATAGAAATGGCTAGAAACCCTGTTCATCATGACAGGACAAAACATGTTGAAATTGATATACACTTCATCAGGGAGAAAATTGAAGAAGGCACTATCAAATTGTCCTACATTAGAGCCAAAAGTCAAGTAGCAGATTTACTTACTAAGCCATTACCAAGAGATTCATTTGAAGGACTAAAAAGCAAGCTAGGAATGGTCAACATTTATTCTCCAGCTTGAGGGGGAGTGTTGAAAGACAAAGCCCAAGGCCCAAGCCAAATAAACTTAGTTTTACTTATTAAGTAGTTTTTTTCAGTTACTCATTTATCTTTCCGTCTTAGATTAGATAGGGATAGATAACAGTATCTTATCTTTAGTCTTCCTTGTTCGGTTATATATATATGATGTATTCCTTCTCATTCAATAATATAAGATATACATAATTGTTCTATTAACTTCAGTTTTTTTTGGTTTAGTTTCTTTTTATTATTAATTCAGAAGTCAACAACAACAACAACAAAGCCTTATCCCACTAGGTGGTGTCGGCTACATGGATCACACGATGCTATAAAGTCCTATCCAAAGCCAAATCTTTGGATAGATTGTTAATTGACATATCTCTCTCAATAACTTCACTAAGCGTTGTCTTCGACCTTTCTTTATTCTTTTTTAGAGGACTCCATATTGTTTGCTCAACTCTTCTTACCGGCGTGTCCCAAAGCGTTCTTTGTACGTGATCAAACCATCTCAATCGGTTTTCTATCATTTTCTCCTCAATAGCAGTCATTCCAACTTTTTCTCTTATATGTTCATTACGGATCTTGTCTTTTCCTGTATGACCATACATCCATCTTAACATTTTCATCTCAGCAACTGTCACTTTATGTTCATGTTGTCCCTTCAAAGCCCAACATTCACTGCCATATAGCATTGCTGGTCTTATAGTAGTGCTGTAAAACTTTTCTTTGACCTTATTTAGTACTTTCCGATCACAGATAACTCCTATTGTTTTTTTCCATTTAAACCACCCCACTTGAATTCTATGATTAACATCTCCATCAATTTTCCCATCTTTTTTTATAATTGATCCCAAATATTTGAATCTTTCCACTTGTTGAATAACCTGGTCTCCCAATCTGACCTCTGACCCTGTACTAATTTGTCTCTTATCAAAACTGTAATGTATATATTCTGTCTTGCTTCTACTTAAATTGAAACCGTTTGATTCCAAGGTTCTTCTCCATGTCTCAAGTTTACTAATAATCTCTTTTTTTGACTCAGCTAATGGAATTATATTATCAGCAAAAAGCATGTACTTCGGAATTTCTTCTTTGATATGTTCAGTTAGAACATTGAAGACTAGGTTAAACAGATAAGGGTTTAAAGATTATCCTTGATGTAGGTTAATTCTTACAGGGAAGTCCTTTGTCTCATCACCTGGTGTTCTAACACTAGTTGTGACCCTCTCATACATGTCTTGTATGATTTTAATATAAGCAACACACACCCCTTTCTTTTCCAAGGCTCTCCAAAGCACTTCTATAGGCACCCGATCGTAAGTTTCCAAATCAATAAAAATCATATGCAAGTCTCTTTTATGGTTTCGGTACTTTTTTATTAAACCCCTTAGCAAATAGATTGCTTCTGTTATCAATCTTCCTGGCATGAACCCAAATTAGTTTTCAGAGATACAAGTCTCTTATCTCAACCTATGTTCTATCACCTTTTCTCATAATTTCATGGTATGGCTCTTGAATTTAATCCCTCTGTAACTAGTACAGTTCTAAATATCTTTTTTATTTTTGTAAATAGGTATTAAAATACTTTTTTTTCAATCATCAGGCATTTTCTTAGAGTGCAAAATCTCATTGAATAACTTAATAAGCCACAACATCCCACCTTCACCCAAACATTTCCAAACTTCAAGTCCAACTGCTTTATTATTTTTCATTTTCTTGAGAGTTTCCTTAACTTCACTACTCCCTCTGTTCCTTATTATAAGAGACATTTAATGTTTATGGCATGTTCCTATATATAAGAGACACTTAAAAGTTATCTCTACTTTTTTGTGTTAATTTCCTGTTTTACCCATATTTATTGTCTCCAACTCACACTCTCTCTCCTTCTCACTTCTCTTTCTTTTAATAATTTAATTATTCTTTCTCATGCTCTCTCTCTTTATTAATAAGGGCATTTTTGGAAAAAAAATTATACTTTTTACACATTAATTGTTCTTAACTAATTTTAACTATTTTTTTTATCAACGTAATTCAGTTATTCGTCTCTTATAATAAGAAACGGAGGGAGTAATTCGAATTCTTTGATAAAAAACAAAATTATGTTCTTCTTCTCCAATTGTCAAATCTTCAAGCTCATGAGTCGATCCTTCGCTCCCATCATTAAATAGCTTATAAAAGTAAGCATCCCAATGATCCTTAATATCACCATCAGTAACCAAAACTCTACCTTCTTCGTTCTTTATACATCTTACTTGGTCTAAATATCTTGTTTTTCTTTTTTTGTTCTTTGCAATCTTATAGATCTTGCATTCCCCGACCTTAGTCCCTAGATCCTTATAAACTCCCCAAATGCTTTAGTACGAGCTTCTCTTACTGCTCTCCTAGTTTCGTTTTTAGCTACACGGCACCTTTCTCAATTTTTAGTATTACTACACAAATGTAATGCTTTAAAACATTCTCATTTATGCCTAATTTTCTCTTGTGCTTTCTCGTTCCACCACCATATCTCTTTATCTCGCCAATCTCGACCTTTCGATTCACTCAAGATTGCTTTGGCAACCTTTTGAACCTTTCTAGTCATTTCTATCTACATAAGATTAGCATTTCTTTGTATTTCCCATACCCCTTCATTTAAAAGAGTCCTTTTGAAAATATCTCGTTTCTATCCCTTTAATTGTCACTATTTGACCATTGGGGTTAACACTCGTTGGTGCTTTTGTTTTATACACTTAATACGTACATCAAGGATCAGTACTTTATATTGTGCTGTCATGTCATCTCCAGGAATCATTTTACAGTTTGTGCAGAGTTTTCTATCAGGATTCTTTACCAAAAAGAAATCGATCTGTGACCTATGGGTTCTACTCTTATAATTGATTAAATGCTCATCCCGCTTCTTAAAACAAGTGTTAACAATCTTGAGGTTATACGCAAGGAAGAAATCAATAATAGCTTGCCCTTTATTATTACGCACTCCAAAACCCATATCATCATGAGCCTTAGCATATTGTCCTGCGGCTTTACCAGCATGTCCATTTAGGTCACTGCCAATAAAAATCTTTTTCATGGTTAGTATACTTTGAATCAAACCCTTCATATCTGTCGAAAATTTCTTCTTAAGATGGTCTTCCGCTCCTACTTGAGGTGCATAAGCACTAATCACATTGATAATATCCCTCCCCACAATTATTCTTAAAGAAATGATTCTGTCTTCTATCTTTTTGACTTCCACCACATTCTGTTTCCATTCATTATTAATGATAATACCAGCTCCATTCCTTGTGCCTACCTTTCTTGTATATCAAAGTTTAAATCCATTAGTAAATTCAAAGGCCTTCTCTCCAACGTATTTAGTTTCTTGTAGGCACAAAATATTGATCTTCCTTTTGCCCATTACTTCCACTACCTCCCTTGATTTACCATACAATGTCCCAAAGTTCTAAGTGTCAAACCTGATCTTGCTTTCATGAACTAACTTTAGCCGTCTCTGTCCATAAGAGTATGGTAGCCCATGCTCATTTAACACTACATTCGGACGACAATGCAACGGCTCTTGCTTATTTCTCACTGTACTCGAGCCATACAGTACGTCACTTCCGAGCAACGACCTAGCAGTAACACAATTTCTTCGTTGATCCATATCATAAAAGATTCGACAGAGTTTTACGTTGGCTGTCAAGGGCTTAACACAACCTTCTTCCTGGACTTGGGACTGACTATGCAATATAGGCGGAGTTTATTAATTCATAAGTCAATCAATGAAATTCATTTTTACAAGGTTACGATAGAAACTCTAACATATGGAAGATATGAAATTCAGCACCGAATGTCTATGGAGATAGATTTACAAATTAGAATGGCATGGCATAACTAGGCGAAGGGTTGTTAGCAATACATGGGAGGAATGGTGGTAAATAAGTAATATTCTATTAATAGGCTGTTTGAATGGAACCAAATTATGATTTGAAGGATAGATTGTGAATAGATTTAGGAAGAATGAATTTGGTGAAAAAAGTGATTTTGATAAAATGAGAATGTTTGGATGGTTGTTATCAGAAATTTTTTTCCACAAGTTAATATAATAATTAGATAAAAGATTGATTTTAATTTATATTTTTGTTTGAAATAGTAAATGATATATGAAAAAATATAATTAATTTATATTATCTCCGGTGCTTAGTAGAAGAGTTAATTTTGTATTCAATTTAATTTTGAATATAAGACATATATCTACCTTGTCTGACTCATTTATTTATTTTTTTTGAAGTAGTCATCATATTAATTTGAACATGTTGAAAGTTTTATCAAATAGTAGTCCCAATGCATATTCTTACCAAGTATTTTAAAGAATACGAAACTTATTTATTATAAATAATTAATTTAATTAATTGTCTTAATATTAACAAATTAGTTATTTACCTCTTATATTAAGAATCGGAGGTAATAATTGATATGTGTATATATTTTTATATCCCAACCAAATCATGGTTTTACCTTTAAAAGCAAAAAAAAAAATATTCACTTTGTGAAAAACCATGATTTTCAAATGAGAAGTGATTTTACAAAAAAAAAATTATGGTGTTTGGTTATTTTTATTCACACTATGGTTTCAAATTCAAAAATGATTTTAAAGAAAAAAAATGATGTTTGGATGGTTTTTTCTCAAAACCATAGCTTTCTCTTTCTTATCAAAAAAGGACGAAGGTTACTTTCTATTTCCATCATGCATATTATCTAAATAAAAAACAAATTGAGATTGGAAAAAATGAATGTCGGCTTAGGATATAACCAATCCTGACACATCTCTAGTTGGAAAAGAGGATAAGAGAAATAATAAGAAAGTAAATGATAAAAAAATAATCTATGAATTTAGGTATCAATTAAGTTTTGGGTCAATTGAAGTAGAATTGGAGACAAGTAGTGAAGGGGCATGAGAGTCCTTTTAGCCTTATATGATTAGTTCTGAGAAGTCCTAACATTTCGCAGTTAGTTCGAGATACTCATTAATTCGAGATACTCATTAGCTCTTGTTTTAAGAAATGAATTATTATTTTCTTTTAATTTAAAACGCAGGCACTAACAACTTATAAGTAATATCAAACCACCTGCAAAAAAGCATTCTTGCTATTAAATTATAAGGTCATTGTCCCAAAAAATAGATTCTATATGAAATTATTCTAATTTGGCTGAGGAGTAGGGAGCAAGAAAAGAAAACATTGATTACAAATGCTTAATACTCTTCCAGTCGTAAATGTAAGACCCTTATACACTAGTGTGTATAAGGGTCTTACATTTAGGATCGGAGGAGTATAATCTAACTAAATGGGAATTACACATTAAATTAAATGCATCCAAATTAGTAACATGCTTGCTATTGAAATAGTAAGATCTAAATCGTCTAAATTTAATCAACAATCCAAATTTAAAAATTTTAATTCATAATTTTTTAAGTAATAAATTTGTCTTTTTAAATAGTAGTCAAACGAGGCCGTATATTAAGGACCAGAGGTAGTATCGTTTTAGCAATTTTCTTACTAATTTTTTTGTTTACCTTGAAAAAAAAAAAGGTGTGCGCACAAGAGAGAATTAAATTAATCAGAAATGAATTATTAATTCAAAGCATACGGACAACCAATTATTGGAGGTAGCCGCTTCAGATGATTTTGACTAATAAATTAAACAAGATGATTCTGGAGCTTCGTTTATAATTAAATGAATTTAGTAGTAAGTCACATCCACATCTTTATCATGCTGCTGACAACGTAGAGGTAATACTAACTCTAATTATAAGGTTCCGTTCATACACTATAAACAGGATCTTATAATTAGGACCGGAGGTAGTATATCATATATTTTGTTCTTATTAATCATATCCACAAATCTCCACATTATTTTTTTAATTTTATTTATTAATGTTTTATAGGGGACTATTCATTAATTGACCAGAAGTTCTGATTGTTGGTTGTGTTAGTATTGGCACTATAGTTACATGTAATAACCTTACATTAAACCATTCAAACCAAATGAGTGTAATTATCAAACGATGTTGATCGTATTCAAAGATGGAGACACAATATTAAAAGAAGAAATAGTTTTTTAGTTACGTTATCAATTTGATTTTTGTTCGTTTCTTTTAGCTTACCTTGATTTGTTTTTAGTGTTTCCATTTTTGGCCAAAAAATAATAAACAAAAACTAATCAAGAAGAATAATTTAGTTTGAGACCAATATTAAGAATTAATAAAGTGTAATATACGTACAATTTGATATGATTTAGTAAAATTATTTGAAGATTTATGCATACGTCCATCTCTATCTTTACCCGCAGCAGAAAAAATGTGACTTCCAATTAGTTTGATTTATAGACGATTTAGTAGCTATTGATCTCCAAGAAATTAAAATTAGACCAAACATGAAGCTTCCTTCTTCTGACACACAACATTAATTAATTCAGGGGATAAACATTAAATACCTTAATTAATTACTCGTAGAATTATAAGCCCTTTAACACTTAAAACTCCTAAGTCCTAATGGATGGGAAAAGAAAAAAAAATTTTAAACGCCAAATGGAATATTTGCACTACATTTACACGCTCAACTCTCTTCCTCTAATAATATATAATAATCGGTGAAGAGCAAGAAATCTGGATCTCATGCACGTTTTATTTTAATTAGAGATTTGTATTTGGTGCAAATTTTTGGACCAATGAGATTTAATTTAATTTGTCTATATAGTTCATATTTTAGTTAATATTTTTCTGCTAAATTTAATAAAAATTACAGAAAAAATTATTTTTTATTAAAAAAATTAATACAATGGATATTTCATCAATGACAATCTTTCAAGACATAGCAAAAGGCACAAGATCCTAAGTCCCATATATATTTCCAATATATGACTTATGGCAAGACACATTAATCTTTAAAACGTCATAGTAACAAACAATATTGTGGTATTTTACATTTATACACTTAATACTATTACTACTACTATTATGATGACCTAATGAAAAAGACAAGCATGACAAATTATGCAATGATTAGAGAGCAAGAGAGTTTGGAGACAAAAAGTTAGAAAGCAATAAAAGGTATAGACACACATATCTGTTTATGGTTGAAATTAGTTGAGATTATTAAAATTTGGAGTTTGTAGGGAAGCATGGAGGCACATGGAAACAGTACAAGAAACGGCATAAAGTGGGCAAATCATGTGCAGTACAGATGTAGACCTTTTAATGATCTACATGTACATATACTAACCCCAATTCTTAATATAAGATTCAGTTAACTAATTTAGAAAAATTAAGAAAGTTAAATAAATTACTTTATATCATTTATATGTATATGTTTATATTGTTTTCGTCCAAATTAATTTGTTCTATTTATAAACTAATACATAATTATGTACATATGAATTTCAAATAGATCACATAACATGTAGTCATATATTATAATTAGCTATTTTATTAAACTTCTTAGTCTTCTCAAATTAATCAAATGAGTATTGATCAAATGGGTTTGAGGACTGAAAAGATATTATATATATAATTAAAGGATCAAATTGAAATTATATATAAAGTTACAGGGCAACAAATATACTTTTATCGTCACAAAATTAGTTAAAATTAATTAAATGTCAACCATTTTTAACTTCCTAAAATCATTCTTTAATCGGTACAGTTCATTTCGGAGGGAGACGGCGGTAGAAAAGCATTAACTAACCTAATAGTGAAAGAGGCAAGAGGGCATTTTATGATCATAAATAATCCATTATTTTTTTTTTTGGTATAAGGTCTTGTATATTAAGGACCATGAAATATTATGTTATATATAGGGCTAGAGTGAGTAATTTGCAAGAGATTAATATATAATTTGAAAAGACTAGTGGAAGAATATGATCGAAATTGATTAAGAAAATGAGAGAGAGATTATATATAGCTCCTCCATCTTTGATTCAAACTTGAAAGGCAAATCCTTCTTTTAATCTCTTTTAAAATTAATTATTATCGTGAGGAAACCAATGACAAATTAATCTCTTCTCATTGGGCCCCTCTTAAAATTAGTTGTTAGATTGTTTATATTAATCCATCTTCTATTTAATCACGCCAATGTGCACATGAACGTTTATTAAGCTGCCTCTTTTGACTTGATAATGAGTTTATAGCATGATTAATATTATTTCTGGTCTTTAATATAAGACCTAGTTCACTAATTTGGAGAAATTAAAAAAATTCGCTAAGTTAATTATTTGTAATAAGTAGGTGTTAATTTTCCTATAATATGCCATTACTAATCATATGTATTAGCCAAATCTATTATTTGATAGAATCTTTAACATGTGCAACTACTACAAAACCTACTTGAAAAAAATCGATAAATATTAAAAGTATAGTGGATTTAAGTCTTATATTTAGAACCAAATTAAAAGTCAAACTAACTGTATAAGAGTTAGTTTGACTTTTAATTTGATCCTGAATATAAGATCCCAATCGATTTTGCTTTTTATATTTATCCATTTTGTCAAGATAATCCTTATAATAGTTGCACATGTTAAATGTTTAATCAAATAACATTTGATTAGCAAAAGTATTTTAGGTACGACAATACCTATTTATTACAAATAACTAACTTAACTAATTTTTTTAATCTACTCAAATTAATCTACTATCTCTTATATTAAGGACTGGAAGTAGTATTTATTATCATTTTACCATCACCAAACTTAATTACGTTTTCTATAATAATCAATAGTATTAATGGTTCAATGTTCATACCTGTCTTGGGCCATATATCATGGCTATCAGTTAGAGAAATTCATTATTACAAAACAATAACTTTTTTTTTAGTTAAATAACATGATGAAATATGGGTACAGAATTAATTGTTTGTATAAATTTCAAAATTTTAGGATATTTATTTTCAAATTATGGCTAAAATATTAAAAAAATATTCTGCTGAATGCACACGCACAAAGATATAATAAAATAATTGATAAGCCTAGCTGCATCTTATGACGTGTAATTTGGCAAACAAATACTAACCATTTTCGATTGAATGTTTGAAAATTATGAGATGAGATATTGGGTGGCTAACTAACCCTTGTTCAAACTTCAAAGTTCAAATCACCTTTTATTTAATTAATAATTCCAGGACGTTTCTGCATTAAATTAAACTACTGGAAATATAATGGAGACATATCATCGTGCTAACTAATTAAAGTTATTGATTTGATTTTAATGTCATGTAAATTATTTTGGCACTGTCTTCCGCGAAATTATTATAGATTATATTTTAAAAAATTGGAATGAGAAGTATTTTAATTTATGATTTTGGATTAATATATGCTAATTCATGAAAGGAAGTCTAAGCGTTAAGACATCATAAAATACATCTGCCGTTTGAATTAAAACGAAAAAAAATTTATATATCCTCAGCTTGTATTAAGTGAAAAGCCACTATCACTTTGCATCATTTTATATTCGCTAAAATATACATTTGGTCCTTTAACTTTGTACAATATTTCAATTTAATCGCTTAACTTTAAAAAATATACTTTTAGTCTTTTAACTCTAAATTTTTCTTTTTAAAAATGATAACATTAAGATCTTAAATGTTGATAAAATATTCTCAAATGTTAACATATTAAGTTTAATTTGTAAAAGTATGATTGTTACAAAAAAAATTATCATTAAAACCTTATGATTTTAGAGTTAAAGGAGCAAATGTATGCTTTTTAAAATTAAGGAACCAAATTGAAACTTTATATAAAGTTAAATAACCAAATGTATATTTTAACCTTTTATATTTATGTATACATATTCCCTCGGAACGCATCAACTCGCATCATTCTTAATTGCACAGTTACGTTTACACAACTCAAGAAAGATATATACATTTTAGGTGAAGTTCATCTCAGATCTCTTTTATAAGAAATGATCTTCTTTTAGATGTTTCCTTGTTTCTTAACATATAAAAGATGCTTCGAAAATTGTCCAAGTCATTAATTTTTTCCAACTCAAAAATGCCATTTGTTTGAAACGAGATTAAAAATACATTAATTTAATGACCTTCATTGCATGAGGGTAATCCTGAAAAAAAAATCAAATTTAAAGCATTTTAATGAGATTAATCAATTTAATTAAACTTAGATTTCTTGATATGTGCAAGACAGGGAAGGGGGAAGGAAAATAATAAAAAAAACACAGAGAGAGAGAGAGAGAGAGAGAGAGAGGAAGATAGAGAGAAAATTCAGAACCTAATTTCATCCCATTTGTAAGGCATACAAAGTAAATGTGTTTAAATGCTATTTATAAGTTTTTTTAATCAACTATTTAGAAGTTTCAACCTAATCCTAAGAATTACTAATAAAATATTTTAGAATTCTAAAATTAAATGTAAATGATAACTAATGATAAAATATAGAGTAATAATAGAATTCTAGCAAAATAAAAACGTAATATCTTCAACCAAAAAAAAACGTAAATCTAAAAATTCTAATTAATGATTATTTCATATCCCATCATATATATATAAAGTCAGTTATAAGAAGTATAATAAGAGCAAATTAATTATAACAATAACCTTCTGTGATGCCAGTATTTTTCCGGAAGTCATATTAAATTCAAATAAATTTATAGAGAACACTTACATCAAGTTTTTATATTGAATATGTCAAATTCTTTAATTACAACTGATCATGTGTCCTATTTTTTAATTTTAAAAATAAGACTTATGATCATGTATGTGTTATTGAAAAACTTGATATAATAAATATAAAAGAATTTAATTGAAGTATTGTTATGAATTCGTATTAAGTTGAGTAAAATCATATTTATGTGAAACTCTCCCAAAGATTTTATATACATCTATTAATACCTAAACCCTAGACCTTAGTTAAGTGGGAAAAAAAAAACCTCAAACCGCTTTAAATCAATTGTTGTCGAGGACAACAATAATTCGTGTAATTTCAGCCCTCAAAATGGGAAGCAAGAAAGACAAGAAAAAGCATCTCCAATCCATATCTTATATGCCATTCAAAAGAATCTAAGTCTATTTTCTTCTTTCTTCCTTCCAAAAGGGACTGCAATGAGAGAGAAACAAATCAAAGCACAAAACAATAATTAATTATTTAGTTAATTAATTAACGGAGAGACTAATTGAATCACACACACACACACACACACACACTCATCTCCATACGTTCTCTACATATATATACCTCTCTCAGTATTCTATTGCATCCATCCATCCATTTCGATTTTAACAATGAGAAATGGTTAATAATCACATTAAACTAATTACGTTATTTAATAATCAAACATAATAAATTATTATATCATTCTATTTTTTTTAGATCATACTAATTTATAATAATAAATATATATTATTAAAATTAAATATATTGGTTTTTTATTAAAAAAAATTCTTGAACCATTGGGTTATAATCATGGGAGAGAGGAATACGGAGAGGATCATCACACACACACACACATATATATAGTTATTATAGAAAGTACTAATGGAAGTTAAGTTTAGTAGAACCATCAGTTTCTTATAACATAATAAATTAGTGTTTGAATTCTTATTGAAAGATGTTACATTTAGTATATGATAATACCTCAAACAAGTCTTCAATTAAAAAAATACATATTCTATTTTAAAAAAAAAAAAAAGCTACTGAGAGCGAATGGAAGCACCCTAAATGTATTTTTAAATAACCTAGAAATCCGGAGAATTTCATAATTCAGATGTGAAATGAGTAAAGCAATTAAGAAAATTTTGGGTTTGTAAGTTAGGTCAACATGAACGAGTGGCGGAGCCAACCATTCAGTTTGACAAAATAATGCCTTCATTGCCTTATTATAAAAAGCTTTAATTTAACCATGCATCAAGCAAACCATCAAAATTATATATGTTTACCCGCCAACTGGCTTTGCCTATAATTATATCAAATATTTCTTTTTAAAAAGTTAGCAATATTCAATTACTATCATCGTTATTATTATAATTATCATTAGACTCCATTCAAAGCTTCTTGCATGACAAGAAGAAATATTTATGAATATTTACATGTACATACATACAAGAAAGGCATTAAAATATATATAATTTAAAAAAAAATCTCAATTGTTTCCCCACTATTGTTAATGCTGTTTTGATGCATATCACATGAACACCTAAGTGAAAACACACATTAGAAAATCTTGGCCCTTTTTGAATAAACTTTTTGTTTTTAATATTACCTGCTAGCTTAAATTTGAACATTGTAGAACTTACATAGTTATCCATTTAACACACACACACACACACACACAGACCAGCTATTCCAACATAATTTTTATTATTGTAGTTTTAGTTTCTCAAGGTTTGCTGTGAGATATTTCACTGAACACATTTGATACTCTTTAGTACCACTTTGTTTTTATATATATAAGTCACTTGTATTTTATTCTCACATATGAAGAAATGCATTAAAGTAATAAAATTTTCACACTTGCCCTTATTAAAGAGAGGGTGTTGAAAAAAAAAATATCTTGTATATTTTCTCATACATATTTTTTTATTGTGTTTAATACGGGTAAAATTGAAAAACCATCATTAATTATATTACAAGTAACTTATATTTAAGAACAAACCTTTCTCTTACAAATGACTTATACACACACGAACATAGTGGTATACTTTATTTGATAGTTAGGATTGCAAGGAGCATTCCAATAATGAAATCGGGGCGCGCGCACACATATATATTTTATTTTTTAAAAATATTTTTATATAACTATCGTATTTAATATTATTAAGCTAATTTTTTTCAAAAAAAATTTAATGCTATAAAAAATAATAACGCAAAAAGGTCTAGAGAATGAAGACATACAGATAAGATAAAGGAGTTTAATGAATTTATGATGGTCATGGGATTATATAACCTGAAGTTTGATTAAACAAATGTTGGACCAATGCATCTCTCTCTGTCTTCACAGGGAGATAGAGATAGAGAGAGAGAGGGTCCACAGGAAAAGAGCCAACTTGGAGGCAATGTTTTAAAAGCCGGATCGGAAGTCAAACCGGAAAGATCAACGGGTCATGGTTCAATCGGTCGGATCGGTTGGACCGTTCGGTTAGACCGGTAACGCAATAATTAATTTAAAACAATATTATATACATATAATTAATATATATGAAAAATATCAAATTATTAAATAATTTAGAAATGCATTTAAATAATCTAAAATTATAATGAAATCATTGAAAATGGACTAAAACCTTATATATTTAAATTTATGTATGTTTAAAATATTTAATGATATTACAAATTATCAATTCATTCAAATCAAAATATTTTTTTAAAAGATAGACCAAATATCGAAACAAAAAGACTAGCGACTCACGATTTTAACACCACAATATATGAAATTTTCAATGAAATAATACTATATGGTTATAAATAGTCTAAAAATATATTAGGATATTTAAGGGGATCAATTTTTTTATTTTTCTTCTATTTTTTAAAATTTTTTTAGTATTTTTCAGTCAGGCTAAAAAACCGTCCAGTTTTCTGAAAACCGTTCCGGTTTCCGGTCCAACTCCGGTTTCCGGTTTAATAACGGCTCAACTCCGGTCCAATCCGGCTCAACTATGTGAACGGTTTTTTGGTCCAAACCGAGCCGTTAACGAGTCCGGGTGACGGGTCAACCGGTCCGACCGTCCGGTTCGGTCCGGTTCTTTAATCATTGCTTGGAGGCAGTTGTGCACAGTAATGAAGAAATACCAGTCAGCACTCAACACCCTCTTTGTATTATGAGAGTAACGTATTACTGAGGCATCAACATCCTCACCCCCCCCACCTTCCTATACGGGAGTGGCTTCTCTCGGCCGCGTGTTTGGTCCGCTGCCTGTTGCAGCGACGCGGTTTTGTAGCTGATTTCCTTCTTTTCTTTCTTACATTTCCACAGGTGAGGCTGTGTCAAGAGAAAGAATAGGAGAGAAGACTGTTCTAATTTTTGAAAAGTTGATTGTAATTGGCATCCACTCAAAGGAAATAAAAAATTTACAAAATACTACTAAATAAAAATAATAGAAATGATTTTGAAGAAAAAATAAAATTAAATGAAAAAAATTAAAATAAATAAAATAAGTTTGTAGCTATAAAATATTTCTATATTTCTCAGTAAAAATTAGTAGAAGATAAAGAGTTAAGTTCTATCCAACACTTTGAAGTATTTTTCAATAGCATTCAGTGTTTTATAATATTTTTATGCATTTAGCATACTAAAGTTTTTTTTTTTCAGTAGAACTTAATATTCTAACTTTAGGAGGCTCATTGCTATTTAGAAAATATTTCAAGGAGCAAAATTACATTAAAAATTACTTTAGATACTAAGTATTACTAAAAAAATATTTAAAAATTTTGGATGCACAAAAAATTACTTTAAAATATTGAATGTTATTAAAAAAATACTTTAAAGTATTGGATAAAAGTTAACTCTTTATCCCTTTGATCTTATTTATAAAACAGAGAGAGAATATTTTTTTCTGACTTTATTTATAAGTTACTTTATTAAATTTTCAATATGAATATACTATTTTACCCTTCAATTATTATAGTGTAGATATTTTTTTTAAATGTGTATATGTTAAATAGGTGTAAAGTTAGAGAATTACTATATTTTAATAAAAAAATTAATATAATTTAATATTTTTCTTGATTTAAAGTGCCTTGTAATAAATAGGACCAGAGAGAAGTATCTTTTACTAATTTTTACTTAAAAATAAAGAAATATTTTGTATCTATAAAATCATTTTATTTGTTTTAATTTTTCTTTCATTTAATTTCATTTTCTCTTAAAATCATTTCTATTATTTTTATTTAGTAGTATTTTGTAAATTTTTTTATTCCTTTTGGGTGGATCCCAATTACAATCAACTTCCCAAAAATTAGAACAATCTTCTCTCCTATTATCTCCCTCGGCACAACCTCACCAGTGGAAACGCAAGGAAGAAAAGAAGGAATTCAGCTCCAAAACAGCATCACTTCAAGCAGCGGACCAACACGCAGCACAATCATCACCCTTATTCATTCCTCCTCATCACTTTGCATGGAAATGCAGCGCATGATTTCACTTGTTGTACCATTCAGATAAGCTGAATACTTGCTACTTCTTAATCATGCTACTCCTCCTCCGGTCCTTAATATAGGACCCAATTCTTGAGTTAGTTTTGATTCTAAATATAAGACCAATTTCTTATATTTATCAATTTTCTCTAAATTACCCATATGGATACTCTCTCAACTATAATCAAGTAGAAGATGAAGAGGGGATATTAAAAAAAATGATTATAGTGTTTTAGAAAAAATGTGTCACTTTTTTTTATAATTAATTAACTTACCTAACTTCCTTAATCTAATCAAATTAGTTCAATAGGTCTTATATTAAGGATCGGAGGAGTATTATTTTTTTTCTTGAGGCATCCACGACGTATGTAGGTGCGGTGTCTGTGTACCCAGTTTTCCTGCTAAGCTGAGTCATAAAAGAGGTCATGCTGGCGTGCGTATAATGCCTCAGCGAAACGGTTGAGAAGCCAAAGCCTAATTTCAAGGACCTTTAACCCTTTTGGGCGAAGACGTGAAGTGAGAACATAACCGACCTGGTTTTTGGATTTTGGTGCCGTGTTGGTCAACTTAACCGACCTGGTTTTTGGAATTTGGTGCCGGAATTTTTACATGTAACCTTGTTTGGAAAAGGAATAAGAACATGTAATCAATGGTTTCTCTTTTGAATGATTGAGTAACAACCACTTTTGACTGCACACAACTCAATGAAGCTTAAAAGCTGCTTTGAATCATGGATTGTTTTGAACAACATGTCCATCTTTTTCTATGCTTTTTTATCAAACTGGTCTGGGCAAACATTAAAATGGAGATACGTAAATGGGGAGATGAATTTTGACTGATGAATTTTGATCCCAGTGCGAAACTTACAAACTGGTCTGGTTAAACAAGGTACTCCCCAAACAAAAGAACAATGATGATACGTAATCAAGTGTGTGACATGCGCTTTTGATTGCTTTCTGAAAACAACATTTGAAAATGCAGAAAAACAAAAAGAACTATGCTCACATTTTTGGATCAATGACCCACCCCACAAATAAAACATGTTCAAAGCACCTCATGATTTAAGTAATGCGCTTCATTACACGTGGAGTATCACCCTGCATATCACGCCCATCCATTATACCCGACACAAGAAAAATATTACACGACAATTGAAGTTTGAGTCCGATTAATTTACTGCCCTTAATGATATTCAATTCTAGTCTTCAATTTAAAAAACGTGGAACAAATACTGATGGCTCGTTAGGGGGGGGGGGGAAGGTGTAATCAGCTTGCAAAATAAGAACGAGAAATTGAGGTGCATGGAATCCGTTAACTTGGAGTACACATACAGAGGACCTCTGAACGTTTTTATAAGCCTCCCCTATCCAGACACACATATCAAAAGACACAAATCGATAGTAGTTGTGTATCTGAACACCCTCCCCCAAAAAAAAAAATTGCCCATTATTAAAGCAGTTGCATTAGAATCTACCATCGCGCATGGGAAAATGGAATATATAATAGGTTTAAACAGTAGAGCACACTTGTTGGCTATGTATCAAACGTTATTACATGGAATAAAGATACACTGAAGACAACGTACATACAGGGGCACGAACAAATAATTAAAAGTAAAGAATACAGCATAATCGATATGTATGTGTGAGTGTGTGTGTATGGGGGGGGGGGAGAGAGAGAGAGAGTAATGCGCATGAGCATAGGATAGAATTAATTAATTAATTAATTAGCAGCAAAATGATGACGAGGAGAAGGCGACGGAGCGAGGGAAAGAGGAGGCTGAGCAGCCACCTTCATGGTGCAGACTCCTCTGTGGTCGGGTCTAGGGATGGTAGTGCATGGGTTTGAACCCGGAGGCGAGCCACCTCGTTTTAGCGACTCCACCACAATTAATGGCCTCGCCTCTCCAACTTCCACTGACCCTAAAACCACCATTACACACAATACCACAACGATCACCAGCTTACTTTTCTCCATTTTGATCATAGCAGATCAGTATAGTTCTGGGGGATCACAGATCTGTTATTGAAGAAGCTCTTGGTTTGTTGGAGCAAGGGGATGAGTATGCTAGCTGCTTTCATAGATTTATACTAGTTTCTTCTTACTGTATATCTTCAAGCTTGGCGGCGCCTTCATTCTGACTCCTGCCTTCAAGTAGACCAAGATTTTTCTGGTCTCCGGAGTCCTCGTACGAACCTTCATGTCATGTTATATACACTGTTCAGCTTCCTCGTTATGTTTATTGTGGAGGGTGCCGTTCGTCTCCATTCGTTTAACAGACTCCAGTCTCTACAACGGAGGAACATATATCTCTCTTTGGTTAGGTTGCTTAATTGGTCCGCTGTCCCAAAAAAGTTAGGGGGGAAAAAATCTAGTTCTCGCGTTTGAAACGAGGATTTCAGTCCTTGTCCCAGGAAGGTCAAGCGCTTTATGGAGACAAATTTCTTTTATATTTTCAAAACCAACATTTTAATATGTACTACTACCTCTTATTTTTAATATAAGAGTTAATTTGATTTTTAATTTGATCTTAAATATAAAACCCTAATTTACTTTTTCTCTTATATTTATCTATTTTTTCCAAAGTAATCCTTGTAATAGTTATACACGTTAAAGATTTAATCAAATAATAGATCTAATTAATACATATGATTAGCGAAGATATTTTAAAAAAGACAACACTTATTTATTATAAATAACTAATTTAACAAACTTTGAAACTGATTCTCTCAACTATCTCTTTTAACGATCATATGTGGAAATCTATACATATATGATTACAAAAGAACTAAAAAATATGTGAATGTGGGAATCTGGCTGTGCTTAGTTTAAGATTTCAGATTTCTGAGCATAATTGATGATTAAACGTCGAGGTAACGCTTTGGTTTTTACTGTGCAGAAGACAAAAGATAGAGAGAGGTGAGTATACCGATAATTAATTACAAGAGTTTATTGGGCAGCAAATTAGCTGGCTTCTGTATGGTGATGACTCATGATTGCAGGGATATTACTTATAGGGATGGGTCACAGCTAGGCTATGAGGAAGAGGATAGGGTATTACAGTGTTATAAATAATAGTAGTAGGAGCAGTAATAATAATAAAATAAATAATGTCTAATAGGATATATGATTGAAAAGTATAGGATGTTAACAGTTTAATCATAGTTAATAATAATTAAATAATAATGTAATAGTATTTACTATCATTTTCCCATCACCAAACTTAATTACGTTTTCTATAATAATCACTGGTATTAATGGTTAATATGTGTCTTGGGCCATATATCCTCGCTATGAGTTAGAGAAATTCATTATTACAAAACAACAACTTTTTTTCAGTTAAATAACATGATGAAATAAGGGTACAGAATTAATTGTTTGTATACATTTCAAAATTTAGGATATTTATTTTCAAATTATGGCTAAAAAATTATGAATATGTAAGATATTAAAAAAAATATTCAGCCGAATGCACACGGCCACACGCACAAAGATATAATAAAATAATTGATAAGCCCCACTTCATCTTTTGACGTGTAATTTTGCAAACAAAGACTAAACCACTTTCGATTGAATGTTTGAAAATTATGAGATCAGATATTGGTTGGCTGACTAGTCCTTGTTCAAACTTCAAAGTTCAAATCACCTTTTATTTAATTAATAATTCCAGGACCTTTTTGCATTAAATTAAACTACTTGAAATATAATGGAGAAGAATTAGAGATCGTATCATCGTGCTTACTAATTATTGATTTGACTTTAACGTCATGTAAATTATTTTGGCATTGTCTTCCGGGAAATTATTATATATTATATTTTAAAAAATTGGAATGAGAAGTATTTTATTTTATGATTTTGGATTAATATATGCTAATTCATGAAAGGAAGTCCAAGCGTTAAGACATCATAAAATACATCTGCCGCTTGAATTAAAACGAAAAAAAAATTATATATCCTCAGCTTATATTAAGTGAAAAGCCACTATCACTTTGCATCATTTTTTTCAATGAATTGCATCATTTTATATTTATATATACATATTCCCTCGAAACGGATCAACTCGCATCATTCTTAATTGCACAGTGACGTTTATACGACTCGAGAAAGATATATACATTTTCGGTGAAGTTCATCTCCGATCTCTTTTAAAAGAAACGATCTTCTTTTAAATGTTTTCTTGTTTCTTAACATATATAAGATGCTTCGAAATTGTCTAAGTCATTAATTTTTTCCAACTCAAAAATGCCATTTGTTTGAAACGAGATTGAAAATACATTGATTTAAAGACCTTCATCATATGAGGGTAATCCTCTAAAAAAAATCAAATTTAAAGCATTTTAATGAGATTAATCAATTTAATTAAACTTAGATTTCTTGATATATATATATATATATATATATATATATATGCAAGACAGGGAAGGGGGAAGGAAAAATAATTAAAAAAAAAACAGAGAAGGAGGGGGGGGAGAGACTAGAGAAGAGAGGCGAATAATAAGAAGGAAGGGTGATGAATACATTGAGAAGAGAAGGAAGATAGAGAGAAAATTCAGAACCTAATTTCATCCCATTTATAAAGGCATACAAAGTAAATGTGTTTAAATTCTATTTATAATTTTTTAATAAACTATTTAGAAGTTTCAACCTAATCCTAAGAATTACTAATAAAATATTTTAGAATTCTAAAATTAAATGTAAATAACAAAAAAAATTAGTTCTAGGGATGGGTCAGAGCTACACTACGGTGTTATAAATAATAATGGTAGTAGTAGTAATACTAATAAAAAAAATAAATAATGTAATAGGATATATGATTGAAAAGAATAGGATCACAAGTGACCGATTATTGTTGACTCTTTGTATGCATTTACCTTCTTGTGTTTGGCTATGGGGGAGACCTATATTTACATGCATCTGCCGAACTTTGGGCCCACTCATTAACACTCCTTATTCTTCTTCTCCTACCTGACCTCCCTTTTCCTTCTTCTCCGATGCTGCCACAGCTTGTCTCTACGTTTTTGGTTTTAGCTTTTTTCATGTTTTGTGTTCACCTAGGGAGAAATCTTGTTATGTGAGGCTAGCAGCAAGTTGGGCTCATTGGTAGCGTTACCTGTCATGCCTAAGTTACCCATCATGCTTAAATTGAATGAAGTTTTAGTTTAGACTTAGTGTTAATGTAGTGAATTAAAATTCAAATCCCTGTTAGGAAAAATATCCATATTTAATGTTCAACCGTGCTTTGAACAAAGTTGCTTTTAATATAAGGATATCTATGCTAAGAAAAAAATATGTTTGTGTGTGCAAGTGTTTAAATTGATTATAATTAAAAAGAAACGGTAAGAAATGAGGACTTGGGAACAATTTTTATAATATTAATTACTTTCTAAACTGAATAATTGTTACACGTTAAATATTAATGACTGAACACTTGTCTTTCTTTATATCTTTTGATTATGATTAGGAGTCAATTCTTAATTTTCCCTTAAATTTTACATTTTATTCATTTTTAAGTTCAATAAATATTTTTCTTTCAAATTAAAGGACAGTTATATAATTTTAATAAATATTTAGAAATACTACATATAATTTATTCTTTGCTTTTAAAAGATTATTTTCCTTGATTTTAATATGAAACAGAAAAATTACCTTAAACTAGCATAGGTGGGAAGGAAAGTGAAAGGATTCAAATCTCATATTTTAACAAAAATAAAACAAAGAGTTGTGTGATTTTTTTTTAGATCTGTGTATTTTATATCTTTCTTCTTATTTTTAGTACGAGATCTATTACTCTCTTTGCGAACTTTTACATTTAGGAAATTAATTTATATGGAAGGATATATTTAGGGAATAAATATATTTACGTCAATTGTTTTCCTAATCTCTTGAAAATAAAACAAACGAGACAATGAGTATTTGCATCTTGTTCCATAAATAGATGATGGGCCTTGCTTTTGACCAAGAATATATTATTGGACTTTCTCTTAACACGCCTCGGCCCCCTGAATTGGAAATAGAGGACAACCGGCCGTTGAATATACTCCCTTGAATTGACTCAGAAAAAGAAAGGGGGAAAGAAATGATCTTTCTCTCTCCGTATCTTTCTTGAGCTTTTTATTCCCTTCTATTCCTGGCGTCCTGGTCCTGCTTTTGGATCAAATCTCCATTGCCCTACAAAACAAACAAAAACCAAGTGACTCCAATTTTCCCTTTTCTCTCTTCTTACCTCGCTTTTCTTTTTGTTCTCGCTTTGCATCTCAGCTTAAAACAAACAAGAACAAAGCCAACCACCTTTTCCCTCTTGTCCCTCCACAAAGATGCTTTCTTTCTCTATCCTTTTCCCCACTGTGTGACTGTGTTTTCTTCCTCTCTTCGAAGCACGCGTACCCAGAGCCCAGAAAGGGATGGTGGTGGTTGCTGTGGACTTTGTGGTGGTGGACATGCTTGGTTCTCTGCGTCATGGTTGTGTGGGGCAAGGTCAACTCGAAATTCTGTGAACCTGATATTTTGAGGTTTCAATTTATTACTTCCTTGTAGTGTTTGAATTTTACATTGGAGCCACTCTGAAGCAAACAACTTGTTTTGGTTCGTCGGCTCTGTCAGGGTAATAATAATTCATGGGTTGGTGAAATTCAAGGTCTTAAAATTTGCCCTTCACCTGTTTGTAAAATTGACAATTCAAATCAATGGGGTAGATGTTAACAGTTTAGCAAGGCTAGCTCACATTTCTGCTTTGGTCTGTCATGTGAGGTAGACCTTCTCAAATTAGGTCAGTGAATAATTTTGAACTTTCGTATCTAGCTGTTTTTATTCAAATAACATAAAAGCAAACAACTCCAGCCTCACAAAATAATGCTGTCTGTTGACTGGCAATTCTTGGCCCCTTTTTAAAGGGGTCAGAAATGAAGAATCATTACAAATCTGTATCTTCCTTAACTACAACAAGAACAAATTTATATAATATATTTAAAAAGAAATAAAGCAAAAAGAAATTTTAAATGCATGAATAAGTTCTACTTACATTCTTTTGTATTATTTTTATTTGGAATATATTGATATGTGATTGTAGATTATTTAACTTAAAGTCATTATATGCCTCATAAGCAGATAAACAGGCTGCTCTGTCCTGCCAGTAGCTAAGGCATTTCTAATTTTTACCCAAAAACTTGTCTGGGTCTTGTATTGCATGGAGTTTAGGAAATACTTCATATCATTCATGACTTCTAAATTGTGCAATTTGTTATTAGAGATTTTACATTATATACTAATGCAGAGACATGAATTTCTGCAACCACAGCAATGATATCGCTTTTCTGACATATAAATTAAAATGTGCTTCCCATGATCTCTTCTGCATGTAAAATATGTATGTTCTATCACTCTCATAGGTTCATAACGGTGTTCAAAACAAATGTAAGCATTTTATTATTTCTATGATTCAAGAATCGAATTAACATTTTGTACGCTGAAATTAACCAAACCTATAATTTTTTTGCTGGTTTAGGGCCGGGTTGCTTATGAGTAGCATATGGGGCATCAGAGGAAATTGGACCATTCCGGATAAATAAAACTGGTACTTCGTTGTATCTTAACAAGTATTCATGGAACAGAGGTAACGATCATCATTAAGATTTTTTTTTTTTTTTTCCCTTCTTAACCATTGGCCCATCCTTAAGAATGACAATTTTCTGAAGAGTTGAGTTTCTTGTTTGTTTTCTTCAGAAGCAAATATTCTCTTTCTTGAATCGCCTGCTGGTGTAGGTTTGTCCTACACAAATACGGATAATTCTAACATTAATCATCAAAGTAAGCGCAACTTCTCATAGACTCCGGGCATTCATTTTACTTCTAGATTAGGCAAATACTTGGGCAACTAGATTGATCCGGGACGAAGGAAAAAACTCATTTATGATCAGGTGATTGAGGCAATTGAAAGAAGGATGGCATTGTGGAAAATCACATTACTTTCTCAAGCCTCTCGACTCATCCTTGTCAAGATAGTATGTTCAGTAGCTAATTTGCGTGTTTTCTCTTGCTTCAAATTGCCACAACATGTTTGTGATAAAGTGGATAGTCCTTGCCTTAATTTTTTCTAGGGAACAACTAGGGGGCAAAAATCACATCCATCTGAAAAACAAGAATTTCCTCTTTCAGCATGTGGATCATGGTGGCTTGGGAATAAGACCTACAAAATGTATCAATCAGTCACTACTGGTTAAACACATATGGCGCATCCTCACTGTGGAACCACTTAACTTGCTTGCTTCAGCCTTGAAGGCTAAATATGTGGATCTCTATCCAAAGGAGTTGCTCTTGAAACAATGCTTTTTGGATATGGAAAGGTCTATTGGAGAACTCGAGTCTTATAATGGATAACTTGTGGTGGAACATCTCTTTTGATTCCCAAATTCCCCTCAATCACCACCTTAATTTGTTGGCTAATGCAATCAGGATCTACCTTGATATTCACTTTACTTAAGGTCAAGGATATCTTACTGCGTACTCCTTTTAGTTGAAATTCTCTCTGATGGAATCCTTCTCTACTTAAGACTCTATACCCTGAAAATATCTTGCCCGATATTTCCTTAACTCCGGTTTTATTTCAGTCTAGGTATGACTCTTTTTAATGGATTACTAATAGCTCTAGCTCTAATACAACAAAGGATGGAATCAAGAAATGCCTTCACAGTTTACCCCAGCTGAGTGGTAATGATGATAGATTCTTCTTTGGTCCCTTTCTCTTTCAATGAAATCACCACCGCTTTTCATTTGGAAGCTTTTTAATAAATCAGTTCTGTCTGGGGATGTGTTGAACCTACATCATATTCCTTCTACTCTATTTTGTGTTTTTAGTTAGAATTCCCAAGAAACTTTACAACACTTGCTCATTTTCTGCTTGTATGTTCGAGTTATTTGGTATGGATGCCTCTCAATCAAACTAAAAGTGAGAAGTTTTGACTCATTGTTGCTTTGGTTGAACTCAACCATGTTGCAACTCTCACAAGATAAGCTTGACTTTCTTTTAAAAGAAGTGATAGCTTTGATGAATGTAATATGGTGGAAATGTAATCTAACACTACGTGAAAGAAAAGTTGAGCATCCAAGGAAAGTGATAAAAGAAATTCATGGCTAGCTTGCATGATTTGATATGGCTTTTACGTCTCATCAGCTAACTTTACGAAAGAAGAACCAAATGGCCTTGGCAATTGCCAATGACGTATCTTTCGAGGTTAAAGGTTGGGCTGTATTATTACTTAAAGAAATTCAAAAAGAAAACTTCATTGCAAGTCATCATACTATACCAAGGTATTCCATTCCAAGGATTTAATTGTCAGCGAACCTTTGCAAACCCACAGAGCTTCAATAGTTTGTGTTTAAGGAAAATCCGGCTCTGGGTGATGAATACGTGAAAAGCCATGTTTGCGGATGCCTCTGAACTCCAACTGATTTGTTTCAAGAAGCAGTTTGTTGATCTCACACGTTTTCGCATGCTTAAGGAGGATGGAGTAGGCAATGAAATCAAATAGCTTCTGCTTTTGTTTCCTGAAGTAGAAACTTTTTCTTGTAATGACTTTTTCACATTTTTCTCACTACTTATTCCCAGTTATTAACATACATTGTAGACTTTTATTATTGTTTAATGCTAATCTTTTTGTCTTTTCTTCAAAAAAAAATATTATATATCTTGTAATTATTATTATACTCATATATATGTATACGTATAAATTATATTTATAAATATACTTACAATATAGATTTATATATATAATAATTATAAATATTAGTCTAATTAATCCAATGAAAAATCTATTTTTTAGAAAATTATTTTTGCTGCACAAAACGCCACCTCGAATCTCAAATTTGTGCACAAACCCTTTCATATTCTTTGATTTTCTTCGTCAAAGATGCCAAACCAACTTTCCTTATGAGTTCATCATTGTACTCACCCTTGTCTTGCTCTCCTCGTCTTTCATAGATAGTCGCAGCCTTTATGATAGTCCTCTCTCAGTTACTAATGATCGTCGCTTTTTCCTTTTTCTTTGATGTTCGCTGTGATGATTTTGTTTTTCCTTCTTTCTATTTTGCAAATATTGGTTTCATGATTTTCGGCTTATTTGGTAGGATTTGTGTTAGATCTCTTTATCTCTTTATGTTTTTGGTTGGATTACTGGTAGATGACAATGGCGAAACCGTTGGCCTCAACAGCAGCTCCGGAGATCCTGCGGCCATCAACACAGACAAAAGGAATGGGCATTCGAAAGCCCCTCGGATGATCCCACGGCTTTCCAGGTCTTGCCGTTGATGATGAACGCAGGAAGAGAGAAAAGAAGGGGCTATGGCCAAAAGAAAATAGCATGGGCAGGATTGACCCATTATTTCTCCCCCCTCCAAAAAGCCTCACTTTTGGAGGGGATGGGAGAGAAAAAGGTAACAAAATTTACTCCTGATTTTTTTTTAAAATGCATCCAACACTATGATCTTTTATATGATGCATCTAATACTCTGATCTTGTTTTTCTGGTAGATCCAACACCCTAATTTTACTTTTAGTGCAACTAAATTAAGATGCTAGATGCAACTAAAAAAATAATATCAAAGTGTGAGATGCACCAGAAAAATAAGATTTGGGTGTTGGATGTATTTTTACCCATTAATTTATTTTACTCTTTTGTCTTACATCTTTTTATTAAAATTTAGGTAAATGTGCAATTTTAATCATAATCTTATTTCTCAAGTGCAATTTTATCTTTAATCTTTTTAGATGTGCAATTTTACCTATGGTTTTTAAAATTGCACAAAAAAAGATTAGGGATAAAATTGCACCCCTAAAAAAAATGGTAGAGTCAAATGATTTATGTAAATAGTAATCTTTATTAATTTATAAAGTAGGTATTACAAAGATGATTTTATAGAATGAGTCTAGTTAAGTAAGGGTGACCTCTTAGCGTCATGAGCCTCTAGTAGTTGAATCATGGAGGTGGTGGTGATGGTGTTGGCCATGGTAATGGAAGCGGTCGGGATCATGGCGGTGGTGGTAACGGTTGTGGATAAGGACAAAATTCTCGGTTGCCAGACAAGACTCTCACACGCAGTTTTAATCCTTGCTCACAATGATCTTGGGCACCACCTGTGAAGTTAAATGATCCTAGCGTATTCAATACTACCTCCGGTCCTAATTATAAGACCCAGTTGACTAATTTGAGGAGATTAAGGAAGTAAGTTGAGTTAGTTATTTGTCCTAAATAAGTGTTGTCTTTCCTAAAATATCCTTGCTAATCAAGTGTATTGACTAAAACTATCATTGTTAGAAGGGTTACTTTGGAAAAAAATATGTAAATATGAGAGATAAAATGGATTGGGGTCTTATATTTAGGACCAAAATAAAAGTCAAATAGGATCTTATATTAAGGACCGGAGGTAGTACTACCTTGGCATGTCCGTTATTGTAACCTTGAATAGGATTAGACTTGACTCAATTATGGTAATGTTCTTTCACTTGTAGCACTGACTCTAATCCTTCATTATACTTTCACACTATATCATCCAAAAAAACACAAAAGAAGGATTTAAATTTGAGGATTATATTCGATCGATGATGATGATAAAGAAGAAATTAATAATTAAAATGGAAGAATAATCTGTAAGAGAGGGAATTAGGATTACAAAGAGAATCACCAATTTTGAAGTGGTGAGTGGACGCCCATTGGTTGAGCCACTCAACTTGAGGAAGCCAATGTTATCAAACTCGCGAGTTGACTCTCCGAGTTTAATATTTTTATGTTTTCAATTAACAAAATCGTGTCACTCATTTTTAAACTCGTAATAACTGTAAACTTGGTTAAACTTACGAGTTCATTTATTGAGTTTATCGTTTTTACATTTTTAATTTAGAAAATCATGTCAATTTGCTCTTAAACTCGTGTTAAATTTTTTAATTTGATTATATTCAGTGACTTTATATATGAATTTTATAGAAATTTTTTTGTTGAATGTGAGAAATTGTGAACATTGATGGATATGATTCCAATTATTTAAATTAAAAATATATTAAATAAAATTGTTCTTATTTTTTATATATTAATTATTTGATTATATACTTTTAATACCAGTTTATTAATAAAAATAAACTCTTACAGGTTTATGATTTAAGTTTACAGTCTGAATTTATATTATTATCACGAGTTTGTTTAAAATCATGAGTTTGACAAAACAGGCAAGATGATTCATTGTCTCCAACCAAATACTATTTTGCTTCACACTTTGATATTACAAGAAACAAAACAAGCATCATCCACATTGATGAAGTTGATCTAGCAATTGATATGGATCTTAGTTACAACTATGGCCTCTTTCATGAAGCCCTCCTCCTTAGTGATTAATTAAACACTACGTTGTTGTTCTCAGTTTATAGCCTTTAGGCTTTCAAAATATTTCAAGAAATAATAGATAGATTATTATAATGAAGTTAACATCAAATGATGTTGTTTTAAAATTCTCTCAAGAATCTATTTAGTTTTGATAAACTCTAAGGGACAATTAATATATAGTTTTGTAATTAATAGACGAAAAAAATTCATAATTAATTTTCAAATTATGATACATTCATTTTTAATATTGTTTGGTCCATTAATCATTAATTAATCATACAATGTATCCACGCAAAACGATTTTATAACGCACTTTTGCCTCAGATACCCTTCATAAATTTTAGAGATTTTGACGAAAATAGCAATTCTAATATATATGCGCATATATATTTACATGTACTTATTCTTTTTTTTTTCATAAATGGAATATATCTTAAAATTCTATGCACTTCATTAGGATTAATCAATTGAATTGAATGAGATCAGAAAGAGCCATATTTAGCAAACATACATAACAAATCACAATAGACACTGAATAACCTTTGATTGATTTGTTTGGCCAAGGAAAAACACCTTTGATTGCTTTGTGGGGTTTAAACTCAACCAATATCTTTTCATAATCTTTGATGAGTACAAATCACTGAACATTTTTAAGTATTTTCGGTTGCACGTGGCAGGGTATCACACTTATGCCCCAAAAAAATTCCTACACAGTTGTGAACTTGTCCCTTCATTATAAACAATAAATAACGTGTATATATTATGATTTGTGTGCATCTTCAATATTAGATTTGCATAGCTTATGAAGAGAATCCGTATTTTTCATTAAATTAATTTGATCAAATTTTAAAACTAAAATTTTATTTGATTTGTGAAATTCGACTAATTTGATTTTAGTCCAGTTAAAACAAATAAATAAAAGGTGTTTATATACATGTGAGTTTGCTAAAAACATTTGTTTTCTTTTATTAATACACACATAAAGAATTGAACTATTTTTTGTTGGGTTAACGAGTATTTTCATTTGCTTAATTAGAATTCATCAGTTGTATGAGATTGTGAGAAAAAGCCATTTCGCAGAACACATCACAAATCACAGTAGAGACCGAATAACGTTTGATTTCTTTAAGTAAATAAATCTAACCCTTTCAGCTAAAAGACTAAGCTAGGTCGTAGGCCTCTTATGGTTAGTTTGTTATGCGAGAAATGGAGAAAAAGGGGGGGGGATTTTAATGAACTTGATTTAAAAAATTAAAGAAGTGGAATTAAAAAATTTTACTTCTCTAATTTTTTAAATCGAGCTCATTAAAATTTTTCTTCCCATTTTCCTCATAGCAAACATATTACCACCTTCAACAGCAACTAAACAAAAGAAATTTTTGTCACATTCAGTGGTTTTTTTTTTTGGGCGAGTATTAGGTTAAGCAATGACCTACTATATTAAACTTTAGGATTTTGTCACATTAGCGCTTTTTTCTTTTGGGAATTATTGACACGTATTGGCGTAATTGTTTCCACTTTGGATACTCAAGATAGAGAAATGGGCATTTTGTTTTGAATTGTATGTTATTATTTAATTATGCATATTTTGGTTTTGATGTCAGCATTTAATTGGTTAATGAATGTTATTTTAGCATAGGATTACTATGACTAAAGAATAAAACCATTCTATCCAGAGAGGGGAACTTTAGAAGCTCTTTGAAGGAAGAAAGATCAAAAGAAACACTTGAGGTTGGAAAAATCCCTCGAAAGAGAGAGGGGTGGATAGAAACTCCCAACATCGCTATGTTGGCCCCATAACAGCAAAATGCGAGGACCGAAAAAATTATAAAGTTTTAAGATATATTCTTCTACCTTAGTGCTTGGCCAATATTTTGGACTTCTTGGATGTATTTGAGAGCTTTGGGTGTGTGCTATTTGTAACACGATAGATTTCCCTTCTTGAACATTAACGTGTTTAGTTGAAGTTAAGGTATGATTTGAGAAGGGAATTTGAGCTATTAGACTTGTTGAGGTTTAGAGATGTTGAGGGGAAGAAGATTTGGCAAGATACTAAAATCAAACCGGTCATTGAACCAGTCAAAATAGTAGATTAAAAGTTAGTAGATCAAATCAGGGTCAGACCGGAATCAAATCGGTGTTAATTAAAATAATATATTTTCAAATTTATATTGGTTATTTTAAATAAAAGTAAAGATAAGATATAAAAACAAATGTCAAATAATAAAATACATAATATTTACATATAAAAATAAAATCAATAATATGTGACTTATTTTGTAATTGTAATAATATATATAATATTTCTTTCCATCAATGATATATATAAAATAAACAATACTCCTCTGGTCCTATTTATAGGGCAGAGAGAGAAGGTTTTTTTTTGTCCTATTTATAAGTCACTTCATTGACTTTTCAGTATGAATGTACTATTTTGTCCTTCATTTATTATAGTGTAAGTAGTTATCTTTTTTGAAAGGAGTATATATTAAATAGGGGTAAAGTTGGAAAGTTGCTATATTTTAATGGAGAGTTAATGCAGTTTAAGGTTTTCCTTGGTCTGTGTGAAACATGTTGGAAGTGCCTTATAAATAGGACCAGAGGAGTACATACTTAGAGAACAATACATAATATTAATAAATGATGCCCTTTGATATAAATATTTTCTCTCTCAGCTTTTGTCATTTCCACAGCTTTTCACATTTTTCAAAGTCTGAAACCATTAAAGCAAATCACATGGTAGGCTCTGCATTTTCAATTATCTTCTTTCCTCCTTCCTTTTTTTCTCTTTCTATAGTTCTCTTTCTTCTTTGTTTCAAATTTTCTACTTCCATTCTTCATTTTCATACCTCCACAGTCCACATCTCTACACTTTGGTTTCAGAGACACTCAAAGGAAAGTGAATAGATTAAGGTCATTGACTTGTAGTTGCACAAGGCAAAAGGTAAACTCGTAGAACGAGAGTTAGGCAGTGGTCTCTCTTTTATTTCTACGTTTCTTCTTTCTCTAGGCTCCATATTTATCTGGTTCTTCTCCGTCTGGTTTATTTTTTCAAGCCCTTGGGCTAAGCCGCCTAACCCAATATGTTGTCCGGTTTATTCCTGGTTCATACCGAGTTTGGTCGGTTCACACCAATTTGAGAATTTTCCGATTCGGGTGATGAACCAGACCAGACAAGTGACCAGTTCGTCAATTTCTGGCCTGAACCGTCTGGTCCAGTATGGGTTTGCAAACATTGAGATTTGGGGTAAGAAATGATATTGATAAAAAATTCTAGGCCTTGTTAATGTCCATTCACTTATAAGGATGAATTATGTTTATCTGCCCATGGATAAGATTTTATGGGACAAAGTTGCTTTAGTCAACTTCCACCCATGAATAAGATAGAAGAAATTATTTCCATTTGTAAATGAGTTTCTAAAGTAATGTGTCACCTCTTTTAACATCTGGCCACGAATATGAAGAGTTAGGTGTATATCTACGTATGAACGTTAACTTAGTTTTGACTAGTCAAAACATGAGCATGTTTGTCACTAGAAATAAAATACACTAGGATGTCTATTGCCAAACATAACATCAACAAGCAATATAAATTGTCAAAATTAGTCACACAAAAAAGGGAAAGAAGGTGAGAAAGAGTGAAGCAGTGAAAACACTTTTTCTTTGCCAGGGTTTCATATCCCCACTGCCTAAGGCTTGATTTTGAGGCCCAATCCACTAAGGTATGTTCTAAAGTCATGATTCATACCCTTCTTTTTGAGTTTTTGAAGTTTGGAGTTAGGGCCATCAGTGATTTGGTTAGAATTTCATGAAAAGAAAAGACTCCATCAATTAATTTATATTTAAATTGAATACCTATGGCTGTTTTGTTCAAAAGAAACATATGGCTGATTCGAGGTTTTAAAACATTTATTAGGGTTATGATGTTGATTTTCATGTGTGCATATTGTTATGAACTCTAGACTGGCACTTAGATCCACTAAGATATCAAAGGTGAGGTAAAGTGAGAGTAAAGCTGAACTAGGTGGCAAGTGAGTGTGTTGTTAGAAAAAATTCCCAACAAGTAACATCCTTAACTAATATAAAAATTAGTTGGAGGCTTGATGTAACATTCCCAAAAAAAAAAGGTTATTTTTTTTAAAAAAATAATATATATTATATAATATTTTATTATTAAATAATAATATTTTATTAATTTAAAAAAAAAAACAATACACCCCAACTTTTCCACCAAAGTCGGTGGAAAAGTAGGGTGAATTGAAGGCGAAGAAGAATTTTGATCGGGTAATTAAAGAGGGAGGAGGAAAAAATGACGAAGGATAATAAATGAAAGCAGAAAAACTTGGGATGGACGGTTGAAATGAGAAGGATAAATAGAGGAGGGAGTGTTATGTAGAGTAGAAAAAGAGAGGGTGAGAGACGCTGGAAGAAAAAGAACAAGAGAGTGAGTGAAGAGTTCTGCAAGTACATGCTAGCATTTGGGGATCATTTAGGTACATAAAAACACTTCTTTCTATTAGATTTCTTTTATGAATATTTCCTATATATTTAGAGCTTTATATTAGTAGTATCATTATAATGTTTGGAGAAAATTTTGTGATTTGGGTATAGAGTAAGTATTGAGTTTCGAAAATATTTGACCGTAGAAATTTAAAGATTTAGTATTAATAAATTTTAATCGGTTTAGATTTGTCCATTTATTACCTAAGGTATTTAAAATCAAATTTATTTTGTTGAAAAATCTGTCATTTATGATATATATATATATATATCATATTTATACCGATTAAAATTAAGTTAAATAATTTATTTGGGTTGTTTGCTATATTATTGAAATTTTAATCGGTTTATAGTTGTTTATTGATTGTTTTGAGAATTTTAAACTAAGATTTTGGTTGGAAAATGTATCATTCAAGATATATAGAATGTTTTTACCGATTAAATTTAAGTTAAATAACTTACTTGGGTTACTTAATATATTATTGATATTTTAATCGGTTTAAAATGTAAAATAGGTTAGGACTATATTATTAGAAAAATTTTGAAACTGGAAATTTAAGTTATAAATTGAGATTCTTATAATATTAGATAAAAAAAATATTTTATAAATATTTATAATTTAAATGAGTTATTTGGTAGAGAAAAAAAATGTTATTTGAAGTAAGAATTTTTTGATAGTAAATATATGTATAAATATTAATAATAATAAATTCTATGTAATTTAAGTTAATTATTTGTATGTATATTAAATTGTATCTATATTATTTGTAGATTATCTTGTACTTCGGAGTTTGTAATTTGTACTCTTATTTCTCAAGCTGTGAAGTTGAGCTTGGAGTAGAGGTAATCGGGGTTAATTTATTTTATATACATGCTTTGGATTGTAAGGTGTTTATTATGTTTTTATTTTCTCAAGTTAATTTGTGAAATTATGCCTGTGAATAAAGAGTATATTTTCTTATATGACAAATTTTGGTGAAGTGGGAAATATGTTGATTTAAGTATGCTTGAGTTGTGCTTTATTATAAATTTTGTTTTCTTGTGGTGCTGAATTTTAATATACTAATATTATGTTATAAAAAATGAATGAAAATGTGTCATATTTTGTTTGGAATTATATCATCTTGCTTTGAAAAATTAGGAGATTTTTAATATATATATATATTATGACTATGCATGGGGTTCATATGTGGAGGTCGGGATTTTGTTATGTGGAGGATAATTGTTCTTGAAGCCCGCGCGGCATGCCTACACTACGGATCCCAGTGTTTGGCCTTTTTGTTAGACCCCTGTAGTTCCTCCTTTTCCTTGGCCCAGAATTGAGAACGAACTCTTGGGTAGACACCTCTTGCACCATAGTCCATTCTTGGGCGGTATAGGTACAGGAGGGGGGCTCGTTGCTTGATGTGAGTGGGGTGACCTTTGGCCGGGTTACTCAACACAAGAAGCCCGGGTCCTTGTCAAGGAGTCATAAGGAGGAGCAAGGTGATGGAAGGGCATATTTCATTTTGTTGTTGCATATATGTACTTTTATATGAATTGTGTTGTGGATGGAGAGATATACTCTTTTTATGTGATTGTATCTATTAAAATATCATTTATTTCTTAAACTATATTTAAGCACTACTTCACCAACTTACCATCCTACTTGTATATATTATAAATTAATACTTGGTTACTGGGACTTTACGTCTCACCCCGCTATTCATCAATACTTTTCAGGAGAGCCATCTAGTTTGGCTCGGCGCGAAGGGAAGCAACCAGAGGCATAGGCGAGCATAGCCTAGCAGTCCTCTTCTGGTTTATGCATGTAATGTTATGTATATTGCCATCTTAGGGCCCACGACTGTGTTGACATATACTTTCTTTTGTTTGGATGACTGTATTTGATGGAATGCTGTTAAAATGGCTGAAGGCTATAAGACTCTGCTGTATGCGATGTATGACTTATGGGCTGGGTTGAGCACCCTGTGTTTCTTGTGCCCTAAGTCTTTGTGGGATGAATATTATGTTGGGCTTGTGGGCGGTTACTGTGCCATGAGGCTTCGTTCTACATGTTGTAAAACCATAGGTGTTTTATATATCCTTAGCCACTTGGGATGTTTTCGAAATACATCAAACTCTTTATAACCATGGTAGTATTTTAACACTCTAACTCAATTCTTTTTCTACCATGGTTATCATTTTAAAAATGGTTTTATAATTATGTATTAAGAAGAGGTCTTTTCACTTGAGATTAATTCTAAATATAAAACATCAGTAATTTACTTTGTTTCTAATGTTTATTATCTACCCCAAATTGATTTACCCAACTTATAACTTAATATATAATTTAATAGTATACATGAATATTTTGAAAGATTATATAATATTTATTAGGGTTAAGGTGCATCCAGCATCCCAAGTATTTTGTCAAGTGCACCCAGTGGCCTAAAGTAATTAATAATGCAATTTTACCCTCAAAGTAATTAAAATGGTGCACCGGTATCCCATGCTAACAGATATGTTACTTTGAGTGTTAAATTGATGAGTCAGGACAAGTTTGACCAAAATAATCTGACTTGGCATGTCTAATAAGCAGGTGATGTGGAATTTTTCGGGGTTAAGGTGCATCTAGCACCCCCAAGTATTTTTCCAGGTGCACCCAATGACTTAAAGTAATTTATGGTGCAATTTTACCCTCAAAGTAATTAAAAAGGTGCACCAGTATCCTATGCTAATAGATATGTTACTTTGACTGTGAAATTGATGAGTCAGCACAAGTTTGACCAAAATAATCTGACCTGGCGTGTCTAATAAGCAAGTGATGTGGAATTTTTTTCGTTTGTCACTGCTTTGTTTTCTCTGTTCAGTAAATGCTCTCTTCGGCTCTTGGAATTTTTTTCAGAGTAAGAAATTTTTTCAGAGATACTCCTCTGGTCCTATTTATAGGGTAGAGAGAGAAGATATTTTTTGGTCCTATTTATAAGGCACTGAGAGAAATTTTTTGTATGAATGTACAAATTTACCCCTCATTTATTATTGTATTAACTTTGTTTATATGAGGTATAATGTATATTAAATAGGGATAAAGTTGAAAAGTTATTAAAATTTAAATGAGAGTTAATGAAATTTAAGGTTTTCTTTGGTCTGTGTGAAACATGCTGGAAGTACCTTATAAATAGGACCAGAGGAGTAATATTCAGACAAAACAATGGAATTAACAAGAAAAGTCATGTCACCTGCTTATTAGACATGCCAGATCAGATTATTTTGGTCAAACTTGTGCTGACTCATCAATTTCACAGTCAAAGTAACAGATCTGTTAGCATAAGATACCGGTGTACCATTTTAATTACTTTGAAGGCAAAATTGCACCATAAATTACTTTAGGTCACTGGGTGCACCTGAAAAAATACTTGGAGGTGCTGAATGCACCTTAACCCCGAAAAAATTCCACATCACTTGCTTATTAGACATGCCACGTCATATTATTTTGGTCAACTTGTGCTGACTCATCAATTTAACGGTCAAAGTAACAGATCTGTTAGCATGGGATACTGGTGCACCATTTTAATTACTTTGAGGGAAAAATTGCACCATAAATTACTTTAGGCCATTAGGTGCACCTGGCAAAATAATTGGGGGTGCTGGGTGCACCTTAACCCTATTTATTATAATCAACTAATTTACTTAACTTTCTAATCAATTCAAATTAATCAAATTAATTTTATATTAAAGATCAAAGGAATTATAGGTTCAGAAGGAACTGAAAGTCAAGTTTCTAGGTGGTTAATTTCAAACTTGTACTTCACATTTCAAAAAGTAAAGATGCTTATTTAAGTCATTTTAGACTTGAGATTAATCTTTATTAGACCAGGGGCGTTAAAGTTAAAGCCGTCCTAACAAATACGCTTCTCAGGATTCAAATTTTTGTTCTCCTTTTTATGAGGTGAGATTACTTATCAACTCAACCAACAACTTGTCCGTCACTTTAAGTGATTTTTAGGCCCTGTTTGGATGTCTCCTCAAACCATTTGAGGACCCAAACCATGGTTTGGGGAGCCAAACTATGGTTTCGGGAAGAAGTCAGCAAAACAGGATGGAAACATATGAAACCATAGTTTTGGGTAAATCCATGGTTTTAAACCCCAAAACCATTGTTTCGGTGAAAGTGCTTTGAAGTTGCTTCTGGCTCAAATTTCCAGACGTTGATGTGGGCCCAACAGCATATGACAAAGCAGTCCCCATAATTAATGCCTCACTCTTCATTCCACACTCGATCCTTCATTATTTAATCTTATAATTTATAAATATATGTGCATATTAATTATTTATTAATTATATTATCTTATATATTATTAATTAAGTTAGTAAAAATTATTTTATTAATAATTTTATTTCTTCAAATCAAAATATATTATAAAATCTATCCCTTATATGATGATTATATTAACTTATACTTTTTTTAGTAATTTGCACATGTAAAAAGTATTTCTGATAACAATTATCCAAACACTCCTACTTCTCAGAATCACTTTTTCACAAAATTTATTCTCCCCACAATCTATTCTCCAGAAATCATTCTACAAATCATGATTTGGTTTCATCTAAACACCTTTTAATCTGAGTAGGAAAAAGGATTATCTTTCTCTTAATGATACGAAATGATACCATATGGTATCTCAGTTTTAGAAAATTATTTGAACCTTAATATGTATATGATCGAGCACAGTATTTTGCAAGGCCTAATTGCCTTCTCCCCTTCCTTTTTGGTTGCCAACATTATTCCCTTCTCCTCGCATGAGATGATTGGGCCAAATTTACATTGGGCCATATAAAAGGCCCGCTTTAATGTACTTTAGACTGCTTGCGTAGTGGGGTTTTTCGAGATGTAACCCTTTGGTATCAAAAAGTTTTGAAAACGGAATGAATAAATGAGAAACATTTAAGACTTCTATTTTAACCAGCGGCCAATATCAGAAGGAGCTAATCTTCCGTAACCTGAAACGTTAGGATTCAAATTTTTGTTGAAAGAAATGCCCAACGGTACTTTAAACAGAATTATCTCTAATTAGATGATATATGTGCCTCGCAAAAAAATTATTTTAAATTATTTTTAAAAATTAGGATATAATTTTTATTTTAAATGAATGGAGGAAGCTAAAGATTATTTCCTTATCGAAACAAGATGAAGATTATTTTCTATTTCCATCATACATAATATCTAAATAAAAATTGAGATTGGAAAAAAATGAATGTTAGCTCAGGATATAACCAATCCTGTCATATCCCTAGCTGGGAAAAAGGATAAGAGAAATAAAAAGAAAGTAAATTAAATGATAAAAAAACTCTATGAATTTAGATATCAATTAAGTTTCGGCTCAATAGAAATAGAATTGGAGGCAAGTAGTGAAGTGGCATAAGAGTCCTGTTAGCCATATTTGATTAACTCTGAGGAGTTCTAACATTTCATGGCATAGTTGATTTGAGATACTTGCTAGCTCTTGTTTTAAGAAATACTCATCCGATCCTTAATATAAGACCCATTTAACTAATTTGATTAGACTAAGGAAATTAGGTACGTTAGTTAATTATATTATAAGAAATATGACATGTTTTTTCTAAAACACCAAAATCATTTTTCTTAATACCCCATCTCTCTCTTCTACTTGATTATGGTTGAGGGAGTATTTATAGGGGTAATTTAGAAAAAAAATTGATAAATATGAGAAATGGATCTTATATTTCGAACCAAAACTAACTCAATAATTGGGTCTTATATTAAGAACCGGAGGAGTAGATTCTTATCTTTTTTAATTAAAAAGGCAGAGACTAATGACTTAAAGTTATTAGTAACATGGAACTAGTTATCTTTCACCTACAAAAAAGCATTCTTATCATCATTAAATTATAAGGTCATTGGTGCAAAAAAAAATTCTGTATGAAATTATTCTAATTTGGCTAGGGACTAGGGAGCAAGAAAAGAGAAGATTGATTACAAATGCTTAATCTAATCTAACTAAATGGGAATTACACATTCAATTAAATGCATCCATGCTAGCACTATGCTTGTTATTGAAATAGTAAGATCAAAAGCGTCTAAATTTAATCAACAACCGAAATTTAAAATTCTTAATTCTCAATTTTTTAAGCAATAAATTTGTCTTTTTAAATAGTAGTGGCAATTAAAAAATTGTTTTTAATTTGTATTTTGCATTCTAAATATAAAAAAATTAAATCCGAACCGCACGAATTTAATCTGAACTGTCTTGGAAAAGGATGAACATTGGGATGGAAATCCGAACATGGCGCCAAACTTTATGTAAAATTAATTAGTTGGCAAAAAATGTAAAATTAATTAAGTTAGCATTTTTAAAAACTCTCTCGTTACAAAATTTATTGCCCAGTGATATCTGAAATTTGTTTAAGGATCCAAATGCAATTTATTTGCAGCGGCTGCAATTCTTCTTGCATCATATGCATATAGTTAAAGAGTTGCACCCGTTAGAGGACCTGGGTCTGTAAAAAATTTTACAATGAAGAAATCTTTTTTAGCAATTTTCTCACTAATGAATTGTTACTAAAAAATGATGTGCGCGCACGAAGGAGAATTAAATTAATCAGAAATGAATTGTTAATCCAAAACATAAGGACAACAAATTATTAGAGGGAGCCACTTACTTTGACTACTAAATTAAACAAGATGATTCTGGAGCTTCGTTTACTATTAAATGAATTTAGTAGTAAGTCACATCCACATCTTTATCATGTTAGTGACAATATAGAGGCTATTACATCATATATTTTGTTCTTATTAATCCTATCCACAAATCTCCGCATTATATTCTGGTCAAAAAAAAAAATCTCCGCATTATTTTTTTAAAATTTTATTTATTAATGTTTTATAGGGGACTATTCATTAATTGACCAGAAGTTCTGATTGTTAATTGTGTTAGTATTGGCACTATAGTTACATGTAATAACCTTACATTAAACCATTCAAACCAAATGAGTATAATTATCAAACGATGTTCGTCGTATTCAAAGATGGAGACACAATATTAAAACGAGAAATAATTTTTGAGTTACGTTATCAATTTGATTTTGTTCGTTTTTCTTTAGCTTGCCTTGATTTGTTTTTAGTGTTTGCATTTTTGGCCAAAAAATAATATACAAAAACTAATCAAGAAGAATAATTTAGTCTGAGACCAATCTTAAGAATTAATAAAGTGTAATATACGTATAATTTGATATGATTTAGTAAAATTATTTGAAGATTTATGCCTATGTCCATCTCTATCTTTATCCAAAGCAGAAAAACTGTGACTTTTAATTAGGTTGATTTATAGATGATTTAGTAGCTATTGATCTCCAAGAAATTAAAGTTAGACCAAACATGAAGCTTCCTTGATCTGACACACAACACTAATTAATTCAGGGGATAAGCATTAAATCCCTTAACTAACTACTCGTAGAATTATAAGCCCTTGGACAATTAAAACCCCTAAGTGCTAATGGACGGCAAAAGGAAAAAAAATAAAAATAAAACTCCTATAATGGGATATTGTCACTACATTTACATGCTCAACTCTCTTCCTGATAATATATAATAATCGGTGAAGAGCAAGAAATTTGGATCTCATGCACATTTAATTTTAATTAGAGATGTGTATTTGGTGCAAATTTTTGGACCAATGAGATTTGATTTAATTTGTCTATATAGTTCATATTTTAGTTAATATTTTTCTGCTAAATTTAATAAAAATTACAGAAAAAATTATATTTTATTAAAAAATTAGTACAATGGATATTTCATCAATGACAATCTTTCAAGACGTAGCAAAAGGCACAAGATCCTAAGTCCCATATATATTTCCAATATATGACTTATGGCAAGACACATTAATCTTTAAAACGTCATAGTAACAAGCAATATTGTGGTATTTTACATTTATACACGTAATACTATTACTACTACTTCGATGATGACCTAATGAAAAAGACAAGCACGACAAATTATGCAATGAATAGAGAGCAAAAGAGTTTGGAGACAAAAAGTTAGGAAACAATAAAAGGCATACACACACGTATCTGTTTATGGTTGAAATCAGCTGAGATTATTAAAATTTGGAGTTTGTAGGGAAGCATGGAGGCACATGGAAACAGTATAAGAAACGGCATAAAGTGGGCAAATCATGTGCAGTACAGATATAGACCTTTTAATGATCTACATATACATATACCAACTTTGGTTGTTAATATAAGATTCAATTAACTAATTTAGAAATATTTAAAAAGTTAAATAAATTACTTTATCTCATTTATATATATATGTTCATATTGTTTTCGTCCAAATTAATTTGTCCTATTTATAAACTGACACATAATTATGTACATATGTATTTCAAAGAGATCACAACATTTAGTCATATATTATAATTAGCTATTTTATTCAACTTCCTTAGTCTTCTCAAAAATCAAATGATTATTGATCAAATGGGTTATAGGACTAAAAAGATATTATATATATAATTAAGAGATCAAATAAAAATTATGTATAAAGTTAGAGGAAAACAGTGTAATTTTATTGTCACCAAATTAGTTAAAATTAATTAAATGTCAACCATTTTTAACTTCCTAAAATCATTCTTTAATCGGTACAGTTCATTTCGGAGGGAGACGGCGGCAGAAAAGCATTAAGTAACCTAACAGTGAAAGAGGCAAGGGCATTTTATGATCATAAATAATTCATTAAATTTTTTTTGTAAAAGGTCTTGTATATTAAGGACCATGAAATCTTATCTTATATATAGGGCTAGAGTAATTTGCAAGAGATTAATCTATAATTTGAAAAGACTAGTGGAAGAATATAATGGAAATTGATTAAGAAAATGAGAGAGATTATATGTAGCTCCTCCATCTTTGATTCAAACTTGAAAGGCAATTCCTTCTTTTAATTTCTTTTAAAATTAATTATTATTGTAACGAAACCAATGACAAATTAATCTCCTCTCATTGGGCCCCTCTTAAAATTAGTTGTTAGATTGTTTATATTAATCCATCTCATTCTATTCAATCACGCCAATGTGGACATTAACGTTTATTAAGCTACCTCTTTTGACTTGATAATGAGTTCATAGCATGATTAATACTACCTCTGGTCTTTAATATAAGACCTAATTAACTAATTTGGAGAGATTAAAAAAATTAGCTAAATTAGTTATTTGTAATAAATAGGTATTATCTTTCCTATAATATGCCCTTGCTAACCATATGTATTAGCCAAATCTACCATGTGATGTAGTCTTTACCATGTGTAACTACTACAGAAACTACTTTGAAAAAAATCGATAAATATGAAAAACATAACGAATTTAAGTTGTACATTTAGGACCAAATTAAAAGTCAAACTAGCTGTATAAGAGCTACTTTGACTTTTAATTTGGTCCTAAATATAAGATCCTAATAGATTTTGCCTTTCATATTTATCTATTGTTTCAAGATAATCTTTGTAATAGTTACACATGTTAAATGTTTAATCAAATAATATTTGATTAGCAAGAGTATTTTAGGTAAGACAACACTATTTATTGCAAATAACTAACTTAACTAATTTTCTTAATCTACTCAAATGAGTCAACTATCTCTTATATTAAGGACTAGAGGTAGTATTTATTACTCTTCTGATCCTATTTATAAGGGACTTCCAACATATTTCACATAGACCAAGAAAAACCTTAAATTGCATTAACTCTCCATTAAAATATGACAACTTTTCAACTTTACCCCCATTTAGTATATACATTTTTCAAAGAATAAATATCTACACTATATAAATGAAAGACAAAATAATACATTCATGTTAAAAATTTAATGAAGTGACTTACAAATAGGACAAAAAAACCTTCCTCTCTTTGCTTTATAAATAAGATCAAAAGAGTATCATTTTCCCATCACCAAACTTGATTACGTTTTCTATAATAATCATAGTATTAATGGTTATACGTGTCTTCGGCCATATATCATGGCCATGGGTTAGAGAAATTCATTATTACAAAACAATAACTTTTTTTTTCAGTTAAATAACATGATGAAATAAGGGTACAGAATTAATTGTTTGTATACATTTCAAAATTTAGGATATTTATTTTCAAATTATGGCTAAAAAATTATGAATATGCAAAATATTAAAAAAAAAGGGAGAATCACCTGAATATCACTCTACACAATACCTGAAATTACCCCATACCTCTTTAATTTAATTATTTTTTAAACAAAAGAAAGCCACTGCCTCACCGGAATCCGGCCACCGGTGCCGGAGCTCCGGCGGCCGCTTCCGGCCACTGTTGACGGCCGGACGCCGAGGTCCGACCGCCGGAGCTCCGGCGCCGGCGGCCACTTCCGGCGGCCTTCCTTAGTTTTTTTTTTTTTTTTGCAACTTTTTTTTTTTTAAATAGTGGGGGAAAGTGAGGTTAGGGGGATTTGATCCCCCAACCTAATGCTTCTCAAAATAAGGAATGACCATTGAGCCAACAAATTTTTGTTAACATTATGATGCAAAAAAATATATAAGTTAACTCATTTACTCTTGTTCCAGGTGATGACAACATACATTTAAAAATAACAAGTTCTGATTATAAAATAACAAGTTTGGGATTAAATTTTAACAACACGTTTTTTTTATAACAAAACACTTTGTTTCAAGTGATAACAACAATACATTTAAAAATAACAAGTTCTGATTATAAATAACAAGTTTGGGATTAAAATTTAACAACACGTTTTTTTTTATAACAACACACTTTGTTTCAAGTGATAACAACAATACATTTAAAAATAACAAGTTCTGATTATAAGATAATAAGTCTGAGATTAAATTTAACAACATGTTTTTTTTATAATAAAATTTATACTATGATTAATAGATTAAAAATGCCTTATTATAAATACTTTATAATTTATAAGAAGTAGTTTGATTTATAATGAGTTGTATAGATATACAGATTAAAAGTATTTTTTAGAGAAATAAATATATTTTAAAATATTTTTTATAAGTTATAAATAATTTATTTTTTAAAAGTATAAATAATTAATTGTTATAAAAATGTGTTGTTAAATTTTAATCCCAGACTTATTATTTATAATCAGAACTTGTTATTTTTAAATGTATTGTTGTTATCACTTGAACAAAGTGTTTTGTTATAAAAAAAACGTGTTGTTAAATTTTAATCCCAAACTGTTATTTTATAATCAGAACTTGTTATTTTTAAATGTATTGTTGTTATCACTTGAAACAAAGTGTTTTGTTATAAAAAAACGTGTTGTTAAATTTAATTCCAACTTGTTATTATAATCAGAACTTGTTATTTTTAAATGTATGTTGTCATCACCTGGAACAAGATAAATGAGTTAACTTATATATTTTTTTCATCATAATGTTAACAAAAATTTGTTGGCTCAATGGTCATTCCTTATTTTGGGAAGCATTAGGTTGGGGGATCAAATCCCCCAACCTCACTTCCCTCACTATTTAAAAAAAAACAGTTACAAAAAAAAAACAAAGGAAGGCCGCCGGAAGCGGCCGCCGGTGCCGGAGCTCCGGCGCCGGTGGCCGGATTCCGGTGAGGCAGTGCTTTCTTTTTAAAAAAAAAAATTAAAGAGGGGTATTTTTGGTAATTTGGCCATGATTTCATAATTACAATTTGAGACCGGGTCCCTCATGGTAATTTGGCATATTCAGGTGACCATAGAGTGATTTTGCTAATTCAAGGGTCTTTATTGTGATTTCCCCAAAAAAAATCGGCCGAATGCACACGCACAAAGATAAATAAATAATTGATAGCCTAGCTACATCTTATGACGTGTACTTTGGCAAGCAAATACTAACCACTTTCGATTGAATGTTTAAAATTATGAGATCAGATATGGGTGGCTAACTAATCCTTGTTCAAACTTCAAAGTTCAAATCACCTTTATTTAATTAATAATTCTAGGACGTTTCTGCATTAAATTAAGCTACTTGAAATACAATGGAGACAAATTAGAGATCATATCATCGTGCTTACTAATTAAAGTTATTGATTTGACTTTAATGTCATGTAAATTATTTTGGCACTGTCTTCCGGAAATTATTATATATTATTTTAAAAAATGGAATGAGAAGTATTTTATTTTATGATTTTGGATTACTATATGCTAATTCATGAAGGAAGTCTAAGTGTTAAGACAACATAAAATACATCTGCCCCTTGAATTAAAACGAGAAATTATATATCCTCAGCTTATATTAAGTGAAAAGCCACTATCACTTCGCATCATTTTATATTTATATATGCATATTCCCTAGACGCATCAACTCGCATCATTCTTAATTGCACAGTTACGTTTACACGACTCAAGAAAGATATATACATTTTAATCAGTAGGTGAAGTCATCTCCAATCTCTTTATAAGAAAGGTTTGCTTGGTTCTTACATAATTAGGATGCGTTGAAAATTGTCTATCAAAAATACCATTTGTTTTGAAACGAGATTAAAAATACATTAATTTAATGACCTTCATTACATGAGGGTAATCCTGAAAAAAAAAAAACAATTTAAAGCATTTTAATGAGATTAATCAATTTAAACCTAGATTTCTTGATACCTGCAAGACAGGAAGGGGGGAGGAAAATTAAAAAACAAACAAAAAAGAAGAGAAGAAAGAGAGACTAGAGAGGAGGGGAATAATAAGAAGGAAGGTAGATGAGTACATGGAGAAGAGAAGGAATATGGAGAGAAAAATCGTACTCAGTTTCATCCCGTTTATCAGGCATACAAAGTAAATAATGTTTAAATGCTATTTATAAATTTTTTTTTTTATAAACTATTTAGAAGTTCATCAACCTGATCCTAAGAATTACTAATAAATATTTTAGAATTATAAAATTGAATGTATTAAAACAAATACTTTTAAATCTTTTCTAACATATAAAACTGTAATATCTAAAAATTTTAATTAATGATTATTTCATATCCCATGACACACACACCCATATATAAAGTGAGTTGTATGAATTATAATAAGAGAAATTAATTCCGCCAAAAAATAGTAAGAGCAAAATAATTAATAACTAGCCTTCTATGTACCATGTACCAGGGGGTTTTTGAGTAAAATTAAAACCCTGGTTTTAAAAGTGCTTTTACGGTATACACAATGAATATGTGGAGGAGTTTGTTTCGGTTTGCGGAAAAGTGCTTTTAAAAGTGATTATTGGGGTATCTAACACTCCCCAATGTTTTTCCATAAGTCATATTAAATTCAAATAAATTTATGGAGAACACTTAGATCAAGTTTTTATGTGTCCTATTTTTTAATTTTAAAAATAAAATATGTGATAATATACGTGTTATTATTAAAAAACTTGATATAATAATGAAATTTAATCAAAGTATTGTTATGAATTCGTATTAAGTATTTATGTGAAACTGCCCCAAAGACAATTTTGTATCCTATATTAATACCTAAACCCGAGACCTTAATTAATGAAAAAAAGCTTCAACCCACTTTAAATTAATTGCTGTCGGCGACAACAATAATTCGGGTAATTTCAGCCCTCAAAATAGAAGAAAAAAGACAAGAAAAGCATCTCCAATCCATGTCTTAGATGCCATTCTAAAGAATCTAAATATCTTTTCTTCTTTCTTCCTTCCAAAATGAGAGAGAAACAATTAAAGCACAAAACATAATTAATTAATTAATGCAGAGACTAATTGAATTACACACATAAATTCGGATCATCTCCATACTTTCCCCATAAATATATATCTCTCCAATATTCTGTCTCATCCATCCATTTTGATTTTAACAATGAACATGGCTAATAATAACACTAAACTAATTATAGATCATACTAATTTATAATCATGGGAGGAAATTATGCACTAAACTAATTATAGATCATACTAATTTATAATCATGAGAAATATGCATAGAGAGAAATATGAGAGGATCATCATATATATATATAGTCATTATAGAAAGTACCAATGGAAGTCAAGTCTAGTAGAATTGTCAGTTTCTTATTATAACATGATAAACCAGTGTTTAAAATCGATAATACCTTAAACAAACCTCCAATAGAAAAATACATATTCTAATTTTTTTTTAAAAAAAACTATTGAGAGCGCACAGAAGCACCCTAAATATATTTTTAAATGACCTACAAATCCGGAGAATTTCATAATTCAGATGTGAAGTGATTAAAGTACATAAGAAAATTTTGGGTTTGGAAGTTAAGTCAACATGAAACTTAATGCACGAGTGGCGGAGCCAACCATTCAGTTTGACAAAATAATGCTTCGAATTTTATGTATTTGTATATATATTATTTAAAGGAGATGATGAAGCTAGTCAACTATATATGAGATCGGCCGTTTATAATATATTAATAATCATTGAGATATACTATATAATAAAGCCACTAACACATGCATGCTTCCAAAATTAATGCCCTCATTGCCTTATTATAAAAAGCTTTAATTTAACCATGCATCAAGCAAACCAACAAAATTATATACGTTCGCCCAACAGCTGGCTGCCTATAATTATATCAAGTATTTCTTTTTAAAAAGCTAGCAATGTTCAATTACTATCATCATTATCATTAGACTCCATCCAAAGCTTCTTGCATGACAAGAAAAAATATTTATGAATATTTACACATACATACATACATGAAAGACATTAATATACATATATTAAAAATTCTCAATTGTTTCCCCACTATTGTTAGTGCTGTTTTGATGCATATCACATGTACACCTATAGGGAAAAAACTGGAATAAATCTTGGCCCTTTTTGAATAAACATTTTATTTTTAATATTACCTACTAACTTAAATTTGAACGTTTGTAAAACTTACATAGTTATCCGTTTGACCCAAAAAAATAGATACTAGCTCTTCCAACATAATTTTTATTACTGTAGTTTGAGTTTCTCAAGTTTTGCTGTGAGATAATTTCACTCGACACTTTTGATGCTCTTCAGTAGCATTCTGTTGGTACATATAAATCACTTGTATTTGATTTTCACACACTAAAAAATGCATTAAAGTAATAAAAAATTTTACACTTGCCCTTATTAAAAAAAGGTGTTGAAAAATACTACCTCCAGTTTTTAATATAAGACACTGTTTAACTTTTATTTTAGTCTTAAATATAAGACTCCAATCCATTTTGTCTATCATATTTATACTTTTTTTTTTCCAAAATAGCCATTCTAATAATAATAGTTCTAGTTAATACACTTGATTAGCAAGAATATTTTAGGAAAGACAACACCTATTTAAGACAAATAACTAACTCAACTTACTTCATTAATCTCCTCAAATTAGTCAACTGGCTCTTATGATTAGGACCGGAGGTATTATCTTGTATATTTTCTCTTACATATCTTCTTTGTTGAGTTGAATAAGAGTAAAATTGAAAAAAGATCATTAATTACCTTACAAGTAACTTATACTCCTTTAGTCCTATTTATAAATCACTTTCAACATATTTCACATAGACTAAGAAAAACTTTAAACTTCATTAATTTTCATTTAAAATTTAAAATTTTTTTAACTTTATTCCTATTTAATATATGTTATATTTCATGTAAACAAAATTAACACAATAATAAATGAAGGGTAAAATTGTGTATCTATGCAAAAACTTTCTCTTAGTGCCTTATAAATAGAACTAAAAATGTCTTCTTTCTCTACCTTATAAATAAGACTAAAAGAGTATTTAAGAACAAACTTTTCTCTTCCAAATGGCTTGTATATACGAACGTAGGGGTATATTTTATTTGATAGTTAAGATTGCAAGGAGCATTACAATAATGAAATTAGGGCTCATACACATAAATTTTATTTTTTAAAATATTTTTATATAATTATGATATTTGATATAATTAAGCTGAATGTTTTAAAAAAAATTAATGCTATAAAAAATAATAACTCAAAAAAGACATACAGATAAGATACAGGAGTTTAATGAATTTATGACGGTCATGGGATTGTATAATCTGAAGTTTGAATAAACACATGTTGGACCAATGCATCTCTCTCTCTCTCTCTCTCTCTTCACAGGGAGATAGAGGTAGAGAGAGGGGGGGTCCACATTAAAAAAGCCAACTTGGAGGCAGTTGTGCACAGTAATGAAGAAATACCAGTCAGCACTCAGCACCCTCTTTGTATTATGAGAGTAACGTATAATTAAGGCATCAACATCCTCAATCCCCGCCTTCTATATACACACACACACCCTCTCTCTTCCCTCTAATCTCACTTCTTCTCTCTCTCTCTCTCTCTCTCTCTCTGGGCACAATATCACATCAGAGAGAGAAACCCAGATCGGAAAACTACTCTTAACTTTATCACCCTCTGTGTTTTGTTTTTATATTAAACATTAGTTAGCTTAGGTTTTCAACACTGACATTAATGGCATTGAAAAGCCAAGTTCGGCGTCTCTTCTTCTTCTTGTTGTTATTGCTGGGCCAGTACGCCGTTTCTGCTTCCTCCGGTGCTGCTTATCACGACAGCGGTGTTCCCAAAGAGCAAGAGGACGATCGAATCTCCGCCCTCCCCGGACAGCCGGCGGTCCCTTTTTCTCAGTTCTCCGGCTACGTCACCGTCAACGACGAGCATGGCCGAGCACTGTTCTACTGGTTAACGGAGGCTTACACTTCCCCTCACACCAAGCCTCTCGTTCTCTGGCTCAATGGAGGTAATTAATTAAATTAAACATTCCCTAACTCATCGTATTATTCTCTCGAAGTCTCACCAAGAAAATGGAAGTATATACTCATGATCAATCGATAATGTGATGAGAAAGTAGTCACTTTTTTGAAACTGATTCTCTCGGTTATCTTGTAACGATCATATGTGGAAATCTATACATATACGATTACAAAAGAACTAAAAAATCATGTGAATGTGGGAATCTGGCTGTGCTTAGTTTAAGATTTCAAATTTCCGAGAATAACTGGTGATTAAAAGTTGAGGTAACGTTTTGGTTTTTACTGTGCACAAGACAAAAGATAGAGAGAGGTGAGTAGATATAATTAATTACAAGAGTTTATTGAGCAGTAAACTAGATAGGTTCTGTATGGTGATGACTCATGATTGAGCAGTAAAAAAAACAGGGAAATTAGTTATAGGGATGAGTCACAACTACGCTATGAGGAAGAGGATGGGGTACTACGGTGTTATAAATGATAATAGTAATTAAGAAAATAAATAATGTAATAGGATATATGATTGAAAAGAATAGGATTACAAGTGACCAACTATTGTTGACTCTTTGTATATATTCGCCTTCTTGTGTTTGGCTATGGGGGAGACCTATGTTTACATGCATCTGCCGAACTTTGAGCCCACCCATTAACACTCCCTATTCTTCTTCTCCTACCTGACCTCCGTTTTCCTCCTTCTCCGATGCTGCCACAGCTTGTCTCTACGTTTTTGGTTTTACCTTTTTTCATGTTTTGTGTTCACCTAGGGAGAAATCTTGTTATGTGAGGCTAGCAGCAGGTTGGGCTACCTGTCATGCCTAAGTTACCAATTGAATGAGGTTTTAGTTTAGACTTAAGGGGTGATTGGAACATCCCATTATCACTTTTCAAAAACACTTTTCTGCAAATCGAGATAAACTCCTCCATATATTTATTTCGTATACCGTAAAAGCATTTCTGTAACTATGATTTTATTATTACCCAAACATCCCTTTAGTGTTAATGTCATGAATTAAGATTCGATTCTCTGGTAGGAGAAGTACTCATATTTAATACTCGACCGTGTTTCGAACAGAATTACTTCTAATAAAAAGATTTTTGTGCTAAGAAAAAAATATGTTTGTGTGTGCAAGTGTTTAAATTGATTATAATTAAAAAGAAACGGTAAAAATGAGGGCTTGGAAACAATTTTTATAATATTAATTACTTTCTAAACTGAATAGTTGTTACATGTTAAATATTAATGACTGAATACTTGTCTTTCTTTATGTCTTTTGATTATGATTAGGAGTTAATTCTTAATTTTCCCTTAAATTTTACATTTTATTTATTTTTAAGTTCAATAAATATTTTTCTTCCAAATTAAAGGATAGTTATATATTTTTAATAAATATTTAGAAATACTATATATAATTTATTCTTTGTTTTTAAACGATATTTTCCTAGATTTTAATATAAAACAGAAATATTAGCTTAAACTAGCTTAGGTGGGAAGGAAAGTAAAAGATTCAAACGTTTCTCATATTTTCTTCTAATATTTTAACAAAAATAAAACAAAGAGTTGTGTAATTTTTGATAGGTCTTTCTATTTTATACGCTTGTTCTTATTTTTAATGTGAGATCTATTAGTCTATCTGCAAACTTTGACATTTAGGAAATTAATTATATGGAAGGATATTATATTTAAGGAATAAATATATTTATCTCAATTGTTTTTCTTATCTTTTGAAAATAAAACGAACGAGACAACGAGTTTTTGCATCATGTTCCATAAATAGATGGTTGGCCTTGCTTTTGACCAAGAATATATTATTGGACTTTCTCTTAGCACGCGTCGGCCCCCCCATCGCGCACATAAGCAAATACACGTTGTTTCCTGCTAAGATACGCTTTATCGCTGTCTATGTCTCTATGATTCTGAGGAAGACGTGTGAAAACAAATGGAAATAGAGGACAACTGGCTGTTGAATATACAAACAGTACATTATTATGAGCTCCCTGGAATTGAATCAGAAAAAGAAAGGGAGAAAGAAATTATACCCACATGGGTCCTCGTGATCTTTCTCTGTCTGTATCTTCCTTCAGCTTTTTATTCCCTTCTATTCCTGGCGTCCTGGTCCTCCTTTTGGATCAAATCTCTATTGCCCTACAAAAACAAACAAAAACCAACAAGTGACTCCAATTTCCCCTTTTCTCTCTTCTTTCCGCGCTTTTCTCTTTGTTCTCGCTTTGCATCTCAGCTTAAAACAAACAGGAACAAAGCCAACCACCTTTTCCCCTCTTGTCCCTACACAAAGATGCTTTCTTTCTCTTTCCTTTTCCCCACTGTGTGACTGTGTTTTCTTCCTCTCTTCGAAGCACGCGTACCCAGAGCCCAGAAAGGGGTGGTGGTGGTTGCTGCGGACTTTGTGGTGGTGGACATGCTTGGTTCTCTGCGTCATGGTTGTGTGGGGCAAGGGCAACTCGAAATTCTGTGACCCAGATATTCTGAGGTTTCAATTTATTACGTCCTAGTAGTGTTTGAATTTTATATTGGAGCCACTATGAAGCAAACAAGTTGTTTTGGTTCGTCGTCTCTGTCAGGGTAATAATAATTCATGGGTTGGTGAAATTCAAGGTCGCAAAATTTGCCCTTTACCTGTTTGTAAAATTGACAATTCAAACCAATGGGGTAGATGTTAACAGTTTAGCAAGGCTAGCTCGCATTTCTGCTTTGGTCTGTCATGTAGAGTGTAGGCCTTCTCAAATTAGGTCAGTGAATAATTTTGAACTTTCGTATCTAGCTGTTTTTATTCAAATAACATAGAAGCAAACAGCTCCAGCCTCACAAAATAGTGCTGGCTGTTAACTGGCAATTCTTGGCCCCTTTTTAAACGGGTCAGAAATGAAGAATCATTACAAATCCGTATCTTCCTTAACTATAATAAGAACAAATTTATATAATATATTTACAAAGAAATAAAACAAAAAGAAATTTTAAATGGATGAATAAGTTCTACTTACATTCTTTTGTATTATTTTTATTTGGAATATATTGATATATGATTGTAGATTATTTAACTTAAAATCATTATATGCCTCATAAGCAGATAAACAGGCTGCTCTGTCCTGTCAGTAGCTGAGGCATTTCTAATTTTTACCCAAGCACTTGTCTGGGTCTTGTATTGCATGGAGTTTAGGAAATACGTCATATTATTCATGACTTATAAATTGAACAATTTGTTATTAGAGGTTTTACATTATATATTAATACAGAGACATGAATTTCTGCAACCACAGCAATGATATCGCTTCTCTGACGTATAAATTAAAATGTGCTTCCCATGATCTCTTCTGCATGTAAAATATGTATGTTCTTATCACTCTCATAGGTTCATAACGGTGTTCAAAACATATGGAAGCATTTTATTATTTCTATGATCCAAGAATCGAATTAACATTTTGTACGAAATTAACCAAACCTATAATTTTTTTGCTGGTTCAGGGCCGGGTTGCTCATCAGTAGCATATGGAGCATCAGAGGAAATTGGGCCATTCCGGATAAATAAAACTGGTACTTCGTTGTATCTTAACAAGTATTCATGGAACAGAGGTAACGGTCATCATTAAGATAATTTTTTTTTTCCTTTTTAACCGTTAGCCCATCCTTAAGAATGACAATTTTCTGAAGAGTTGAGTTTCTTGTTTGTTTTCTTCAGAAGCAAATATTCTCTTTCTTGAATCGCCTGCTGGTGTAGGTTTCTCCTACACAAATACAAGCTCTGACCTCAAAACTACTGGGGACGAAAGGACAGGTACATGTTTGATGTTGAGATTTTATTGGATTCACACCATTCATTTTCATTAATATGCATAAGCCCTTGTATTTACTTCCAGTAATTAATATGAGAATTCTCAAATTTGAAACACAGCTCAGGATGCTCTAATATTTCTAATCAGATGGATGTCAAGATTCCCTCAATATAAGTACAGAGACTTTTACATCTCTGGAGAGAGTTATGCAGGTGAATGAGCAGCGACACTACCAGCTTATCATACTAATGCTGCAAATTTTAGCTGATTATCGTGGAAATGGAAGCTAACATGTTTATTCCTTTTTCTTCTGTCTAGGGCACTACGTTCCCCAGTTGGCTCAAAAAATTTACCATTATAATAAAGCCAATCCCCAGATCATTAATCTCAAGGGTTTCATTGTAAGTCAATTCTTCTTTCCATAATATACTCTAGGCCTCCGGGTAGCTGATCAAAGGGGTGTCGGTTTATTCATGGATGACATCTCTTCATACCAATCCAAGTTCAATTTTGAGGAAGTAAAATCTTGAATACTGCATTTTGATATGAAGAACTGTACCTTTAGAAGTCTCCAAAGAGGGGATTGTCTTTGCTCTGTTACCAAACAATATACTTTTTACCTAGCTTTTGTTATACTTCTTTGTTCTTTTGTTTTAGTATTTTAAATGCAACCAAAAAAATGCAGGTGGGAAATGCTGTGACGGATAACTACTATGATGGAATTGGAACTGTGACATATTGGTGGAGCCATTGTATGATATCTGATAAATCATACAAAACTCTCCTCAAACACTGCAATTTCACGGCAGAGGAAACATCTAAAATATGTGATGATGCTGTGCGTTATGCAATTAACCATGAATTTGGACGCATTGATCAGTACAATATTTATACCCCAACATGCAGGAGTAACAGTACTGTACAGTACATGAGGCTCAAGAGTACAATACTACATAGGATCTCAGGGTATGACCCATGCACTGAAAATTATGCAGAGAAATACTATAATCTTCCTGAAGTGCAAAAAGCAATGCATGCTAATGTTACAGGCATTCCTTACAAATGGACTGCATGCAGGTCTGCTTTTTTACTGTGCTCTATTCATAATGATATTCTTTTTTTTTTTCCCCTGACTTTTCTGAAATCAATATTTTAATATTTTATCTTTTGTTGATGGAACAGTGATGTGCTCTTAAAATACTGGAAGGACTCTGCAGTTTCTGTATTGCCCATTTACAAAGAGTTAATTGCAGCTGGTTTGAGAATTTGGGTTTTCAGGTATAGTTCAAACGCACTAGGGTAAAGTAATACCTAGGAGAGTTTTCATAAGAGCATAGTATGAAGTTATGGATGAACCTCATTTATGCTTGCAAAACACTTTATATATATTATATGGAATATGCAGTTTTTACCAAGTATTTTGATGCCTTTATAAATCTTGATGCCTGGGTTGTTTGTATTTTGTTTTCTTCTGTACAGAATATCTAGAATTCATGTGTTGAATGATTTTAAATGTATGGGTAATCGAATAGATACAAGAAGTGTTATTCTAAGAACAAAATTATAGGGATATTATGGACTAAGAAAATAACTAAAAAAACATACTTTATAGTTAAACTTGAATGTGTTAAAATACCCACACAGATAAAGTACTAAATTCTTGGAACAAAATTACAATTACTAATGAAAAAAATATACTTTATAGTTGCACTTGGTCTTGCAACGGTCAAACAAGCTGACACATGCAAGACCAACTCAACCTTAAACAACATGAGGGTGTTGGGTTCACTATTCAACAAAACTGACATCCAGCATTTTTATAAAATATATTTGTTCATAATTAGCTTGCTCCTCTATTTATTCTTTTCAGATCAAATCTGTCTAAGAATCTATATTGAAAATATGGCAATATATGAATTGCTGATATGTTCCAAGTGGTCTTCCTTGGTTGACTCCGGAGATATAATTTAATCTCAAATCTCAATCTCATTACTAATTAATACTTTTGTTATAATACTGCAGTGGAGATACAGATTCAGTGGTTCCAGTGACAGCCACTAGATTTTCCCTTAACAGTCTCAAGCTCAAGATCAATGCTCGTTGGTGCCCATGGTACTCTGGTGGACAGGTAATAATAATATTTCTCAAACTTGATTGAAAGTTGATTGAAACCCATACAATAAATTCAATTTTAGAACTAACTTTTGGGTTTATACAGGTAGGTGGATGGACAGAGGTCTATGATGGACTAACTTTTGCAGCAGTACGAGGAGCAGGGCACGAAGTGCCATTGTTTCAGCCAAAAAGAGCTCTCACTCTGTTCAAGTCATTCTTAGAAGGAAAGAAGCTCCCAACATCTTGACATGTTGCTCATGAAATAATTAAGGTTCTTATTATTAATTATTAAATGGCTTTGCCTGGTAAAAACAGCAGTCATTCATTCAAATTAATGTCCAATTGCGAGCAATAGTATATTGTGTTGCTAAAATAGTGGTTGGCAACGGCAAATGCAAGGAAATTAGAGTACAAGAAATCTCTTCTATCTGGTTCTGAATCTAACCTTGAATAATATCATGCGGCCAAATGAATTTTTTTTTTCAATAGATCAACAATTAGAGCCGGTAACACATGGCCTTGGCAGGCTTGAGTTGGCAAAATGCCAGCCGCACTGCCATAAGTGAACCTGTGGGTTGGTGGGCTAGCCTTTTTTTTCAAAAAAAAAATTTCATACAATTCTCAATATATTATATAACATAGTTGGAGGATTTTAACCCTCAAAATCTACATGGACATTGCCTTATTCATATCATTGCATATGTAATTAAGCACTTTATATATATACACATAAAAGATCTACTTCTTTTGGAAAAAGAAACAAGTTAAATTAATTATTTGGAAAAAATGTTAGTTTTTCTAAAATATCTTCTTAAATTATAAATTAATCTTTACATTATTTTATTACAACTCACTACTCAGGTTTAAGGTTCCAAGTCTAATTTTAACATTTCAAACTAAATTCAACCTATACAAATAATAATAATATTTTTTTAGAAAAAATATTTAGACGGCCTACCGGGCTAGCTTGCCAACTCGGCTTGGCTACTTCAGCCCGTATCATTTTTGGCCGGCACTGCTGTGGACCAGCCTGTGCGGGCGTTACCGGCTCTACCAATCATTATGTACTCCTCCGGTTCTAAATATAAGACCCTTATACACACTAGTATAAGGGTCTTACATTTAGGACCGGAGGAGTATAATTTAACAAAAATCACTATTGCTTCATTGTAGCCAATTTTTCTTTTTCATATGATTTTAATTTGCATACAGGCCCTACAATATTTGCAGGGTCGTGACTTGAGTCTGGCTATAAATATACATTACAAGTATATCACATGTTTCGCTCGAAAAATGTACCTAGTATGGATGCATTTCTTGTTATGATTGGTTTATTCTAGTTCAAATGAAATCACTAATGACTAATCAATATCAATCAAATGCCATATAAGTTTAAAAAAATTTCATAGTGCAGATTAACAGAGAATTCATTCAAAATGCTCTAAATTTGGCATTTTCTCTATTGCTAATTTTCAAGTCATCATCGTGAGAATTTGTGAAAATTTATTTTTTTTAAAAAAATGCCTTCAGTTGTTAAATGAATCTGACACAGTATAGGAGTGGGCTAACAGGAAGAAACACCAAAACTAGAAAATATATCAATACATACTTGAGAAGAAAATTATAATATACTCCTCCGATCCTTAATATAAGACTCATTTAACTAATTTGATTAGATTAAGAAAGTTAGGTAAGTTAATTAATTATAATAAATGTGACACGTTTTTTCTAAAACACTATAATTATCTTTCTTAATACTTCTCTCTCTCTCTTCTACTTGATTATGGTTAAGAGAGTATCCGTAGGGGTAATTTAGAGAAAACTAATAAATATGAAAAATAAGTCTTATATTTAGAACCAAAGTCAACTCAACAACTGGACCCTATATTAAGGACCGGGAGGAGTATATGTATAATATGAAAAGACAGGGGAATAGGTTTTCCTTTATTAATAGGGGAAAAAAGACAGTAAAAATTGCAAAATTGTAAAGATATTCTCTTAAAAATTTATTGTCATTTATTATTCAATTGTTGTCAAAACTTACATAAATCTTGTAATGGGGTTTTTTTTTTTGGGGCCCGAATCTTGTAATGGGTTTGATTAACGATTTTACAAGTATCACCGTCTTGTTTTATTTTTTTTCCCCGATTTTCAAAGAAGCCCGTTAACATAAGAAATAGAAGCGCTAATGTGAAACTTTCCTCTCCCCCTCCCTGTCTTCCGTCTCGGCGTCTCCAGTATGCGCGGCAGAAAGCCAGAGACGATTGGGCTCTCAGCCTCTCGAGCTCGAGCTCTCGAGAGCCGAAGCTTCACTATCGTCTGAAGTCTCCATGGCGGTACGGAGGTGCTACCTTGACCGAATGTTCAGCCCAACTTCTCCCCGTTTCTTTTTTGCCCCATTTAAAAGATGCATCAGGATATTTGTTAATAACAGCGAGTAACCACTTGTTCTCAGATGCCATTACATATTACAGGCTTGATGGTCCAGGTGAAACAAATTCATGAGCAGTCATAGTTTGTACGCTGTTCTGGGGAGGAACAAGCTGAAGGACACGACAGCGGTGGCTCAAATTATTCAAAGCTATGCACAGACGAGAGAGTTAAACAAAGGAAAACAGTTGCATGCTCAGCTTATACGATGTGTTTATCCACTGTGCACGTTCCTTACCAATCACCTAATCAACATGTACTCAAGATGCGGAGAACTTGGCCACGCCATCAAACTGTTCGACAAAATGCCACAAAGAAACGTGGTTTCTTGGACAGCAATGATTACCGGATTTTCTCAGAATTCGAGGTTTCGGGAGGCTCTGAGTACTTTTTGTCTGATGAGGAACGCTGGAAAAGCACTGACCCAATTTGCATTTTCAAGTGTTCTTCGAGCTTGCGTCTCTCTTGAGTCGATTGAGCTTGGGACGCAGATGCATAGTCTCGCTATGAAGTGTGGTTTTAGCAACGAAATATTTGTGGGGAGTAATTTGGCAGACATGTACTCGAAGTGTGGGATGATGTATGATGCCTGTAATGTTTTCAATGAGATGCCTTTCAAGGATCAGGTATTGTGGACTTCTTTGATTGATGGCTATGTAAAGAATGGAGATTGTGAGGAAGCGTTAATCTCTTATAAGAAGATGACCGGTGATGATATTTTGATTGATCAGCATGTGCTTTGTAGCACTTTGAGTGCTTGCAGATCACTAAAGTCTTCTGATCTTGGGAAGTCCATCCACTCAACTATTGTGAAGTTGGGATTTGAATCGGACACTATTCTAGTAAATGCTCTCATAGACATGTATTCAAAGTCGCGAGACATGGAAAGTGCTTCAAAAATCTTCCAAACTGATTCACAGTGCAGGAATATAGTGTCGTATACTGCTCTAATTGATGGATATGTAGAGATGGGCCAAATCGAAAATGCTTTAAGTACTTTTGTTGACTTACGGAGGCAAGGAATTGAACCTAATGAATTTACTTTCTCTAGCTTAGTAAACGCCTGTGCTAACCAAGCAGCATTAGAGCATGGAATCCAGCTTCATGGCCAAGTTGTGAAATCTAACTTTGATAGAGATCCTTATGTTGCTTCAACTCTTGTTGATATGTATGGAAAATGTGGGTTGTTTGATCACTCCACCCAAGTGTTTGAGGAGATCGAGAACCCAAATAATATAGCATGGAACTCATTGTTGGGAGCTTTTGCACAACATGGTTTAGGAAGAAATGCCATTGAAACTTTTCAGCAGATGATCGAAAAAGGGATTAAACCGAATGCAATAACATTTGTGAGTCTTTTAATAGGATGCAGTCATACAGGAATGGTAGAAGAGGGGTTAAACTTCTTTCATTCCATGGACAAGATTTATGGGGTTATGCCCAGAGAAGAGCATTATAGTTGTGTTATTGATCTACTTGGTCGAGCTGGAAAGCTCAAAGAAGCTGAAGATTTTATAAATAACATGCCGTTTGAGCCAAATGCTTTTGGATGGTGTTCTTTACTCGGGGCTTGCAAAATCCATGGTGATAAGGAAAGAGGTAAAATTGCAGCAGAAAAACTGGTGAAGCTTGAACCTGAAAATAGTGGAACTCATGTTTTGCTGTCAAATATTTATGCCAAGGAAGGACAATGGGAAGATGTTAGAAGTTTAAGGAAGATGATGAGAGACGAAAACATAAAGAAATTGCCAGGTTATAGCTGGGTTGATATCCAAAACAAAACCCATATATTTGGGGCCGAAGACTGGTCTCATCCTCAAAAGAAAGAAATTTATGAAAAGCTTGACAGTCTTCTTGATCAAATAAAGAATGCCGGATATGTTCCTCAGACAGAATTAGTTCTAGTTGACATGGACGAGGCTTTGAAAGAGAAGCATCTTCATCATCACAGTGAGAGAATTGCCGTGGCTTTTTCGCTAGTTAGTATGCCAATTGGGAAGCCAATTATTGTGAAGAAGAATTTAAGAGTTTGTGCTGATTGCCATTCTGCTATCAAGTTCATATCTAAAGTTACTGGGAGAATCATAATTGTTAGAGATAGCAGTAGATTCCACCAGTTCTCCAATGGTTGGTGCTCCTGCGGGGACTACTGGTAATGCATGAAAGCTTGACGGTTAATGAAGGGATCTGATGCTAACAACTAGAAAACCACGGGAGAAATTTCAAGGAAAAATACACTTCCTTTGATTGTTTACCCTGCTGCCAGACAGAGAAAATATCCATGACTAATAGGAATCAGTTTTGGTGCACATTACACATTACAGCAATGAGCACCATAGTATTCATTACTGCAGTGAGATCTGTACCACAGTAATATATTTTCTCCCTCCCATGGCATCAGAAGGCATTTAGTTGGTTGCCACATCCCATGAATGGGGCAATAGGAGGTATACAACAAAAAGTGTTGACCACTCCTTATTCGCTGATCATTATAAAAACACAAGAAGCCGGTGAGGTATAAATCAAACACCAACTATGGCCTTTAATGTAAAAGTTAAATAACTAATTTATAAATATTAAAAAAATTAATTAATTGGTTATTTGTAACAAATATGTCTTGATTTTTCTAAATTATCTTCTTTAATTATGTATATTGAAACTACCTTGATTAAGAGCCCTTTTAATACGTTCAATCGCTAGGGATGTTTTGAGCAAAAAATTGTAAAATTTGAAAGGCGAAGTGGATTGATACTTTTGTATTTAAGATTAAAGTGAACTACTTATATAGCCTTTATATTTAGTTGCGTACATAGTATAAAAGAAAAACAAAATCAAGGTATTAATGAACCGAAACTGTTACCCCAACAGTGAGAATAAAGGATGAAAATTGAATAGGTGTCCACATTTAGTGGCCAACAGTACCTCGAATAGGATTGTCTTTAATAAAAAGATACCTATGCTTTAGCGAAAAAAAAAAGATGAAATTGAAAAGTGAGGCGCACAAACCAATTCACTTTGTTTTTCCTTTTTTAAAAAAAAAAAATTTAAACCCGGGGCATAACGATCAATTGGTTGCTCTTAATGTGGGTATCGTGAGATTTGAATCTTAATTTGTTATATTATGAAATTAACTTTTTTTTTTACTAGACTCATCTCGTTTAGAAAATTAGTTGCTCTTTAGTTCATCAATTTAATTCATAATTGTTATAATATTTCCCAATAGATGTAGACTCCGGAGGTAGGTCTGAGATAATATAAAAAGGAGAAATTACAATCAAGCCTCACAAAAGAGAAATAATTATCAAAAAATCTCAATAATAATCTTAACAGTTTATAATGACAAGTCGTGAGAATGAAAATTCCTGTGACTTGTTTTTATAAAAATTGCTATTTCAAACCGTAGCACTCATCCTCTAGGCCCAGCCCAATATTACTCTGCATATACTCCTTCACCTTACCCCGCCAGAATTGAGAAAAATAACTTTTAAAATAATTAAAATTTGTCAAATTTTGGCTAGATCCTGCACACTTCGGCAGCCAGAAGTATATTTAGATCATCCTAAATATAAGAACTAAATAATTAATTTAAGAATATTAAAGAAACTAATTAAGTTACTTAATTGTAATAAATATATATTGATTTTTCTAAACTGTCCTTTGTAATTATATGTATTTGAACTATTTTTTAGTAGGAACTCCTTATAGAAGTAAGAATATTTTTTAAAATATTATAAATTTGAGAGACAAGTGGATCAAAGTTTTATATTTAGGATAAATCTAATTGGTATATTAAAAATTGAAAGTAGTGTTATATATGTGGGGTACTTCAGAAAGAGAGGGAGGGAGGGAGCTATTTGAGGAGCTGTGGAGGGAGATAGAGTGGCCCTTGGCATTCCTCAAAAGAGAGAGGCCATCACTATCACTTGCGAGTGAGCAATAACCAAACCCGCACGTCCTTGTTCACAAGCTCCACCGCTTCCACCTCTTCCCTCAAACATTACTTCTCTTTCTTGCACACAGATACACGACAGACCATAAAGTAAAGAAAGAGTTATAAAATAACTTTATAGTCCGATGACACAAAATTTTTTATAAGTACAACGTTGTAAATTCGATCTCATTTATTATTTCAGGCCGTAAGTATTTATCGATGACACGCACAAATCAGAAATAAAAGAAAAGGAAAAGGAAGAAGGGGGAATTGTATGTCACCGACAAAATTGTTACCTATGGCTATAATAAACTCCAAATCCTAGGAGACACGCTACATGGACCTCTGTCCCTCAGTAGCTTTTTTATTTTAAGTTTATTTTATTTTTTATTTTTAGCTTAAGAGGCTTCCTTGCAACTCTTACCTGTGAGAATCCCACAAAAAATTTTTTTTTTAATTACTAAATCTTAAATAATTTTTTTTATAAAAATATGTTACTACTTACAAATTTAGTATTGTCAAAATATATTAAAATGTTGTTATTAAACCTAATTTAAAAGTTACTGATTTTAAGTTTCTTTTGTTAAAATTCTTACCTTTACTTTGTAGTTTGTACTTTGCGCGGTCATAGTACTTCACCTCACCTGCTTGCACAACACAAGCCACTTCAATTCAGTTTGCTCGGCCACGAGAGGCAAAAAATGTGTTTGAATTGGTGCTAGACTGATTTCTACTCTAACTGATTTTTGTAATTGAAATTAGAGTAAAACTCAATTTGTGTAATATAATTTATGTTTAGATAGGTACTTATAAAAAATCAGTTAAAAAAATTAAAAGTTGTTTGAATAATTAATAGAAAAGTTTGTTTAGTTATAAAATGACTGAAAATAGCATTGACTTTATTGAATAGTAGTGTTTGAAATTTACATTTTTAATGTGATAATAGTTTAAAAAATACGTAAAATTGTTATGATAAAATATAAATAGTTTATTTGTGAAATTATAAAATTAAAATATTTGTTACGGAGAAAAATTTAAAAACACATTGTAGATAAATTTGAAAAGACATTGTAGATAATTAATTAAATATATATAATGGACAAACATGAATATAAATTAAAATTCGTTTAGTCTGAATAAAAGCTCATTATGCTAACGAAGGAGATGACGCATAAGGAAAAATATAAGGGTAAATCTGGGATGCTCATTTTTAATAATCACCGTTTGAAACTGTAGTTTGAAAAGTCAGGATTTTTCTTCTTTGAGTCCAAATGGGGTTGAAGGCCAGAAGTTAGTTAGGATTTTAGCCCCAGCCAAACAACCATTTGTATCCAACTCAGTTGCAAACTTTAGTTTTACATTTTCCTAGGAGCTTTTGTTGTTTCCAACTGTAATCCAAACATAGCCAAAATAGTTTTGAATGGGTTAATTTGGTCGGTAAGAAGTCAGTTTATAACTTATAAGATCATAAATTCAAATCGTGTTGCTGATATGAAAATTTTATTAGCAAAAAATCTATAAGTATCTTTATAAGTATTTTTTATGCCTAAAAACATACGCTAATCTTTGTGAGCTTTGAGACTCAACTCACTTAAATTTTTGTATACCAACAAATTTGGGTTTTATACTTTTTTTTTTATGTTGTTAAATTTGAAAAGATGTTGCTTTGGGTTAAAAAAAGTAGCACTTTGTTAAAAGTTACATTATACTATTTTGATCATTATTGAATTCACTTCAATTCAGTTATAATAAAATTACTAACTTCTAAGCATTCAGTTAGGAGTTCAATGCTTATTAGTAGTGTGTATAGGTAGAGTATTAAGACTAGTACTAAAACTCTTTCAAAAAATCTGCGATATAAGAAGATTAGTTATTGTTATCGATATATATAAAAAAAAAAAACCTAACTCTTAGATAAGGGTGTTCATCAAGCCCGATATGCCTGCCCGAGCCCGCAAAAAAAAGGCCTTGTCCAACCCCGAAAAAAAAAACTGCCCAAAGAAAACTGGGCATTTTTGGGCTGGGCATATTATGGGTAGGGCTGGGCTGCGGGCACGGTATGCTGCCCTGCCCGTGATATATATATTTATAATTCTTTTTTTTGCCAGAAATACTTATAATGATATATAATATATAATAATATATATTATTCTCCCCTTTCATTTGCCATAAATATATTTAGTGGTATGCGTAATTCTTCCTTCTTAGTATCTTTTTAATTTTTTTTAATCTGGTTTAGTATCTTTTAGTTTGTTTTTATTGTTAGTTGTCTTGCAAAGATGCAAAAGCAAGTTCACTTTAGTGTTATATTAAAAGATATATCAATTTAAGACAAATCGAAGTTATTGATTCATTGAATTTATTGTTTATTCAAGTATTTATTTCTTTTATAGTTGTTATAAGATACCCTTACTTTAACTAAAAATTTTTTACCAAGATATCACTATTTGGGCTTGAAAGCCCGCCCTGCCCAGCCCGTTATTGCCCAACCCGAAAATGATTAGGGCTTCTGTGGGCAGGGCAGGGTAGGGCAGCGGACCGCAAAATGCAGCCCGCTTATTTTTCAGGCTAGGCATCGGGCAGGGGGCATGCCCCGCCCAGCCCTGCCCATAAACACCCCTACTCTTAGGCAACTAATTTAACAACTAGTAACCAAAAAAATTACTACTCCTCTAATCTTATTTATAAATAACTTTTAACATGTTTTATACAGATTAAGAAAAACATTAAGCTTCATTAACCCTCATTTAATATTCAATAATAAACAAAGGGTAAAATTAAACATTCATATAAAAAATTTCTTTCAATGTCTTATGAATAGAACCAAAAAATGTTTTCTCTCTTTACCCTATAAATAGGATTAGAAGAGTAACTCTTAGTCAACTGATTTAACAGCTAGTATGCTTTTCAATACCTTATTTATTTAGATTTGAGTGTCTTGAGGTTTACATTAATAATTGGGTTAATATAATCTTTAGTTCTCTAAATTTGTCCTCATATTGGTTTTGGTCCCTTAAATTTCAAATTACAGGTTTTGATTCCTAAAAGGGTCAAAATGGTTTAAATTTTTATTGGATTATAAGGACCAATATTATAAATGAAAAGAAACTCGAGGAACCAAAACATATAATTTAAAATTTGAGGGATTAAAACAAAAACAAAGATAAACTTAAAGGACCAAAGTTTGTATTACCCCTTAAAAATTATATCAAATCATAATTTTAATGAAATCAAGTAATTATTTGTTGTATTAAAATCATAATTTTAATATTTTTGTCAACATAAATTCAAATACACAGTTGCTCTTTCATGCATTAGATTTTGGATTTTCGCTTTATCTTTCAATTTTTAAACTTAAAACTCTATATTTTTTTTAAAAAATAGAAGTTAAGAAACTATCTCTATGACTCTATTTTACATTTTATATCTATTAAAATTTTAAAAAAATGCTACAAACAAAATACTAAAAAAAAATACCGTTTCTCACTGAAGAAAATACCGTTAAACAATGGGAAAATCATTCTTAAGGTACCTATAGTTTTTTTCATTCAATTTTTAATTTGATACCTATTTATTTTTTCTTCTTATTAAATCTTTTAATTTTACTCTTTTAACACCATTAATCTCTATTATTTACCATTAGTCTCTATTATTTTACTATATTAATATTATTAGATCATATACAAAAACTAATTGTGCTAATAAAATAAAATAAAATAATTTAATATGGAGAGAAAAATCCATAAATATCAAATTAAAAATTGAAAACATTGGTTTTTGCAAACATGAACTGCCCTGCCATAATGTTGACATGATAAGCTTAGGATCCAATTCCATAGGTGGGTGGTGACTGGTGACTTGCAGACTTGTGAGGTGGATGGTCACGCACGTGATTTGGGGGTGGACACATTTACGAGATTGCCCCTACGTCTTCTCTAAAATGCCTTCCCTGTTTCCCAGGTCTCTGCCGGAAATCAACCTCGCTGTTCCTGTTCCTACTTCCTCGTGCTTCTTTCGGTCCTTCCCAAAATCAGAAGCCATACTTCTCCACAGAAATCAGGGGTAATGTGGCCTTTTCCTTCGACAATAAAAAATTGGATAATATAGCAAAGGGGTCAAGAATTATGAATTATCTCATGTATACCGCTGTATTTTTGTTTGCAAGAGAAAAAGGAGAAAATTAGAATTAAAAATACTGAATTACCCTAATTAAAACTCTTATATTTTTTCTCACATTCGATTTCAAAATTAGTATGAATTTTAAAATTTTACTAAAATAAATGGAATTTCTCCCAATTTTGATAACTTACATAAATATATTGGTTTAATAAATTACATAAATATCTATTCAAATAATAACATACACATTGCAAAATTATAATTTTATTTTTAAAATCAATCTAACCTTTAATTGAAAATTAAAATTATATAATTTTAATAAAACTCGACATCTTTATAATTTATTATATGTATATTTAAAGAAGGTTATATATAATTAAAAACACACAATGTTAAGCAATTCAAAGAAATTTTTATAATTTATTTTTATTTTACAATTTTTTCTCATCTTTCTTAATTTCTTTTAGTGTTTACTATTTTTTTATATGTGTGTGGGAATTAGATGGTTTTTGTTTTTGGAAACTAAAAAATGGTTCAATCTTGTCAAATTATTTTAAGGAGTGGGTCTTATAATACATATACACATATAAAACTCCAGCTAACAAAGCACACCATCTATTTATAAACTATAAATTATAAAAATAACATAACTTATTTCTCATAATTTGATAAGATCTACATTAGGATGTTTCAATTTTTAGCATCATCTATGTAACATGTTGTTTTCTTAACTTGAATCTACACAACTTGTTTTGATAAGATATAAAATGTGTTTAATTTTTCGTTTTGGTGAATAGAGTTTATTTCATATTAGATGGTATAAATACAAAAAAAAGAACTTTGTGATATAAATGGATAAATTCATGTATGTTTATAATTAAATGATATGATTATGTGGATGTTAACGGAAAATAAAAGTTCAAAAAAATCCTGGGATGATTAACGGTTTTAATTTTGGTGGAAAATAAAATTTATATTATTTTCAAAATAAGATGTGGGAGAGATTGTAGGAGATAACGTAAGAGGTTTAACGAGAGTCCATTTAGTCTTTTTAATTTTATGTTTTGATATTTTGTATGTAAGCAAAAAATATGAGAGAAAATATATAACATATTTTTTTAATACTCTTTCTTTAATAGGGACAAACATTTATCAATTTAATGTGTTTCTTGGTATGAAAGAATGTGATACAAATAATAAAGTAGTATGAATACGAGTACCATTTATTTTGGAATGAAAAAAAAAAAGGAAGGAAAAGAGAAATTGGAAAAAATTACCCGTTAGAAATTTTATTAGCAAAATGTATCTAAATCAGAGTATTAATAACCTGCATATTTTCGCAAATACTAATACTTTCTGTGTATAAGTTTTTATTTTTTATTTTTCCCCTGAGGGTAAATTTTTTTTGTCCTTCACACTAATAGCTTTTTTAATGAGAATTTTATTTTTCAAATTTTCGAAAAGATGTCTGGCTTCCATCTGTTGCCCCTCAACCCCCCCCCCAAAAATCCGCGGCTAAACGACTGCGTTTTAACCTAGATGAGTGGGGAATGGGAACCCAGAAAAGGAAGAGCCAGCCGCGGAGTACTGATATAAACATGCCACGTTTCAAGCTAGATGTGCGCATTCATTGGACGTCTCATTTTAAATAAAGGGTTAAGGTGCGCCCAGCACCCTGAACTATTTACCTAGGTGCGTCTACTGGTTTAAAGTAATTTTGAGTGTATCCAGTGTCCTAAACTAATTAAAATGGTGAGTCCATATCCCAGGCTAACAGAAATGTTATGTTTAACTGTTACTTTCCTGACTCAGCTTAAAGTTGACCCCAGATATTCTACATGGTAGACACATGGACACCCGATGTGTATTATTCTTATTCAAAAGTCAATTTATTTAGAAGAAGAGGAAGGAAATAAATTCAATTTTGAGTAAGAATAATACATATCAAATGTCCATATGTCCACCATTTAGAATATATGGGGTCAACTTTAAGATGAGTCAGGAAAGTAACAGTTAAACATAACATTTCTGTTAGCCTGGGATATGGACGCATCATTTTAATTAGTTTAGGATACTGGACGCACCCAAAATTATTTTAGGCCACTGGACGCATCTGGGTAAATAGTTCAGGGTACTGAGCGCACCTTAGCCTTTAAATAAAACAAAAAAAGTATTACCAATCACCATATATTATTATTCTTTTTGTCTTAAATATAATATTTATTTTATAGTGTATTTATATTATAAAATAGATTTTATATTTAAAACTAAAAGAATAATTTAGTGCAGCTCAATTCTTAACTTTTATAAAATATATTACTTTTCCTCGTAATTATAATATCTTATTTGTAACTGGTTTGTAAATTAGGACCGGAGGCAATATATTTATGGTTTTTCAAATGTATGGAAGGTTTGTTTGGAATGATGATGCAATTCTATTTAGAGAATGAGAAATAAGTCGAAAAAAATTTATTTCAAATTTCACAAATAAGTACTATTTGGGATTTCCATCTTGACGCTGAACAAACAGCAAATAGTTAAACTTTGAGTTACCCCAGAAAGGGGGAAGAAATTTTTTTACTGTTTTAAATAAATAATAAAGTTAAGGTGTATCTAGCATTTCAAATTTTTTCATGTGCATTTAATATCTTAAAGTATTTTGCAGTATATTGAGTACCTAAAAATATTTGAGAGAATTATAATAAGATCTCAAAGAAAGAAAAAAATTACAAAACAAGTTCTAAAAGTTGTTATTTTCTACTTTAAAAATTGTCATTATGAGCTGCTCAAATTGTTATTAAATCTTTTGGTAGTTATTTCTTTTCCTTAGAATTTGATTGTGATTCTTGCAAAATATTTTTTAGGAACATCTAACATCCTGAAATTTTTTTTCTCCTTGATACTAGATGCATCAAAAAATAATAAGCACCTAAAATTTTTTTAAGGTATTGAATACCTCAAAAAAATATTTCACGATACCAAGCATATTTTTAAAAAAATATTTTAAATACTGAATACATCATAAAATATTTTAAAATATTAAATATATTTTAAAATATTTTAAATATTAGATGTAAGTAACCCTAAAGAATAAACAACTCATTTCTCCTCAGGGACGGATACCACCAGGGCACTGCGGTCTACAGGAATGGCGGTGTCACACGGAGTCCGGGAAAGTAGGTGCTGGGCGGCATCTTTCCATTCCCATTCCAGAAAGATGAAGGGTATGTTTAGATGAAATCAAACCATGGTTTGGAGAATAACTTCTGGAGAATAGATTCTGAAAAAATAGATTTTGGAAAGAATAGATTTTGTGAAAAAGTGATTTTGAGAAGTGTGAGTGTTTGGATAATTGTTATTAGAAGTACTTTTTATATATACAAATTGGCATAAATTAATATGATAATTATAGAAAAATATATTTTATGATATATTTTAATTTGAAGGAATAAAATTGTTAATAATATATTTTTATTAACATATATTAATAATATATCGATATATAATTAATAATATTAATCTGTATCTTATTTATCCGATATAAATTAAATATATTTATCAAAAATATGTTTATAAAAAAACAACAAGATACATATCTTATAGGCTCTCACACTCTCCCCTTTTTCCTCTACAAGTAAAAATTTCTGCTTTTCTCAAAACCATAGTTCTGAACCCAAACCATGGTTTTGATTTTTTAAAGGGTGTTTGGCTAACATTTTTTCAAACCATGGTTTGGGTCCTAAAACCATGGTTTGGGGTGCTTGCCAAACACACCCGAAATATAACCAAACCAAACCATTAAGTAAATATATTTTCCCCATCATGCGTTGTGGAATGACAAGAATGTCCTTCTTTTCTCTCAATATTCCCACTGAATCACGGGTCTCTGTGTTCCTGGTTGGAAGCCTAGAAGAGACGAACGAGTCTTTCTCGCTTTTACCCTTTTCATCATGCCAAAAGTCGTATTGGGGATTTTTCTCCATTCATGATTCAGGAAGGTGAAAGTAGAAAACAGACACCCAACAAAAGAAGCAATCTCGGATTCAAAGGAAACCCTACAAGGAAGGGCAAGAGGGGAAACGCATCACATCAAGCATTTGACTCTGTGCTGATAACTAGAAGGGAAAACCGAAAAAAGAAAAGGCCATGTCTGTCTGGTGCTTCTGTCTCTGTGGAGTTCATAAACGCCACCATCGCAGAAACCCTAAATTAAATATAAAAAAAAAAAAAGACTGTTCTTTTTGTCTTCCCAAAAAAAAAAAACTGAAATCCCTGAGCCAAAGCCTAAAAACAAGGGGCTACCCACCAGCAACAACATCAACTGCTGCAAACAGGGCACAGCATCTCCCAGAGGAACAGCATCATCCCATAATTCCATTACCTTCAATGCCCCTCTTTCTCTCTCTTCCCCCTGTCTGACCCTTTCTTACTGCTTTCTCTCTCTATGCAGAAGATACCAACAACAAATAGAATGAAAGAAGAAACTTGGAAACTCCACGCATCTCCCCACATCAAAGGCCAAAGAGTCCAACTTTCTATATGTAACTCTCTCTCTCTCTCATCAATGGCCCAGCTGGACCAAAATTTATGTAGAAGGAAAAACAAAAAAGAAAGAATGGGAAAGGAAGAAAAGGGGAGGTTAGATGGATAGATATAGATGTCTTCGAATGTCCTCCAACCAAACCCACCTTACTACTACTCCAACCAAGACCAATCTTTCTCTTTCTCTCTCTCTCTTCACAAGCCATGTTTCCCCGAAATACCCTTCTGCAAGCCCCCAAAAAATCCCATCTTCATCACTGTCTCTCTAAAGAACAATTTTTTTTCACCGAGTTATGTGGGCTTTTTGGGTTCCTTTGTCTTGGTCAGAGTTTTCACAGAGAAAACAGGGAAAGCGAGAACCTTCTTCCTACCCCCTTCCTTGTCTCTCTCTTTCTCTCTCTCTTATTCATTGCTTCTTTCTTTGGTCTCTTTTCTTTCTTGTTATCTCTCGCCTTCTTCCCCTCTTGTGTTCTCCCTCGTTTATCCCCTTCCCTTTTATTCTTCGTGTGTTGCGGTGATACCTTGCTGATCTGACGATGAAGAAGATGAAAGGGGTTGTTCCCATGGAGTCTCCATACGCTTCGTACGAAGATCAAAGGGCAAGGCTTAGGCATCAGAGCCTCTTGCAGGACTATGAAGAGTTGCTGATGGTAAATATTTCGTCCGGTTTTTGAAGATTCAAGAATTTCTTTAGGTTTTCGTTAGATCTGATGGTTTGTTTCAAATTTTTGTGGATTTTGATGACTCTGGCGCTATGTTGTTTGTCGTCCGGAAAATTGAGGATTTGTTAGAGATAACGATGTATGGATCTATTGTTCTAATTTACTTGATCGTTTTTTTCTCCTTCGGAGAAATTACTTACCTATAATCTTGAAACAACGAATTATGTTTCGATCTGGTGGGAAAAAGCTGGAAAAAATTCCTCTGCCTATTATATTTCTATGCTTTCGTTTTAAGATTTTCTAGTTTCTGTACCACCAAATAAAAGAAGAGTTTCTCTCTGAAATCCCTGTGCTGTTGGAGCTAGAATGGTTTTTGATCATGAGACAGTCAGTTAGATCAATTTTTCTAATCTGAGATTGGTTTTTTAAAGAAATTTCCCTGTTGAAGTATGAAATTTCAGAATTTCCAAGTTAATTGGATCTGTTATGTAGTTTTGTCTAAACTTTACTTGAGACTGTTGAACTTAAATTCAGGCCTTAAAAGTTTTGGTTCTAGGATAGATAGTGATCAGCTGCCATACTATTTCTATTGCTAGTCTCCTAATTTATTTGGACTCACACTGCAAACAAGCTTTGTCAAAAGAATAGTTACTGTGTTTAGCTGTCAAGTGTTTTTCCTTCTAGTATTGTAAAATATTTTTGTTTTATCGGTTAACTCTGTTAAGAATCGGGCTTCATGATAGCGACTTGGAAGGAAATTGAATTGAACTATTGAACTAATGGTATTACTATTAAATATATGCAGGAGACACATGACACAAGAAGGAAATTGGAGATTATGAAGCAAAAAAAGTTGATATTGTCAGCTGAAGTCGGGTATGTTCTCATGAGATTAGCTGCTATTTATGTCTTTTTTAATGTGGGATTGCAGGTTTGTTATCTATGTAGAGTTTGTGTGCTTACCTTATGTTAATTCTCTTGAAATTGCAGGTTCTTGAGGCGACGATACCAATACTTGAAGCAAAACCCTGTGTCAAAGCCTCAACCAAAGCAAGATGCTCCAGAGTTACAAAGGGTCAAGACCCATGCACAGTTACAAAAGGTTAAAACCCGTGGCCCGACTACCTCGAAGGGAAGGAATTACAGTAAGAAGGACCTCGCATTACGCCCTCCTATTCCTCCTTATTCGAACCTGAAAGAAAGGATTCCAAATGGGATTGAGGTCACACTGCAGAAACCTGCTCCTACGTTTGATTTAAACCAGAATGCTAGGACTTCTAGTGGAAAGGATGCCTCTCTTCACGGCTCTGCTCCAATGCTTGACTTGAATCAGATGGATAGGATTCACAGTGGGAAGGAAGCTACAAAGAAGAGTATTACTCCATTTTTTGACTTGAACCAGATTTCGGTAATTAATTGTACATGCTGGTTTTGATATCATGTGGTGTCTGTGTTTCATTTTAGTGAGGCTTATAGATTCTATCTGTTTTGCAGAGAGAAGAGGAGGAAATGCAGGGTAGTGTTGAGCCAATGAAGATTGATGAACCAAGGAAAAGCACATTGAGAATGTTAAGCGATGACGACATCAAGTTATCGATCTGCAGAAATGTCGGGGATGGATCAAACAGGGCCGGGAAGAGGAAGATAACATGGCAAGATCAGGTGGCTCTGAGGGTTTAATTTGATCCAGGGCATTAGGCAAAAATTCCTGCCCTTTTGGAATTTGTAGGGAGCCTTTGATGTAGCAGCGGGCTTTTTCCTCCTTTTTTTTTTTTTTTTTTTTTTTACATTTTACTAATCATTCTAGTTTTTATGTCTCCTGTAAAGATAAATATATAGTATCACATGTTCAATGTTCAATACATATATAAGGTGAAATGGGAAATTTCTGCTTGGGAATCACGCCTTCACTCTCTGATTTGCCGTTTTATGTATACTTTCTTGCGTCTTACTACTAATTTTCTAGGCCAGAAGTTTGAGGTTGGGGACGGTTCGTTGCCTATATTATTTTCCAACGAGTTTTCTTGGAAACTCAGCATTGGCATCATCTCTTTAGTTTCTGTGTAATTATGAGACGCAAGATTCTCCAATCTGGTTGTGTCGTAATCATGAAATGGTCGGCAGGGTCTCTCGCGTCAGCAAAATTGACCGAAGTATTGTGTTGCGTGCAAACTACAGAATTTGATTTCGTGTTGTTTGCATGATAAAGTCGCCTTGAGATCGGATCAAGGTTCCTAAGGATATAAAACAATTTTCGGCTAAACTCATGGGCAATCCATGCCTACACATGTGAATATCATAATTCATTTATTCATACAAAATTCCATGTCGTCAATTCTTAAGCCAAGGGTGCTAACTCCTTGTGATCACATGGATTTTTGTTTTCTGCGGAAATCATGCAAGAGAAATCAAAGTGAAGCCCAGAATTGCAGTTAATAGGCTTTTTAATTAATCCAGCCGCTATCTATTAGATGATAACAGGTTACATATCTCACTTGGAGTAGAGCCTAAGAAATATAAAATGTCTGATTAAGTCAACTAACACTAAGTATACATGATATGCTAGCAGTTACAGGATTTGTAACATTTTTGTGCAATCCTAGTTCTCCCACAACTTTACAATCTCTAAATTATGCTGCCAGACAGGATTTACCGTTTAGGAAACCTTCCACCACCACACAATCATCATGCGGACGACCATCTGCATCTTTTGTCAATGACGGAGTAGCTTTTGGAACTGCAGATGTGGAAGGAGCACTGTCAGCGTTTCGCTGCAATCTCTTTAATCGGTTGGTGTGCTTTCTTCCCAACCTGTGGTTCTCCATCACCACAGGAGAGAAAGATCCAACATGGCAGAGGTCACACCAAAACTTGTATCTCTTGTTCACTGCGTCTGGTATCCTTGCCTGCTCTGCCTCAGTCCCCTTTTGCTTTTCTGCATCTTGTGTACTTTGGATCTTCACCACAACCTCCTCATCTTTGGTTTTGACTTCCACAACATCTTTGCCTACCCTTGTCACTTCAGGTTGAGCTTGAACATCGGCTTCCAAATCTGAAGTTGTAGCGGTCACAGTAGTTTCAATAGGTTTCGGAGAGTGTTCGACGTTCTTTGATGTTGATGATGAGCCAGCATTCGTATCGGTCTTCTGCATTCTCTTTTTTGCAGATTCCCTAGCCTTGTGCTTTTTACCTTGAAGGTGTTCGTTGAAAGCTTTCTCACTTGTGACACGCACACTACATAGTTCACAGCTCCAGTCATCCTTCGGTTTTTTGTTCACAACTGGACAATGCTCTGCATCATCATCAGCATCTTGTTTCACAGCTTTCCGCTTTTGTCTATACATTTCTGGGCTTGGCTGAGCCTGCAATAAGATATCCAGACATAACATGCAAGCAACTCGTGTGTTGTAACTAACAGTCCACCGATCGGTAAGTGCTTCAACATTCACCACTAAATGATCTATATGTTCTTCAGTGAATAAAAGTAGGACATGAACACACTGATTAGCCATGATTCCCTTGGAAGCTAAGCCATCACCATCCAAATTCAGCGATGAAAAAAACGGTATTACCAAAGAAATTCAGCCAAGCAACTATGGAATGAAGTTGCGAAACAGAGAAACCACAAGATATTTATTCCGCTTAGCAGCATATAATTCTCTTAAGTTTTAGAAGATGTAATATCCCTTCTTTCTGAAATTCTCAATTTTACAACTCATGGCAAGGATGAAAATGTATATGCTTAGAAAAGTTGAACTACGACAAGACCTTTAAAAATATTTTAGCAAGACCAAACATGATCACACAATGTTTAATTTCTCCTGGAAGCTATAATTATCCAAGTGCTATATAGAAACTCTACACCCATATTAAGCCCATATAATTGCAGCGAAGGAAAAAGGTTTAAACAATATGGATTCTCTTCAGTGTTATACCAAACGCAGTCATGAAAATCAAACACACAGACGAATGTCACTGGCAGTGTTTGTCCTTCATTTATAACTGCTCTAATTCAATTCAGAAGTTAAGAATACATGAAGTTGGTTAATTGAAGACAAAATCATTTTCAATTTCAGTCAGCAGTTAATCCTCCATCGCACAGACACAAAGAAGCAGACGAAAACTAAATTGAACAAGAAGAAAAGATTGACTTAACAGACTAACCAGCATGATCAATTTTTCCATGTTAATCTTAGGATCAGCAGGTTTCACAGATTGAGCAAGTTGGGGCACAGTTTGCGGAAATGAGATTCGTTCCCCAAGTGGGCGGGTATCATAAGCAGGAATTACGTTGAGTCTGGGATTCAAGCCTATTGCCATCTGCTCATCAAGCAAGAACTTTTCTCCCAAACTCCTTCGGAAAGCCAGTTCTCTCTCCAGCATCAGCTCTCTTCTTACTTCCTCCTCCAGCATTCGCCTCCTCGCTATCTCGCCGGAGATTATCTCTTGCCTGATTCGCTCTTTCTCCAGCTTCCTTAGTATATCATCGCCGTGGGCGTTCGGATTCCGTATTTGCTCAGTGTTCGGCACCGGAAAACCACCTGATATGCACAAAGAAATTCCAGACATCAAACATACGTCAAGCGTTATAACCCTCAAGCGAAAACCCAATAATCGAGGGTCCCGAACATACAATACAAACCTCGCAACAAGGAGGGGTCGGAGAAATGGCTTTGTACCAGAGAAGGGAGTTGAAAAGACGGTGTCCTCAGATCCCCCGCACGAAAGTTAAACTCCATGGACTTTCTCGAAGACAAGTTCCGATGAGTCCAGTGAAGAGTATCCTGGAAGAGGACCTTGAAGGAATTGGGATCCCTAGTAGAGTCTTAATTTACGAGTATTAACCAATAAAAAAGATGAGTTCCGACGAAAACTCAGTCTGTCTGATCAAAGGCTCAAAACTTCGGTATGGTGGCAGAAAATATAAAATGCGCGTTGGTTCTGCAAGGCCGTGCTCTAACAAGACGCGGCTCTACGGCGGGTTGCAACTCCAGCTGGAAAGCTTTCAATTTTAGAGAGAAGAAGAGAGATTCGCTGTGAGAGGCCAGTTTTCGCGTAACGCAGTTTCAGAAGTAGAGAAAGCGGGGACTGCTGGGTTAGCATTTTCGGGTAGTAACTTCAAAATATTTTATAATATATTCGCAGCACTTTAAAATATTTTTTTAAAAGTTATTATAAAATATTTGCGTTAGAACTTTCCCGTCAATCAGATCAAAAAGTGGGGTTCTGTCGTTCTTTTTATAATGCTGAAAAAACACAGGAAAAAAAAGGAGGAGAAGAAAAGGTTGACTTTCTATAGATGTCAATATCAATTCAATAATTAATTTCTATAAAAAAATCAATAATTTAATCAGATTCAGTATTTGCTGCTCTAAAAATTGAATTTTGAAAAGCCAGCGCCATGTTAGGCCGTGCTTAGAGTGAAGTTCTGAAACACGTTTTGTATAAATCAAAATAAAATTCTTTTTATATATTTATTTTCTATTTCATAAACTATAATTAAAAAAATATTTTAAAATCATTTCAAAAAGACCCTCATCTTTTTGGTTCGGAGAACAAAAGAGCCAAAAAGTATACCAACAGTTTTACTTCTGATGGCAAAAACAATTTTCACTTTGTTTTCCTTTTTATTCTTTTCATCAAGATTCAGGAGTTAAGATCAATTTATGTAGTTTTTATTTATTTAATATTGTATAAAAATATTATTAAAATACTAAATTATTGAGAAAGTAAATTTGTATTGTTAATTGAAAAATTAATCATTTGGTTTATATAGTTTTTATTTGGTTGCAACCCAATCTTTAAAATTTAACTTGATGCAACTCAATTCCCACGATTTGTACTAGACTAAAACTCAATCCTTATAATTTTAATTATTTAAAATGTTGGTTCCCACATTAAAAAAATTGTAAGAATCAAAGTTTTTTTCCCCAAAACTCAGGAAATAATATTTCTAATGGTTAAAATTATAGCAATTGAGTTGTAATGAATTAAATTTAAGTGACTAAATTATAATTTAGGCAAAGCTATGATAACCAAATAATTAATCTTCCCTTAGTTTGGACTAACCAAAATCAATCAGAACAAAACAAAGATCAAAACGATCGAAGTTTACACATTAAAAAAAAAATTGTTTTGTAAAATGTTAAACTTAAACCACTCAAATTTGGGTCACCAGCTGGGTTTTTTGGAATGATGATAAAAACCTTTAAAAGCAGGTTTCTAATCGTAATGACATGAACGTATTTATAAATTAAACTCTTAACATAAGTAGTTACGTGAACTGTATTTATCAGCACTTGATGTAGTGTGAATATACAAAAATTGCTTTTGTTGTGTTTTTAATACTACAAGGCTATTTTTACTAAAGGAAAGGTAAAAAGATACGTAACAGACTGAAATCTCTTGCGCAGGATTAGAGAGCGAAACATATATGAGAGCCTAACATGTGAACCCCAGAAACAAGAAATAGATAGGCCCAACGGTAGCCTTGCTCCAAAAAGAGAGAAACACCACAACCATAAAAAACACACAGCCCATACTTCAAAAACGGAAACACAACAAAAAACAGTGCAATAGAGACCACCAAAAACTTGTAAATTCTTTTCCATCGTAATTTTCAGAATACGAGATAATTATATAAGAAGAATTTTATCTTGATTTATGTGAAATGTGTTTATGAGTGCTTTTGAACGCTGTTCTAAACAGGGATAAACCAAAATTTGAATTCTTATTGAAAAATGTGTCAACATTTAAGGTTTATTTGGTTTCTTATTTTCAAATCAATTTTTAGTTTTGAAAAACAAAAACTTGTTTGGAAGTTTGTTTTCAGTTGGTTGTTTAAAAAAAAAAAACAGAACATATTTTTAAAAACTAAAAAATCAAAATAATTTTTCAATGTTTTCTTGTTTTTGTATTTTTTTTGTTTTGAAAATTTAGAAAACCTTTTTCTTTTCTTACCTACGTCTCCCACGTGTCACCTCCAGCAATGGTCATCGCTTACCAAATGTAATTGTTTATATTTTTTTGTTTGAAGTATGATTTTTTAAAATAATTATCTAAACATATATTTTTTTATTCTCAAAAATTATTTTAAAAAAATTATTTCATAAAATTATTTTGGGAACAAGAAAACAAAAAAAGCAGAACCAAAGTTTTCAGTATTCCTTCAAATAGTATTGCCTCCAGGCTTAGGATACCGTATGCATGAAGTTGGGATGACTATAACATTACACATTCCATGATTGTGGCTTGTAAAGAAAAAAAGCATACTTTTGTTGTTATTTGACTCGTCATATCAATGGTTTGTTCAAATCATTACCCCACATAATTAACTAAAGAATTAAACTAAATTTTTTTTTTGACCGGAATTAAACTAAATTATTAAAGCAATAGCACTGTATGATTCTCCGCATTGTAACCGTTACATAAGGACACATTTAAATTATATAAATTAGTTGAAAAGTACTTAAATTAGAACTATTTAATAAAATAATATTTTTAATTCTGCATTAATTAATATTTAAAAACAAAAATAGCTGGGGACTTTATCCCTTTTTCTTTTTTTGGGTACTTGGAGTTTATCCCTTGCCTCATGTTCTTGGAGACAGGTGTTGTTGGGACCCTCCTAAAGTCCAAGTAGGCCCAAAACAAATGAGCCCACAACCTATGCTAGGCTGCCATTAGTTCGATACTACTCTTACCAATACTATTCAACCCACGCAATCCTCGCTGATGCTAATTTTAAAATAATATCACAGCAAGTCCTAAATATAAAATTAAACAAAGGGCTGGTACCAAAAAAAAGACAAAGGTTTTATCTTGAACCTAAATATAATATCTCGCTTCGTTTTGTCACCTAAATTTGTAATTTTTTTATATATAATAAAGAGTTTTCATAAAAAATAGTTATAACTTACATTATGATAGAAATATTTTAAGAACTGAAACAAATAATAATGTGAAAAAAAATATAACTTTTAGCTCTGAACATTTTCTTAATTATAGATTCAATTCTTAAAACTTTGAGGTCAACAATATCTCAGTGATGCATGCAAAATCAAATTCCGAACTTGCCACAAAAAAAAAATCAATATCATAATATTTAGTTTTTAAAACTTGAAAAACTAAATTAATAATGGAAGAAAAATTTAGAGAATAAAAATTATATTTTATAATAATAATAATAATAATAATATAGCGGTAAGAAATTTCGTCGAGTCCAAAAGGGTGGGGTCCAATCCGCGAAAGCTGAAATGGCGAAGATCAATTGGCGAAGGCGGAAGGGCGAAGCAGATCGAATCTTGTTTCCTTCCTCATAAATGGAAATTGAGTTCAGCCAGTCCTGCCTCTGACTTTTGAATATGCCGACTCGTTGTGAAATCGTCTGCGAAATACTCATCGCCGTCTTGCTCCCTCCTCTTGGGGTTTGCCTCCGGCATGGCTGCTGCAGCGTACGTCTCTTTCTCCTTCTCTCTCTCTCCCCCCCTTTTCTAAGGCTTTCGTTTCTTGGTTTTTGTTCGCAGAGATTCGCCACTTTTGTTTAGTTATCGTCTTTTCGTACGAATGTTCTTTCACTTTTTGGTCTCAAATTGAGAGTGCCCCTTTTTCTTGTCTCAGCATATATGCTCAATTTGTGTATTATGCGACTGGTTATTTGTGTTTATTACGCGGAATTGAGTCATGGGATTATATGGATAATAAGATTGCACAATTGAAGTTGTACCGTTCCTTGTCTTGATTGAAATGCCTGGCAATTTGATTGTGACGAATCGGATACTACAATTACGTTGTTGCAGGTTGAATTCCTCATCTGCTTGATCCTGACCCTGCTAGGCTATATTCCAGGAATAATTTATGCCCTCTATGCAATTGTTTTTGTCGATCGGGAGCAGTACTTTGACGAATATAGGCGTCCTCTGTATTATGCATAGCACCTCTGCTGCTTCTCTGTTGCTTTCATCTTTATTGTCCACACTGTAATGTCATGTACCAATCTTTTATCTTAAGAACACGATGAACATCCGTTCTATACTTTCATTAAGACCCAAATCAGTCAATTTATGTCTAACTTTCAAGTATGATAGACGTGATTTATCTGATATCTCTGATGCTGGGACGTTCATCCCATAGTATCTAAGTACAGTTTTCTCCTTAAGTGATATTGATTGTGTTGTTGTGATCGACTTGGGAAGCTGGTTTATAACTTAAATGAATTTACATGCTTTGCTTAAATAGGTATTGGCTATACTGAGAGTATTAATTTGTCTAGAATTGTCACTTCTAGAAGTGGTACTGATAATTTTGGTGTAGACAAAATATTTTTTAACGATAGTGATCGTGTTTCAGACTGGCAAATTTTCCCTCTATACCTAGCCGATTTAATTCTGTGGTGTAGCTTTCCTTGGTGACCCTCCTGAATATTTGTCTTGCTTTGTCTGCTAGCTGTTCTATGGCACTTAACATTATCATATTATAATTCATATCTTTATGACTGTGGAGAGAGTTGATGGTGGTAGGCGGTTGGACTTCCTGCGGTGTTATGACCACTAGTCAAGGTTTGAAATTGGATTCCTTTTGTCCTTATTCTGATAAATGAGATAGGAAAAAATTGAGTAGATTATTTAAAAGGTAAAAATCGAGTGGCTTATTGAAATGGTAAAGATCCAGAAATATGCAATGAACTATTTACTTTTATTTTGACCAGCCAATCGACTATTTACTAACTTCTAAACTTTTGGAGGTTCTAATTTTTGTATTTTCTTTTAGCATAGCAAATAAACTATTCATACTTGGTTTAAATATTATACTCAGTCTCTTCCTCAGTGTCAGATAGCTTGCTTGATTTGAATATAAAAAGTGTGATGGAAAGTTCAAACTGGAATTAGTTAGCTTCCTTCTATTTTCAAAAGTATATATAGTACTCTCTGGAACTGAATGTATTTTGTGGTGTTGAATACACTCATTTAATCATTAGGTTATCTGAGGTGAACAGTGAGATTAAGCATATTTCAGTTGTCGCATCTATTGCGCTCCTGATCTTAAATCAATAGTGGTAAATGGGGGGAAAAAATCTGTTGTTGCTCTGTCATGACATGGTAGAATTTTTTAGGCAAAATCACCATGAGACCCCAAGAATATGATCACCAAAAAAATTCCAATTACAAGTGAACATTATGAACCTTGTTGTTATTTTTCATACTAAAACTAGTCATTTTCTTATTATGAGACTCTTTAGTATCAACATTCATTCATTGGGATCATCTAGTGATTTTCCCATCTTCTTAAACACAGAACACGTCTCGAAGAATAGTTAGGTGAAAATGGCTCAACCTAGGTTGACTGGTTGTTTTGAATTTTTAGTATGCGTCTTTACGGAGACTTTTAAGTTTGATTCCTTGGCTTCCAGTTGCTGAGTCTTTTCAAGTTTTCCCCCTAAATAATTGAACCTAAAAATTTGGAGGATGAGCAGCAAATTAGACGCATCTTGTACTTTTCATTGTTGACGTGGTATTCTTATTTGAAAATCCAGAGTTTGTTTTGCCCCCTAGCTATACTCTGCTGATTTAACAATTAATAATTATATCTATATTTTAACACCATTTCTTTCACCTATCATCTATTTTTTTTAAACATATATCAATTTTATTTCTCTCTTTCTTTCTCTTAAATGAGGAGTTAAATGTCGGTATTTTAGTTATTGTACAGTAGCATTTTATATGATTACAGATTTCTTCATCCATGACTTTTATTATGTATAATGTATATGAATGGTTCAATCACATCAGGGGTGAGAAAATTACTTTAAAAAGTCTCGTTCAATTATAAGCATCTGACACGTTCTTTTCTCTTAAAAAAAAATATAATTTGACATGTATTATCTCACTTTCTGCTTCAGCCACGCATAGTCAAAGAAAAATGCCCATTTAAAAACTCACAGATTATACTAACGTGTCTTTTCCAATTTGGTGATAATTTCCTGCAATTTTATTTGGAGCTTAATATTTTCTAACCATCAAAGTCTTCCATAAAACCGCGGGCCAAATGTCCTTTCCAATATGGTGATCTCCTGTGTGTAAGATGAAGGAATAATCTTTTGATTTGAATTAATCATATGGGATGAGTACAGTTGACCGTTCCTAAGCTGTTGATATTCAAATTTTCTGTTACTGAAGTTCAACGTCTTTTTTTTTTGGGTGAAGGTTGAATGTCATTTAATTGTCCATTCATATATGTATATATATACACACTATCTCTGATCCTAATTATAAGACCTAATTAGGACCGGAGGTAGTGTAATTATTCAAAACTGATGATCATTCGTTTGAACTGTGAAAAGTGCTTCTAACTCACATCAAATGATTAGTTTTTTTAACTCCGATTTTCCCTCTTATGCTTAGCTTTTTACAAGTGATTTTTTGAAATTTGAGATAAATATATAAAAAGAATTTTGTCTCGATTTATATAAATATTTTTTTAAAGTGTTTCTATAGGATTTCCAAAACACCCCCCAAAAAAAACAAACGTAAAACTCTTATGGATTAAACTGTTTGTATACTAATCTACGATATGTAAATTCAGGACCAAAAAAAAAAAGCTACGAAATGTAAAAAAGGACATTAAGAAGAAAAAAAAAACAGGTAGCAAATATATAATCATAATCATCATCATACTCTCACATTCGAAGAATCAGAAAATGTATTATTGAATAGTATTACAAGAATAAACTACTATATACTTAATCTTTGGAATTGAAGAAGTGATACATGTTATATACAATTAGAGAGGGGGAGGGGTTAGTATGTGGAGGAAGCAAACGACATGGTTAATGGTTGTCGTTTGGAGGGTCTTGAACAACGAAGGATCGAACTTTGAAACGACCGAGCTTGAGTGCGAAGCAAGTGAAGGGACTGGAACGACCAATTCATCATTTGCCAAGTTTCACGACAAGCCATTCGCATTATCTCAAAACTCAAAAGTGAGGAGATTACTTTCAAAGTTTGATATTCAATTATAAGCATCCATTTTCTTCTTTCAGCACGTTTCGTGAAAAAATATAATTCAGATTTAATTCAATATATAGAGATAATGAGAACTATTTATGCACATTTGCTTTGAAAATTTGTCAATTTATTTTTGTTTGCCTATAAAATGCCAACCTAAACAATTCAGTTTCCCCTTAAAATAACTTCTTCCGGTGTTAGTTTAAAATTTGATGTTTTGTAATAATGAAAATCTTCCACAAATCCTCGGACCAACCTGAAAGATACCTTAAATGAAAGAATAAGTCTATTTTTTTTTTTGAATTAATCATAATTAAGAGTCATAATGGACAACTACAGCTGACCATTTCTAATGTATCTTAGAATTGATCACTCTCACGAGTTTACGTACAGGATTGGTGTAGTCAATAAATCCCCTAATATTATGAGGAAGTACCCACCACATGGAAGTTTTCCACGTAATAGTTAATAATAATTTAAGAAAATAAATTAAGATAAATCATTTAATGAGAATATGTAGAAAATTATAAATATAAAAGTGAGAGAGTTGATTATGAGAAGAATACCATTACAGGAAGTGTTGAAGTTCAATATTTACCCTATGATAATTAGTAGAATTTGAGTTGATATTTAATCAAGTATAATAACAAATATTCTTAAGATGTTCTCATATTCTCCTAAATTATTATTCCCTTTTAATTAGTGTTGAATTTATTCCTATGAAAGCCTACCAATTAAGTAAACCATGAAATTATAATTTTAAATTACCCAAGTCTCTAGAATTATTTATAGTTAAGTGCTTTTAAATATTACTACCTCCGGTCCTAATTATAAGAGCTAGTTGACTAATTTAAAGAGATTAATGAAATAAATTAAGTTAATTATTTGTAATAAATAGGTATTGTTTTTCCTAAAATATCCTTACTAATCAAGTTTATTAGCTAGAACTATCATTATTAGAGGAACTATCTTAGAAAAAATACATAAATATAAAAGACAGAGTAGATTGGAGCCTTATAATTAGGGCGAAAATAAAAGTCAAACGAGGTCCTATATTAAAGACTGAAGGTAGTATTATTTAACATCCAGACAAGCCACTCAGACCGTTTGCATACTGATTGATTAAAAACTTCAAAGGTAAAACATAGAAAATCATCTCTCACTTTCAAGTAATGAAAAAATATTATTGATGGAGCGATATTACAAGAATATAAAAAATGTTATGAAAAAAATAGAAAGAATCATTTTCATGTTTGGAACTAATTAAGAAGTCATGGTTATATACAATTCCAGGGTGGCTAGCTAGGGTTTAGTACGTGGAACAAGTGCAACGCAGGGTTAACCGTTGTCGTTTGGAGGGTCGTGATGAACAACGACCAATCGCACCTTGAAACGGCCAAGCTTTCGTGCCATGGAGCTAAAGGGACCAGAACGATGACCTCGATCCCTGATTGAATGAATCTTCTTGAATCTAAAGACGACCCTCTTCTTCTGTGTGCCTTCATGAATCTTCTCTCTGGCAAAGTAGGGTATGCTGAAACCCTCTTTGCTGTAAGCACAAGTCGAAGCAGCTTCTTCTTCTTCTTCATGGTGAGGACGACGACGACGAAACACTTCCATGAATGATTGATTCAGTAAACAAGAACAATAATAATGAATAATAATCCTTCAGGGTTTAGGCTATATGTGTGTGTGTGTGTGTGGGTTTCTGAGATGAAGCAGACGAAATCCAAGTTGGTGTTGTGTTGGGAAAACTAAAGAACTTGTTGATGACCAGGTGAATGGAATACTGTAGAGGATGATGAGCGGGTGTATATATAAATATAGAGGGGGGGCGATTTGCTGATATATATATATATATATATATATATTTATGCTTTTCGGAAGGTTGAACAAGTCGTCACTTTCGTTACGAGTGGTTGAATTCAAGGGTTTGGACGCGACCAACTCATACCTCCAACAAGATGGGCAAAAGGGAGTAGTACTTTGTGGACCAAACGGCAAAACTAATTTTATTTTAGGACAGAAAAAATTAGGAAAGCCCTAATTAAGACCAAAAGCTTTTTAATTATTTGAGCTTATCAAGAGGGATTTAACTTAAAATAATGGTTATTTTAAGTTAAAATACACACGCACACGCCCACTTGAGAATTTGAAATTAATTAAATGATGTTCGTGACACGAAAGCTCCTATATTTTCATGTAAATGGGAGGTCATGAATTGAATCTCATGTGAGACTTTTCAAACTATCTCAAACTATTAGTGCTTGTCCTCCTAGAGAGATGGATATGAATTGTAAATTACTAGAAGTGCAAGTGTTTCGTAAGGTTTTACATCTTGTTTGTCCAATCGACCCTGCCTATTATAAGCTTGTCCTCCTCTAGTTTTAAATGTAAAACCCTTATACATACTAGTATAAGGGTCATATATTTAGGACTGGAAGAGTAATATTTATAATCAATCCCTTAACAAATTAAAAATATCATTTTGATCTCTACACATTAATTTCATGATGACAATTTATCTCTACATACACATTAATACATTTGGTCCTAGATGTTCAGTTTTGTATTGTTCCAACAAGTTATACACTTATACATAGAGTGGTTAAAAAAAAAACAAAAGAAGCAAGTTACACACACACACACACACACGCTCAATTTTTTTTTTTGGCCAACGATGTATACGCTCACTTGAATTAAGTAACCCTTGTATTTCTTTAACCTCCTTAGTTATAGATTACTTATATATATGCTGCTATCTCCGGTTCTTAATACAAGAGCTATAACTAATTTAGAGATACTAAGAAAATTAATTATTTGTCACAAATGTGTGTTAGTCTCCCTAAACTCTCCTCTTGGATGATTAAAATTATCTTTTAGTGGGAACTTCTTCCAATCAACAGGAATATTTTAGAAAAAGATGAGAGATAAAATGAATTGAAGTTTTATATTTATGACTAATTTCAATCCCCAGCTATTTCTTATATTAAAGACCAGAGATAGCATATCATATATATATAATTGTATTTATATGTATATATCATTGGTATTATGTTTGATGCACAGTTAAACAATAGTATTATAAATATTTTCTCCGGCGATGATATGTTAATTAATATGATGCTTAAATACGAGTTTGAGATTTTAGGTCGCAATAACTTATAAATTTAATAGCCACTCACATTTTTAATATTTACAAGTGTGATCCTAATTTAATGTTGCCGCTTATTCCAACAGGTTATACATATTCTAATTATTAATATAATTAAGAAGCATGTCTAGCTACTTGAACCAAATCACCCCTTGTTTATGTTGAACCTTCTTAATTATATACTTATGCTACCTCCAATTTTAAATATAAGATTTAGTTTAAAACTGGAAGTAGTATCATGCATCCTTAAAACTCATGTGATGCATTCTTTTTCTTTTCGAATTTAGACAATAGGCAGATAATTATACCTATGTTTCTTTTTCATTAATAGTCTTGTGCCAATGGTTTTAAAAACAACTTATAAATTTTATGCAATAAAAATTAAGTCAAACTACACCATCGAATTACATACGTACATTGCTGGTTGAAAAAAATTACATACGTATATTAATTAAAGACAATGTCGAGAGTTCATTAAACACAACTTTAAGCTTGAATGTATATGATATTACTCTCTGTTCTCAATATAAAAAGTAGTTAAAATTTAATTTGGTGTTAAATATAAGATTTCTATCTATTTTATCTCAATTATTTATCAATTTTAGCCCCAAGTAATCCCTATAGTAATTACATATGTTAAGTAGTTTTTATCAGGAATAGCTTCATTAATGCACTTGATAGATTGTGATATTTTAAGAAAGACAACATTGATTTATTATAAATAACTAAACTAATTTTGAGCTTATTTGAAATGATTTATAAAATATAATATAAATATGTGAGGAGAGTTTTGTCTCAACTTATATGAAATACCCTTACAAACACTTAAATAAGCATATACATGAAATGTGCTTATAAACATGTGCTTGTTATATTAAGAACTGGATATAGTAATAAAAAGAGAAATGGTATTAAATTTTATCAGTCGGCTAGTTATCTAGTCGAAAAATTGACAATGATAATACCCACACATATGTAGTGGGCTCGTGCACTAGTTTATATCCTCTTATAAATTTTTTCAAAAGTAATTAAATTATCTTGCAATTTTTGAAGTGTCATTAATTCCTTAAATAATTTTATTGTTCAAAATTAATTATAGGACACCGACATTTCATCATTCGGAGTGCTCTAAAATAAGTCAGAAGGTAAAACACTAGCAAATTACACTGTTTAATTGTGGGGACGAACGAATCAAAGGTCAAAAACAATAATCATCCTCTATTAACTATATATCAATGAATAAAAGAATATGAGAGTAATATTACAATAATACAATTTATCTTAATGAAAAACATACAAGAACGAATTCTGCCTATGAAAAATGTGTGGGAAGAATTCTGTTCATCTTTGGAATGGAAGAAGTGATATATACAATTATGCGGATGAAGCAAACGAAAGGGTTAATGGCTGTCGCTGGGAGGAGGGTCTTGAAGAACGACGGATCGAACTTTGAAACGACCGAGCTTGCGCGCGAAGGAGGTGAAGGGACGGGAACGACCTCGATAGCTGATAGAATGAATCTTTTTGAATCTGAAAACCCTCTTCTTTTCTTGTGTAAACGCATGAATCTGGTTCGTCTCCTCGTCCCTGATCTCTCTGGCGAAATAGGGAACGCTGAAACCCTCTTTATTGTGAGACGAAGAAGTCGAAGCTTCCTCTTGATGATGACGATGAACAAGCACTTCCATGAATGATCAATCCTTCAAAGGGTTTATGCTACGGCTATGGCTTTCTGAGATGAAACAGTGAAGATCGAAGTTTGTGTTTGTGTTGCAGATTGATGAAGGGATTTGTTTTTGATGAGTTTGTGGACTGGCATAGGTGTTTATATAGAGTGGGGCTCATGATTTGAAGGTTGAACAAGTCGTTACTGAGTTTTCTGAGGTTTTTGATTTCAAGTAGTTGACCCGTCCCTTGTATCTGACCAAAACAGATAAACCCACATCATTTACTTTTCAAACAAAAAGAATAAGAAAAATTTGAGAATCCGTCTTTTCTCTTGCAATTCTGGGATGGATTATGATATAAACGCGCTTTTACAAAATATAAACATGTTTTGTTAATTTAATTAAACATGTTATTGTGTCTTAAAGGAGAAAAAGAAATGTCCTTTACCTCACTTTTCGAGAGGCCTAATCATATTTGTGAAACACATTAAAAAAATCTCTGAAATTTGATATAATTTTTTATATTTGTCCCTGTTAATTATATATAGTATTATTGCATTAATTATCTCCTGCACACATCTTTTTCTTACTTATTTTCTATCATTCACTATTTTTATAAATAAATGTATTTTTAAAGATCAAAAATATTTTCTATACATGTTTATTATTTTTAACCAATTTTAACAAACTTTTTGATCTATTTAATTTGATTATTTGTATGTTATATGTGTGTTGTCAGAGGGAGTATTGATTATTAAATCTATATGATGCTAACTTATAGACTTATATATGTGTGCATGTATGGTTTTGCTGGGCTATTTGAGTTTCAAGATGTAATAAGATTGTCGATACAAGCGTAACAAATGTCCCAACAAATGCCCTCGATTCTCTTTAAGGGTTTGTTGGGATAAATATATTATTGAGAACTGTAAATTCTATTCCAGCCATATCATGCAAAGACATGATACAAACCATATTCCAGGCGGTCATATCAACTTGGAAGTGGATGGTTCAGTGCTTACAAACGGTAAGAGTGGTTGCAGCGGGGTTCTAAAGGATGAGGAAGGAAGATGGATTGTTCACTTTAATTGTAAACTAACCTCTGTATCCTCCGGCAATTGCAGAACTCATTGGGATTATTAATGGATTGTAATTGTGTTGGAAAAGAGGGTTAAGGACTATTGTAGTGCATTCTGACTTTACTGGGACAATTAATTTGTGCGTTAGAGGTTATGATGTTGACCACCTTTTTAGAAACATTGTGCAGGATACTAGATTTATCACCAATGTAAATTGGGAGATCCTAGTTAGGTATAGAAATAGGAAAAATCTTATTTTAGCATGCCATTTAGCGAAGGCTTCTCATGGCTTAGATGAGAATCTTTGTATCTTTTATCAATATAATCTGCACATATGATTCATGGGGTGGATTTTAATCAAGAGGGGTAACTTTTGTATTGTTGTTTTTTTTTTTTACCAGTAACGTTATTTAATGTACATTAAAAAAATTGATGGAAAAATTATATATATTCCTGAAAAATTATCTAATTGTGTTTTAGATTTACTTGTTCATAGATACCACTTTGATCTTTATTATAAGTCACTTGTAGAAAAAAAAATTGATCTGAAATATAAGTCATTTATAGGGTATTTAATTATTGTTTTTCAATTTTATCATTATTTAATTCCCATTTGAAAGAGAAAAAAAGAGAGTGAGAGGTGGAAATGATTTATAAATATAGAGAAAAGGAAAATTTTAATCCAGGTGAAATTGAAAAAAATTATTAATTTAATATATTTCTTACTTAGTGCTTGATTGGTTAAGTGGTGGGAGTTCAAATAAACGCATCTAAACTCAAATAAATAATTATAAAGCATATTTATCCCATTTGGCTAAGTTTTTTCAAATCCTGAGGAATCGTGATTTTGCTCTCAGTTGCACATTTGAGCATAAGCTATCAAAAGTAGCTTTTGCAATTGGAAAACCACAATAAAGGTTTCAACAACTAGGATTTTTCATATCTACCCTTATTATGTTTTGGTAATTACATATTTATAAATGATTTTAATAAATCAAATCCAAACATAATTCATATTCTCAATGTCATTTATAAAAGAAGTATCCTAATAGAAATTATAATTAACCAAGCTCATTTCTAACTCGTGCCACTTATAAAAATCATGATTATATAAAATTACAATTGTTCAATATTAATCTAAACAGGCACTTAATATATGACTGAAAATGAATTGTAATTGCAAATAATAACTACCAAAGAATAGTAATTATCTATAAGTGGTCATGTAGATTAAAAATAAAAAATCTCTTCTCTTGCCAATGGGCTAGCTTTCTCTTTCTTGCCTCAGTGCGAGCGGCCGTTGCGGTTCCTCCTCCTTGGCGTTTACGCAGGTGGAGGAGGCGACCGCCTTTCATTTTTTTCCCAGTGATAATGGGCGATCGTGATGTGCTTTGTTTTTTTTTTTTTTGGACTTAAAATAGATCTAGGGGACTTACTCATGACAGCTTTTGTTTTGTTGGTAGCTTGACTTTAGATTAACCAGATCCTGGCCTGATGCCTTCATGTTCTTTTTTTGGGGGAAGGGTTACGTTGATGACTGCTCCCGTCACTTTTCGATCTATCTCTCGGAGGACAATCGTGGTTCACTTTATTTATGGTGAATCCAAGGCATTAACGAAGGGACTATATATTCTCAAGTGGTGTTGCTCGGCATGAGGCTGATGGTGAGATCTCTTATTCCTCCTCCTTTTTTGTCCTGTGATTGTCTGGTATCTGTAGGTGTTTCTCCTCCCATGAGCTCTCTCGTGGTGTTTCAGCAGCTACTCTTGGTTATTAGTTTGCTTAGCAGAGGTTTAAGTCCTTTGGGATGGTTCATTCGAGCCCCTACCGCTTTTAATGGCATTGTTGCTGGTGACGGCGTTTCCTTCCCCGTAGATTCTGACGAGAAGACGGCAGGCTTATTTTTGGCGACCTTGTTCCCTTTCGTTTGGTATGAAGGATTTGGAGGGGAGGAGAGGAAGGGGACTGGAGGAGGAATTTTAATTATTTTTTCTTGTTTGCTAAGATAAAAATTCTAAAAGGGGAGGGAAACCAAAATTGGGAGAATTTGGAGGGAAAGGATAATATTTTGGCTTATGTTAACTAATATGCTCACATTATTTTCTAGTAATCTCATGTTATCCTTTATTGCCAAATTGTATGTGATTTAGTATATTTATGGATTCAATCATATCTATCTTCTCTCATTTATATGCTATCAAATATTTAAAAAAAAAAAGTTGCTATCAAATATATTTTAATTTCTAAACGCAAATCAAGCATTCAAAACAAAAACATACAAATAAATCATCTATATCGTCTTTCAAAAAGTTATTTGACTACTCGTATCAACAACACAGAAAAAAATGAAAACTGGAAAAAACATACTCAAATTAAACATATTTACTTCATTAGACTAGATTTTGGATATAAATACAATTATAATTATTGGGTATATAGTAGTTATTAATTATGTATTATCATTATATTTATTTAATTTTGCTCATGATAAAAAGTTGATCTTATATACTCCTTCGGTCCTTAATATAGGACCCAATTCTTGAGTTAGTTTTGATCCTAAATATAAGACCCATTTCTCATATTTATCATTTTTCTCTAAATTACCCCTATGGATACTCCCTCAACCATAATCAAGTAAAAGAGGGAGAGAAGGTATTAAAAAAAGATGATTATGGTATTTTAGGAAAAATGTGTCACTTTTCTTATAATTAACTAACTTACCTAACTTCCTTAATCTAATCAAATTAGTTAAATGGGTCTTATATTAAGGACCGGAGGAGTATTAAATATTATTTATAATTATATTTTATTAATTACTCTAAAGTTTGTAAAAATCAACTTAAATAATATAAGAGCAAAGTTGACCATAAAAAAATATTTTGCCTCCCCTCTCTTCCTCAACCAAGCAAAGTAACATTAAAATTTCTCTCTTTTCTTTCCCTCCTTTTGTATTAATCTAAATAAGGTAATATTAAAATCTCTCTCCCTCTTTTTATCTCCTTTTTTTATATTAAAATCTCTCTCCTCCCATTCTCTTTATTGAGCCAAACACACTCCTAGGTTTGTTGGCTTTGGGCTCTTATTACCTGTCCTTTTGAACCTCTTGCTGGGCTTTGTACTTATTTAATCTTTAAGGAAAATTTCACTTTATCGGGTCCAAAAAAAAAATGTAGCTTAAAAGTCGACCTCGCGCCCCTTCGAAGGATCAAGGTTCCAGGGATGCTTAACAATCACATTGGATACACACACACACAGTTTTTGGTTCTTATAAGTTTTAAATAACTAATTCACTGAGAATAAACAACTAGTTTAAAATAATAAATAAGTTAAAAATATATTGATATTTCTAAATATATTATTATAATAAATGAAAACAAATGGAAAAATATATGGAAAAATGTGATAAGAGAGAAATAATTAAGAGTAATATTAAAAAAATATATTAAATGTTAAAATAAACCCAAATTGAGTTTATAAAAGAACTATCTCTTTTCAAATTTGAAAGTTATAAATAACATGGAGGGAGTATATATTAGAATCGTCAATACAGGGCTCAACTCACAAAAAAGGCAGGTTCAACTTGGCATTTGCGGACTACTATTCAACCCCGCATTGTTTTGAGCTTGCTCTGCTGCAGGCTAGCGGGCTGGTCCGCCTATTTTAACAAATTAGTCATCACATCATATTATTTCAGGTCAATTCATTAGCCCGCTACCCAAGTTTAAGACTCAAGTCCAACTTCAACATTTTTAGCATAGTAGTTAATTTGCCACCATATTAGAAGGTTTTTTTATTACTAAAATTGTGTCTCTATTTTTTACTACATATTCTTCATGTCTGGGGTATTTCTATTTTAATATTTTTATACTACTATCTTCAGTTCTAATTATAAGAGTTTGTTGACTAATTTGAGAAGATTAAGGAAATAAGTTAAATTAGTTATTTGTAATAAATAAATATTGTCTTTCTTAAAATATCCTTACTAATCAAGTGTATTGGCTATAACTATCATTATTAGAAGGATTACCTTGAAAGAAAATGCATAAATATAAGAGACAAAGTGAATTGAAATCTTATATTTAGAACTAAAATAAAAGTCAAACGAGTTCTTATATTAAAGATAGGAGGTGGTATTATAATTCTTTATTGCTTTCCTTTGTATAAAAAAAAAAAATAATTCTTTATGTTGAATATTAATATTTTTTTAATATAAACTGAACCTTCGTTACTTTGAGCGTACAATTAATTACAGGCATTGATCGAAGATATTCTTCTCGCACGACATTATAATATTAATCATAAAATGCTATCTTATTTTTACTACATTTGTGATTACAATTAGGTGGTTTTATAAAAATGAAATTGAGCAAGTGGTTATGTAAAAGAGCATTTTTTTTAGGGACAAGGATAAAAAAAGAAGTTAGAAATTTGTAAATACTAAATAAAGAATATCAACAAAAATTTGTTGTCATTTGTAAATTCAGTATTGTTAACACTAAATAAAATATTGTTACCATACTTGGTTTGAAATTTAGTAATTCCAAGCTTTTTTTTTGTCACTCTTTTTTTTTATGTCTTGTTATTTTTTGTTTTTCGAAATTAAAAAAAACAGAATATTGCATTTTGCCAGCCGATTAAGATACAAGGTGATCGGTGCTCCAACCCGTTGAGCTTTCAATCCGTATCACAGTTAGCCCGCTCTACCACATTTAGAATATAATACCTCTGGTTTTTAATATAAAATGTTATTTGATCTTTATTTTGTTTCCAAATATAAGACCCCAATCAATTTTGTCTCTATATTTATATATTTTTTTAAAGGTAATCTTTTTAATAATGGTAGTTCTATCCAATATACTTGATTAGTAAGGATATTTTAGAAAAAATAACATCTATATATTATAAATAACTAAATTAATTTATTTTTTAATTTTTTTAAATTAGTCAACTAGTTCTTATATTTACGAACATGTGTGTAACTGTATAAAAGGTTCGCGCTATTTTTTTTGTTTTTTGTTTTAATATACACGGCAAGCCAACGGCTTGAGAGAGAAGAAAACTAAATCCTATGACATTTCGGATTTGACCTCATGAGATGTTCTCCTTGTCCATTCTCAAAAGGTCCCTGCACGGCTCTGGTGCCTGAGGCAAAAGGTTCGCGGTGATTTCACATCACGTCAATCGCACAATTACTATCGTAGGTGTCGGAAGCGATTCGCAGAAGCCGGGCTCTTTCCCGATGGAAACCGATGGGGGAGACGCCGAGTCGGCACTCGGAGTCGACTGGGCCGAGTTGACTTATGAGTGCCTCATCAACATATTCTCCCGCCTCTGCATCCGCGACCGATGGCGAGGCGCCATGTTCGTCTGCAAGTCCTGGCTTCGCGCCTCCAAGGACCCCTCTTTCCACTCCGTCTTCGACCTCGAGACCTACTTCGATTCCCCCGTTGAGTTGGCCCGCTGGTGGACCCCCGAGTTCGAGAGGAAGATCGATTCCATGCTTCGATCAGTCACCGGTTGGAGCGCTGGTTCTCTCAAGGAGATTCGTCTTAGACATTGCACTGATCGCTCGCTTGTTCTCGTCGCTCAAAGGTAAATCCTGATTGCAATTTGCTTTTCTTCTGTCTACTTGATTTTTTTTTCTTCCAATTTTTCTGCTTTGAATTGTTAATCCAAGTTTTAAAAGTTGGAATATTAAGAACATACCCTGATTTTTCTTATAAATTGCCATTGAAAGGCGAGTTGAAAGAAACAGTGTTGATTATGTAATTGGGCATGCTGTGATCGGATTTTGAAATAAATAATTTTTGAGTGTGCATTAGAATTTTGAAGATTGAACGCATCGTTTATGATATGGCTCCGGTTGTAAAGCATTGGTGCTTAATTTAATGGAGCTCTAGCAGTTGAAATTTATGTGACGGTTTAGATTATTATATTTGAGCCCTCAGCATTATTTTGTGTGACATTAGAGCTCACTTTATTTTTTTGCTTTTGTGGTTCTGTGCATCATGCAATTGCAATTTAGATGCCCCAATCTCGAGGTTCTAGCGATCAGAAGCTGCCCTCATGCTACTGATGATTCCATCTCTATGATAGCTTTCAGTTGTCCAAAGCTCAGGGAACTTGACATCAGCTACTGCTATGAAATATCCCATGAGTCATTGCTGTTGATTGGAAAAAATTGCCCAAGCCTTAAGATTTTGAAGCGAAACCTCATGAATTGGATCGATCCTTCTCAGCATGTGGGAGTTGTTCCTGATGAATATCTAAATGCTTGTCCACAAGATGGGGATTCTGAGGCTGCAGCTATTGCAAATTCTATGCCACTTCTAGAGTGCCTTGAGATTAGTTTTTCCAAATTATCAGGAAAAGGCTTCAATTCACTATGTCAGGGGTGTAAGAAGCTCAAGTTTTTGGATTTGACTGGGTGTACTAGCTTAACTGGCCGCGACATTGCAAGTGCAACATCCAACTTGGAGTGTCTGGAAGAGATTAAACGCCCAAATATGTACATCCCCAGGTCTTCTTACCATGCTGAGAGGTATGGCCATTGGAGATTGTATGATGAGAGATTCCAGACAGATGTTTTCCGGTTCTGAGGATGGGTAAGAAGATTTATTCGATAAGTACAGAATTGAGCCCTCCGGTTTGCTGGTATGTGAAATGCTTTTGGGGTTGAAGTTCAGCGCCTATATCTGTAGTCTTTTATGCTTGTAATCAAATTAATGACCCTTATCCATGTAATTTCTATTGTATGTATATTTTTAAGGCTTGCTTGAACTTGTAATGCAGTTATATATGAATTCCATTTTCTCTTGTTCATTTCTGAAGTGGTCAAGTGGGTTTATCTGATGCACTGCTTCTTATGTTCTGTTACAGCAATCTAAAATTAAAGTGATTCTGTTATACCTTTGTTATCTTGAAAGGTAAAGAGAGGGAAAGGGAAGAGAAGAAAGAGTGAAGGAGAAGTGTTTAGAGGTCTGAGGGAAGAGAGAAGAACAGGGAGAAGTGAAGAGAGAGGGAACATTTCTGTTATTGCTCGCTTAGACTTCACGCACGCCATTCAATGATTTGCGCATGTGTGTATAGGCAGAGCAACCAATCCTAACGGATAGTATATCCTTGCTAACTTTACCTACCCCATTTCCAAATTACAGTTATGTAACAGTTTCATTTTATATACGTTAACCTTACATTCTTGCCCCCATCTCCCTCATTCTAGGAAACCACTAACCATTCCGTGGTGTGCTACTAATTGTTTTAATTCACTTTTTTCAGTGAAGGAAATATTACCATTGTGTTATTATTACTGCTAATAGGACAGTTTTCCGATATTGTCCATGGATGCTTAAGATTGCGTGGAGTCAAGGTGATAAGATTTACTCTTCGAGTTTGAGCACAGGAGGCCAGTTTTATTAGGGTAAGTTAGTATTTACCACCATTTGGCCTGTGCTCTCATACTATTTGAAGAAGCATCTTATTTAACATGTGTGTGGTTTGTTCAATCGTTACCTAACCAACCTAATTTATATTTTGAACAACTATATGGTGCTATTGCACGAATTAAGTGGGCTATTTCAATTCTCAAGAGTGGGGGCTAATTAGTGACAATAAACTATCAGAGTTGGCTGAGACTCCTTAAAGCTAACAGAAAGACAAGTTGATTTTAAATCAAATCACGAAGGGCGAACTAGATTTTCCCGTTTTATCCAGCTAGTCAACTTTGTGCAGTATGGTTCTAGATTAATTGTCTGGATGCAAGTCGCAACGGAATCTAGTTGGAGATCGTAGATTATAAGTTAAGAAACTTTGGTTTAGTTGGTCCTGAGCCAAGCGATATTGATGACAAGGTATGTATGTGTGTTTCTCTCCCGGAATTTGTTTCTTGTGTAAAATAGATTTAGCACACTCAAAGGGAAATGGAGGCCAAAGCTAACTTATTATTTTAAATAGCAAAAAAGGGGGGGGGGGAGAAGAAAGAAAAAAGCATTAGCATCATCTTGCGATCAGATGCTGTGAGCAGGAATTTATAAGGGAGAGAAGGGGTGGGGGGAACAGCTTTTGGCTGGACTTGAGGGTCTTATGATATGAACATAGGAGGTTAGTTATTGAGTTCTTAATTTTTATTATTCTTTCTCCTATTAAAGTGTGTTTCAGGATGAAGCATGTGGCCCCAGGAAATCAATAGTAGCAAGCAAATAGAAGCAATCCAAGGAAGACATGCTTGAGAGCTGCCCTGAGCAAAGATGAAGGCTTGCTAGAAAAGGAGCTTGAAGGTCTCTTGCCATTTGGACGTCGTAACAAGTCACTTGAACCACCACCATTGACTGGCTTTCCTATATGTGAAAGGCTTCCATCATGCTGTACATTATTCACTCTTGGAACTCTTCTTTGATTGCTTGTTTCATTTGATCCCATGATCACGCCATACATATCTGCACACTCCAGAAGAACAAAGGTGAACTTGTTCAAATGTTCAATCTTCGGTTAGGATTTCAGTACTTGTATCAATTGGTATTGTAGTTTAGCCATAAAAAAATTGATGGGTGCCCGAGTTAACATCCAAAAATTAAAAAAAAAAAAGTGTATATCAACCGACTTTGTTATTTTCATTTTTCGCTTGTTAAATTGTGCACTCAAGATTTAAACCTGGATAAGTTTAACAAGCTAGAATCATAGTTGAAGTTTAGGCAGCTTTCATAAAACAAAACGGAAAATAACATGAAATCAGAGCAAGGAAAAAAAGAAACAAAGAAGTTCCTAATTGCTTACATCTAGGCTGTAATGTTGACTTGGAAATCCTAGAATCATCATGTTCTGCATTAGATTTGCTTGCACAGGCTGAATATGTGAGGATGGTGAGCAACACTAGGAACCAGAGAAGTAGAGTCTTCCTCATATCTTTGAGCCTTGTCAGAACCAACAACTACTAAGTGATTGCTCTTTTGTAGAGGGGTACATTTGGTTAGCAGTGAAGCTTGTTATTTATAAAGGGGTTTCATAACCATAGATAGTCTCAAAGATTCCCCCCAAGCAAATGATTCTGCCCTCTTGCAATTTGATTCTTAACAGTTCACAGCTAACATTGTTATGATTTAGTGTCATGTCTTTAAAGAATATGATAACAGATAATTTAAAAATTAAGCCCGGAATTTATTCAGTGAGAAAAAGTTAGATAGGGGTTTACTGTTTATTATTATTTCTTTTTAACGATAGAATTTTAGCAAAATAATTTTGGTTACGGATGCCTGCCTCTCCTTAGTATAATCTCTTCTGGTTTCTGTCATTGTCTGTGTCAAGAGAACAGTGAAGGAATATTATTATTGGGGTGGTAAGTGAAAGCTTGTTCTTTCAGAAACATGATGATGGCTGACAAGTAAAGGAATAAAGAGGGCCCCTCGAGTTAAATGGAATCCAAGGAAGATTAGGCAGATCATAAAGCAATTATATTTTTATTCTTTTCTTGAGGAATATGGATGGCTTAATTAACACTGAATTAAATGGTGTTTGAATTAGTTTATTTTAAGTGATTTTGCGCTATATGGGGTGAAACATGTGAGAAGATTTTCATCTTGATAGTTGGATTGCATAAAAACACTTTTTTAGTGCTTATGGTGGTTCCCCCCCCCCCCCCCCAGATTGTATGATTCACATTTCACTAGTGCATTGTCAAGTTTCTTTTTACAAAATTTTGAAATGGTTGAGGTGGTAGAGACTTGGCATTTGCCATTGATCAAAACAAGATTCAAATATTTTAGGAACCCTATTTTTCCAAGATCCTATGGCCCTATTTATACATAGGGCAAGGAAGTAAGTTAATAGGCTCATTTGGGAACAATTGTAGGTAAAGTGTGAAGTGTCTCCACAACATTCTAAAGCCCTCGACTTTCAATGAATATGGGCACTTTTATTTGTCCTTGGGTTCGTGATTAATTCAGTAATACTTATGGTAGGTAGATTAGAAATTAATATAACATATAATGGTTTTTTTTTTTTTTTTTGAAATTGCATCCTTCGCAAACCACAAACTGTTACCTCTTACTCGTTGCATTACATGGAAAATATCAAATTGTTTTCTCACTAGTTTGTTTCTATTGTTACAGTCAAATTTTACTAGTTTAAGATATCGAAATTAAAAATGAATACATGATTTAACCTGAATCATTAAAATTTGATTTCAAATGCCACCCGATGTTTGTTACGAGAAAAATGAAGGGGAGGAAAAATTTTAACAGAATCGATTTAAAAAATTGGAGAAGTTAAATTTTGAAATTTTAATGAAAAGATGAAAGATAAAATAAATTATAATGTTTTAATCCCATTTTTTAAAATTTTTTAAAAAAATAGTTTATTAAAATTTTCTCTTCCCTCGCCTTCAATTTTCCTCATACCAAGCGTAGGGAATCAATATCCTCCAAAAAGATAGCCATGAGATTAATCTTTCCGCCACTCCAGTCATTTTAAAAGCCGTGAAGGCGCATATGAACCATTGAGTGAAAATTCCATCTGTTGGTTCAAGGTGCATCTTCTTTCGGCGTTTGTAGGTCCCCCCCTCCTTTTGATTATCATCCTTCGACGAAGACATAATTAATTAATTTGAATAGACTAAAAATATTAGTTAGATTAGTTAATATAATTTTTTTTAAAACATCCTAATCATCTTCAATAATTCTCTCCCACCCTCTCTTACTTAATTATTACTAGGAGAATATTAATAGGGTTAATTTGAAAAAAGATTGATAAATATATAAATAGGTTTTATATATAGGATCAACATCAACTTTCTAATTAAATCCTGAGCTAAAGATTGGAAGAGTATATATGTTGGTCCCTTTTAAATCTACATCTTCTGCAGATGGCCTCGTAGCCTGGTGAAATAAAAACTCTTCTATAGGCGCTTAAATATATCTGTCTAACATACTCAAATTACAATCTGATGGTTAGTATATCTTAAATTGACGCTCAATGGAAAGAGCATTGAAAGATCCAAACCCCACTCCCGCACACAGCCCTTTCCGCCTTTGTTCGTTAATTAAGCCCTTCAGCTTTCCACTCCCTTAGGTACTATTTGGTATGAGGGAATTAGAGGGAAAAGAGAGAAAAGAAAATTTTAACGAGTTCTATTTAAAAAATTAGAGAAGTGGGGTTTTGAAATTTTAATAAAGAAGAAGTAATATAAAAGAGTAATAAAAATTAAAAGCTTTTAACCCCACTTTTTCAATTTTTTAAATCGATCTTGTTAGAATTTTCCTTTCCCTCTCCTCTTTTCATTTTTCCTCATACCAAACGGATCCTAGGCCTCCTTTGTTCATTCTATTCCTTCAATCTTTGTATCCAATTTTGTCTGGAGATATGCTCAAACTCTATCTGAGCTTACGATTACCTTTGATCCTTAAAAAGTGTACTTTGATTTTTAATGATGGAGTAGAATGCATTTGAAATTCAATTTAAAAAGTGTTTATTCTTATACTAATGGAAAAGCATGCTACTTCTTTAGTTGAGCTAATTTTCTGGATCAAAAAGACACCTGTTTTTGCTCACAAGTAGGTTTATTTTCATTATGTCGAATAACAAACTTTTAGACAAAAGTGAACCTTTAGTTCTCAAATGATAATTTTTTATAATAATAATAATTATTTTGAGAATTAACTATGTCAATATTTCTCTATTAACAACGTCAGGGTTAAATGATCGAAAAGAACCTGCATTTTTCTCTGAGAAAACTGAGCAAGAGATTTGAGAAAGCAAGTTTTCAATAAGACAATAATTAATATAATTAAAGAAATCACCAGTTTCGTTTCATTCTATGATTATTCAAATCTAGAAGAAGAAAAAGTTCAGTCCTTGTTTCAAGTTGATGTTTATGTTCTTGACATGTCAATGGATTCATTGGAATTATGCTATATCTATAACATTTTAGACAATCCAAATGAAAATCCTTCTGTTAGAAAATTATTGGATCGCGCCTCCTCCTATTGATGGGCTAACTTATTGCTATATTAGTCAATTAAACAAAACTTATATTTTATATTTCGAATTTTGATAATCAAATACACACACACGAGGAGGCTTATTTTTAAGAAGTTAATGCATGAAAACTCTAATTTGCAACCTTTCATCATCTCCAAGTCTCTTTTTTCCGCGTTCTCTATCATTCTCTCCCTCTTTTTGGAGTTACTACCAAAGACAATAGTTAGAGTGTGTCCACGAGTTTGAGATAATATCAGAAACAGAGAATGGAATAGATTATGGAGAGAACCCGGTAAAAAGAAGTTTAAAATTATTAATTCTAAATAAAAAATTTCTGCGCAAATGTGCTGCTCTTATTTGCAAGTTTAGTACCGTCAAAACTTATTAAAATGCTGTACCAGATCTGATTTGAAGTTTAGTAATTTTAGACTGTTTTTTGTGTGAAATTTTTCATAGATTGTTTTTACCAAACAGTTTTTTAATTTCCTCTTCTACTCAAAATTGTTCACTTTCGAGGGCATCCAAATTTCAAGCATCATTCAAGATGTAGAAGAAAAGGCAAAAGGGTATCATGAATTTGGATCAAAAGCATCACCGTGTTGAGTTGAAGCCGTAAAAAAGAGTACATTGTTTCATACATAGTGAAATGACATTACATGGTTTGTAGGATCAACCGTTATGGTTATCTTTAACAACAGCATCTTTCTGCTCTTTTTTCACCGTAGAGGATTTAGACTATTCTAAGAGTGGAGGAGAAAAGAAGCTGCGTTAAAAAAAAAAAAACTACAAAGATTCTTTTGGGGACAAAGTGAAAAATAAAAGTAAGGTATATCTTTTGTTCCATTATCCCCTTTTGTTGCACAAGTCTAAGAATTCAACTAATATCTCTGATAAAAAATTTGCGTAACTAATTTGGAGATATTGAAGAAATTAATCTGTAACAAATATATATTGGTTTGCCTAAATTTTTATTATTATTATTATGTGCATTTCAAGCTATCATCCCCTTGATGAAAACCCATTACAATCAATGGATATCTTGGGAAAAAAATTATAAATTTGTAAGACAGGATAAATTGATGTCTTATATTTATGACCAAATTTAACCCCTCAACTAGCTTTTATATTAAAAGTTGAGGGTAATATTTTTATAGTGGGTATTTGGATTAACTTATTTTAATTGATTTTATATCTTAGAAGATAAATTTAACCCCTTAACTAGCTCTTATATTAAAAGTTGAGAGTAATATTTTTATAGTGGGTATTTGGATTAACTTATTTTAATTGATTTTATATCTCACAAGATAAGTACGTAAAAAAAAAATTCTTATAAAGTGTAAAAAGAATTTTTTTTTGATTGATTCTATTATTTTGCAAAAGTATCACAATTCACACTAGAAGGTGTAATTTCTTTTTAGCACTTGAGATATATTCCGTTGGTCCTATTTATAAGGCAGAAAGAAAAAATATTTTTTGATTCTATTCATCCGGTACTAAGATAATTTTTTTTTATAGATATACAATTTCACCCTTCCTTTATTATTGTGTTCACTTTGTTTATATGAGCTATAATATATATATTAAATAGGGATAAAGTTAAAAAGTTGTTGAATTTTAAATGAGAGTTAATGAAATTTAAAATTTTTCTTGATCTGTGTGAAATATGTTGAAAGTAACTTATAAATAGGACTAGAGGAGTAGCAAGCTTCTTTGTCGAATATGAATCTAAAATAGGGTGTTATTGATAACTTTGTTTCTTAAACATTTTCTTGATCGTGATTGAATCAGATTATATGCTCACAACTTCTGGTTATTAACTTGTTCACTTTTTTTTTTCCGAAAAAAATTGGGAATCGAATTGTCGCACACGTACGCATTAACTTTTTTAATAATTAAGTACTACTCAAGAAGAAAAGAATCATGAAAAGCAAAGCAAAGTGATAACAAGAATTTATAGTTGTGGTCAAGTATCATGCATTATATATTTAGAAAATCCATACGCAGCTTATGCGTATCATGCGTCAATCAATAAGTGAGAGTGATGCTATGCCTATTAATAGATTACCTAAATTTTCCAAAACTTTATAAGGTGTAATATTTTTTAACAAAAAGGAGCTGAACTTGATAGCTCAAAGCCTCAAACTTAAGCTCTAACTTAAGAACCAATTAAATCCATATATTTATGATATGTATTGATGTGAATTTTAATTTTTTTTTTTATTGTTCACAGCTCTCTGGTGGAAACAATTATGTTCGAAGCACGGTTGGATATTAGATGTGAACAACTCTTCTAATTTTTCATAAGTTATGCATGCATTCATTATCAACATTCTATATAGAGATTTCAAACTTATAATCTCATGCCTAAAAAAGGTTTAAGAGAAAAGTTTAGTATCATTGGGATCAACAAAGCAGTCAGTTGCTTTGTCATTTTAGTATAGTGTGATTCATATATGTTGTTTGTATTTATTCATTATTTACTAATAATATATACATTTTATTATCATTTTTGTAGTATATATATGGCAGATCTTTACATGTTAATTAACCCTTTGAGATTACTAAGCTAGCTTCTTCATAGATTACTTGAATTTTTAAACCCTTACTTTGCCATATATGGCCAAGTAGTTAGAAGATGATGGATCCCTTTTCTTTTCTTACCAAGAAATCATATGAATTAAGATGCAAAGGAGTATTAAGGTGGATAATATAAGAAAAGCCTTTCTATTTAAGAGCAAAAAGTTACATACAAAATAAACCTTTGGCTGTAAATTTAAAAAAATGATGATTAATTTTTTAAAAATAAAAAAAAATGAGTTGTGTAAATTAGAACAATGAAACTATTGTCACTGCTTCATACTCCCTCCGTTTTTAAAATAAGCACTTTAACCTGGCTCGAAGAAATAATTAAATAGTTGAGATCCTAAGATTTTGTTTTCAATTTTACTCTTCTTTATTAGTACCAATTATTAATTGTTTCTTTCTAATAGAATTCAAGTAATTTTGACATACTCACAAGACATTTTAGATTAAAAAAATTAATTACACTTTTCATAAAACACTTACATGCCAAAAATACAACTTAAAAAAAGAAGAAGCAAACTCTCAATATATTTAAAACGCAACAAGCTCAAAACTATGGTTGTGGCTTCTCCATACGCTATGCATAGAATTGGTAATACAGGTTAACCTGTGATAGGTTAAGGTTAGGCAGTATGTGCTAAAAAAGCCTATTTGCAAGTAGATTAGCTTTTAACCAATCCTAACCTGCCAACAATTGTTTACTTTTTTTATTTTTTAAATATTTTTCCAAATACAATATACAAAAATACAATAAAAGTTTTGTTTTTCCATCAAATGTTTTGATCAAAACTCAAAAGTACCAAATAAATGATATAGATATTTTTTGAATTTTTTTAAATAGGATATAACATATCATAATATAATTATAATAATTAATAAAATAAAAACTAAAAAAATAAACATAGGTCAACCAGTGCATAGTAGGGTGGGTTAAAAAGGCTTATTTACTGGAGACTGGTTTTTAACTAATCCTAACCCACTATTAGTCCAATTCATATTATTAGCTCTAACATTCATATGGCAAAGTGAACCTAAGGGGCAGGTGGAATAATAGAAATTTTCAAAAAGAATAATTATTAAAAATTTCATAATAACTAATAAGTGAATAATAAGTTCTATAGGAAGAGATGATAATAAAGTTTATACTTTCAATTTTTCATTGAGATTTTTTAATAATTATATATATATTTTTTAGAATCTCATGGTATATTTTTCAAAACAGATCGATCTTCTGGTTAAAAAAAGACAGATCGATCTCAACCTTTAAAACTTAACAACCAACCACTTGAACTTTCAACTCTATATAAAAAAACTCCAAGTCCAACCATCGATTATATATTTTTGTCTGTGTGTAACCACTCAAATTTGGAGTTATATCCATATAAGGCATATAAACTTTAAAATGTATGCAAATAAGTAACGAATAAAATTAAGATAAGTAAATTAATAGGAGAGTTGTTTGTATTATTGTAGGAGTTTAGAGAATTCACCAGAAATTACCTCTACATATAACATAAAATTCAGGGGATGACTGGAGTTGTGGCCAAATAAAATCCACGTTTCCTTGCAGGAAATGGGGATACAATTAATATTCTAAGGTCCATATTTTTTTATTACGAGATCTTTTCATGTAAGTTAGGAGTTCAAAATACAGTCACGCTACTAAATTGAATTAATTAACATGAACAATATGTAATACTCAAAAGGCCAAATGTTTAATACCGTGTTCTCTTCCATTCTCGTGTGTTTTTTTGGCACAACTTTTTTGATATTGACGCAAATTACTTAAACACTATTGACACAACGGGTGAAAATCCAGTTTCCCTTTTTCCGGCTGCAAGGGTGAAGATCCAATTTGCTGTCGTGTACGAAGGGGAAAAGGCTCCCACGTGGCCCCAGAAATGAATTATTAAGGCCCAGGCCCTAATCCAACGTGGCTATATGGGTTTGTTCATAAACTGATGTATGTCTCTTGGGTTGGTCTCCTCCAAAAGTCAATGTTTATTACTCCCATAATTAGTTATGAAAAAGTTGTGCATGCACGTGCTGGCATGTCATATACAGGGCGTGAGACGTGAACGACGTTTATAATTTACAAATAGCATGGCTTGCAATTAATCTTGGATTGTATAGGGAAGTAGTAAAAGGAAGACGAAACAAGAGATAGGGTTGATATGACGAAGGTGTGGGAAGGTATTTAAGGAAGGAAGACTTTTGTGTGACGGGGACGACGGAGAAACAACTCAAGTAGCTATCGAAGACGCTCGTGGCCAAATACATTAAAGATAAAGCTCACATATTCACAGAAATATACATACTTGTTCATTCCTTCTTTTACCATTGAGCCCTCCGGTTTGCCGGTATGTGAAGTGCTTCAGAAGAATTTCTGCAGCAACTCTTCTTCTTTTGGGGTTGAAGTTCAGCGCCTATATCTGTAGTCTTTTATGCTTGTAATCAAATTAATGACACCTCGTCCATGTTATTTCTATTGTATGAATATCTTTAAGTCTTGCTTGAACTTGTAATGCAGTTGTATATGAATTCCATTTTCTCTTGTTCATTTCTGAAATGGTCAAGTGGGTTTATCTGATGCACTGCTTCATATGTTATGTTACAGAAATCTAAAATTAAAGTGTTTCTGTTATACCTTTGTTATCTTGAAAGGTAAAGAGTGGGAAAGGGAAGAGGGGAAAGAGCGAAGGAGAAGTGTTTAGAGGTCTGAGGGAAGAGAGAAGAACAGGGAGAAGTGAAGAGAGAGGGAACATTTCTGTTATTGCTCACTTAGACTTCACGCACACCTTTCAATGATTTGCTCATGTATATATAGGCAGAGCAGCCAATCCTGACGGATAGTATATCCTCGCTTACCTAACCCATTTCCAAATTGCAGTTATGTAACAGTTTCATTTTATGTATGTTAACCTTTCATTCTTGCCCCCATCTCCCTCATTCTAGGAAACCACTAGTCATTCCGTGGTGTGCCACTTATTGTTTTAATTCACTTTCTTCAATGAAGGAAATATTACCATTGTGTTATTATTACTGCTAATAGGACAGTTTTCCGATATTGTCCACGGATGCTTAAGATTGCGTGGAGTCAAGGTGATAAGTTCTACTCTTCAAGTTTGAGCACAGGAGGCCAGTTTTATTAGGGTAAGTTAGTATTTACCACCATTTGGCCTGTGCTCTCATACTATTTGAAGAAGCATCTTATTTAACACGTGTGTGGTTTGTTCAATCGTTACCTAACCAACCTAATTTATATTTTGAACAACTATATGGTGCTATTGCACGAATTAAGTGGGCTATTTCAATTCTCAAGAGTGGGGGCTAATTAGTGACGATAAACTATCAGAGTTGGCTGAGACTCCTTAAATCTAACAGAAAGACAAGTTGATTTTAAATCAAATCACAAAGGGCGAACTAGATTTTCCCGTTTTATCCAGCTAGTCAACTTTGTGCAGTATGGCTCTAGATTAGTTGTCCGGATGCAACGGAATCTAGTTGGAGATCATAGATTATAAGTTAAGAAACTTTGGTTTAGTTGGTCCTGAGCCAAGCGATATTGAAGACAAGGTACGTATGTGTGTTTCTCTCCCGTAATTTGTTTCTTGTATAAAATAGATTTAGCACGCTTGAAGGGAAATGAAGGCAAAAGCTAGCTTATCATTTTAAATAGCAAAAAAGGGGGGCCAAAAAGGAAAAAGAAAAAAGCATTAGCATCATCTTGCTATCAGATGCTGTGAGCAGGAATTTATAAGGGAGAGAAGGGGTGGGGGGAACAGCTTTTGGCTGGACTTAAGGGTCTTATGACATGAACATAGGAGGTTAGTTATTGAGTTCTTAATTTTTATTATTCTTTCTCCTATTAAAGTGTGTTTCAGGATGAAGCATGTGGCCCCGGGAAATCAATAGTAGCAAGCAAATAGAAGCAATCCAAGGAAGAGATGCTTGAGAGCTGCCCTGAGCAAAGATGAAGGCTTGCTAGAAAAGGAGCTTGAATGTCTCTTGCCATTTGGACGTCGTAACAAGTCACTTGAAGCACCATTGATTGGCTTTCCTATATGTGAAAGGCTTCCATCATGCTTTACATTATTGACTCTTGGAACTCTTCTTTGATTGCTTGTTTCATTTGATCCCATGATCACGCCATACATATCTGCACACTCCAGAAGAACAAAGGTGAACTTGTTCAAATGTTCAATCTTCGGTTAGGATTTCAGTACTTGCATCAATTGGTATTGTAGTTTAGCCATAAAAAAATTGATGGGTGCCCGAGTTAATATCTGAAAATTAAAAAAATTAGTGTATATCAACCGACTTTGTTATTTTCATTTTTCGCTTGTTAAATTGTGCACTCAAGATTTAAACCTGGATAAGTTTAACAAGCTAGAATCATAGTTGAAGTTCAGGTTACTTTCATACAACAAAACGGAAAATAACATGAAATCAGAGCAAGGAAAAAAAGAAACAAAGAAGTTCCTAATTGCTTACATCTAGGCTGTAATGGTGACTTGGAAATCCTAGAATCATCATGTTCTGCATTAGCTTTGCTTGCACAGGCTGAATATGTGAGGATGGTGAGCAACATTAGGAACCACAGAAGTAGAGTGTTCCTCATATCTTTGAGCCTTGTCAGAACCAACAACTACTAAGTGATTGCTCTTTTGTAGAGGGGTACATTTGGTTAGTAGTGAAGCTTGTTATTTATAAAGGGTTTCCATAATGGTAGATGGTCTCAAAGGTTTCCCCTGGCAAATGATTCTGCCCTCTTGCAATTTAATTCTTAACAATTCACAGCTAACATAACATGTCATGTCTTTAAAGAATATGATAACAGATAATTTAAAAATTAAGCCCGGAATTTATTCAGCAAGAAAAAGTTAGGTCCAGTTTTACTGTTTATTATTATTATTATTTTTTTTTCAACGATAGAATTTTAGCAAAATAAATTTGGTTACAGATGCCTGCCTCTCCTAAGTATAATCTCTTCTGGTTTCTATCATTGTCTGTGTCAAGAGAACAGTGTAGGAATATTATACTTGGGGTTGGGGTCGTCAGTGAAAGCTTGTTCTTTCAGAAACATGATGACGGCAGACAAGTAAAGGAATAAAGAGGGCCTCTTGAGTTAAATGGAATCTAAGGAAGATTAGGCAGATCATAAAACAAATATATTTTTATTCTTTTCTTGAGGACTATGGATGGCTTAATTAACACTGAATTAAATGGTGTTTGAACTAGTTTATTTTAAGTGCTTGGCATTTGCCATTGATCAAAACATGATTCCAATATTTTAGGAATCCTATGTTTCCAAGATCCTATTCCTATAGCCCTATCTATGCGTAGGGCAAGGAAGTAGGCTAATTGGCTCATCTAGGAACAATTGTAGGTGAAGGGTCTACACAACATTCTAAAGCCCCTGACTTTCAATGAATATGGGTACATTTTTTTTGTCCTTGGGTTCATGATTAAATCAGTTATGTTAGATAGGTTAGAAATTAATATACTCCTTCGGTCTTTAATATAGAACTTAATTGTTAAGTTGAATTTGGTCTAAATATTAGACCTATTCTTCATATTTATTAATTTTTTGTAAATTACTTCGATGGATATTTTCTCAACTATAATCAAGTAGAAGAGGGAGAGATTATATTAAGGAAGATAATTATGGTGTTTTAAGAAAAATATGACATGTTTCTTATCATTAACTAACTTACCCAATTTTTTTTAATCTAATCAAATTAATTAAATAGATTTTATATTAAGAACCGAGAGAGTAAGATAAATTTTTTTAAAAAAAAAAATTGCATCCTTTGTAAACCACACTCTGTTACTCACCTCTTACTCGTTGCATTGCATGGGAAAATATCAATTTGTTTTCTTACTAGTTTGTTTTTGCGGTTACCGTCAAATTTTACTGGCTAAGATATCAAAATTAAAAATGAATACGTGATTTAACCTGAATCATTAAAATTTGATTTCAAATGCCACCCTGTTACTCGGGAAATGAAAGAGAAATTTTTTTAATATGATTGATTTAAAAAATTTTATTATTCTCTGATCATTAATGTAAGAGATAATTAATTAATTTGAGTAGATTGCGGATGTTAATTAAATTAGTTAATGTAATGTTTTTTTTCTTCTAAAACACCCTAATCATCTTTATTTGATTATTGTTGGGAGAATATCAATGGAGTTAATTTATAAAAAAATTGATAAACATGTAAATAGGTCTTATATATAGGATTAACATCAACTCTCCAGTTAAATCCTACACTAAAGACCGGAGGAGTATATATGTTGGTCCCTTTTAAATCTACATCTTCTGCAGATAGCCTCGTAGCCTAGTAATATAAAAACTCCTCTGTAGGTAAGAGGTCATAGGAGATGCTTAAATATATCTGTTTAACACACTCAAATTACAATTTGATGGTTAATACTACCTCCGGTCTTTAATATAAGATTCTGTTTGACTTTTATTTTGGTCCTAAATATAAAACTCCAATCCACTTTGTTTCTCATATTTATACTTTTTTTTTTTCTAAAGTAACCCTTCTAACAATGATAGTTTTAGTCAATACACTTGATTAGCAAGGATATTTTAGGAAAGACAACACTTATTTAGGAGAAATAACTAACTCAACTTACTTTCTTAATCTCCTCAAATTAGTCAAATGACTCTTATAATTAGGACCGGAGATAGTATATCTCAAATTGATATTTAATTGAAAGAGCATTGAAAGATCCAAACCCCACTTGCACGCACAACCCTCTCCGCCTTCGTTCGTTAATTAAGCTCTTCAGCTTGCGACTCCCTTACGCCTCCTTTTGTTCATTCCATTCCTTCAATCTTTGTCTCCGATTTTGTCTGCAGATATGCTCAAACTCTATCTGAGCTGAAGATTACCTTTGAATCCTTAAAAGAATACTTTGATTCTTAATAATGGAGTAAAATGCATTTTGTTATGAAAAGTAAAGAAATAGGAGAGAGAAAGAGGAAAGAGAAAGGAAAAAAGTAATAGAAATAGAGAAGAGTAGAGGATCAAAAGAAACTGAATAATTTCTAATCACATTGTAAAAAACTGAGTTACAAAAAATGGCTAATACTTATTTATAAGCAAAAGCCTTAATAGATATGAATCTAAGTAAATATCCTAATATCATCTAAATATTATCTAGATATCCTAATCTATCCAAATCCCACTAATACAATTAAATACTATCTAAATCCTAATAATATTTATTTAAACCCTATTTATATCATATTTAAGTATTTTCTTATTTATAATTATAATTACATAACACATTTGAAATTCAATTTAAAAAGTGTTTATTCTTATATTAATGGAAAAGCACGCTACCTCTTTAGTTGAGCTAATTTTCTGGATGAAAAAAAATACAGTTTTTGCTCACAAGTAGGCATATTTTCATTATGTCGAATAACAAAATTTTAGACAAAAGCGAACCTTTAGTTCTCAAATGATTATTTTTTATAATAATCATTACTGTTTTGAAAAGTAACTACGTCAATATTCCTTTATTAACAACGTCAGGGTTAAATGATTGAAAAGAACCTGCATATCATCCACACTCGAGTTTCTACTGATGCGATTCATTTTTCTCTGAGAAAACTGAGCAAAAGATTTGAGAAAGCAAGTTTTCAATGAGACAATAATTAATATAATTAACGAAATCACCAGTTTCGTTTCATTCTATGGTTATTCGAAGCTAGAAGAAGAAAAAGTTCACTCCTTGTTTCAAGCTGATGTTTATCTTCTTGACATATCAGTGGATTCATGAGATTAGAATTATGCTATATCTATAACATTTTAGACAATCCAAATTAAAATCCTTCTGTTAGAAAGTTATTGGATCGCGCCTCCTCCTATTGATGGGCTAACTTATTGCCACAATAATTAATTAATCAAAACTTATATTTTATATTTTGAATTTTGATAATGAAACACACACACACACACACACACACACACGAGGAGGCTTATTTTTAAGGAGTTAATGCATGGAAACTCTAATTTGCAACCTTTCATCATCTCCAAGTCTCTTTTTCCGCGTTCTCCATCATTCTCTCCCCCCTTTGGGGTTATTGCCAAAGACAATAGATAGAGTGTGTCCACGAGTTTGAGATAATATGAGAAACGGAAAATGGATTAGATTATGGAGAGAATCCCGCCAAAAAAAAAAACGTTTAAAATTATTAAATCCTAAATAAAAAATTTTCTACGAAAATGTGCTGCTGTTATTTGCAAGTTTAGTACTATCAAAATCTATTAAAGTGTTGTTACTAAATTTGATTTGAAATTTAATAATAAACTTTTTTTTGTGTGGAATTTTTCATAGATTGTTTTTACCAAACAGCTTTTTAATTTCCTCTTCTACTCAAAATTGTTCACTTTCGAGGACATCCAAATTTCAAGCATGATTCAAGATGTACAAGAAAAGGCAAAAGGGTATCATGAATTTGGATTAAAAGCATCACAGTGTTGAGTTGAAGCCGCAGAAAAGAGTAAATTGCTTCATACGAGTGAAATGACATTACATGGTTTGTAGGATCAAACGTTATGGACTTATGGTCATCTTTAACAATAGCATCTTTCTATGAGTGGAGGAGAAAAGAAGCTGCAATAAAAAAAAAAGAAAAGAAAAGAAAAAAGCTACAAAGATTCTTTTGGGGAGAAAGTGAAAAATAAAAGTAAGGTATATCTTTTGTTCCGTCATCCCCTTTTTTTGCACAAGTCTAAGAATTTAACTACTATCTCTGATGAAAAATTTGCGTAACAAATTTAGAGATATTAAATAAATTAATTAAGTTAGTTATCTGTAATAAATATGTGTTTCTTTACCTTTTTTTTCTTTTTGATTATGTGCATTTCAAGCTACGAACCCCTTGATAAAAAAAAACCCTTTACAATCAATGGATATTTTGAGAAAAAAATTATAAATTTGAGAGACAAGGTAGATTGATATATTATATTTATGTCCAAATTTAACCTCTCAACTAGCTCTTATATTAAAAATTGAAAGTAATATTTTTACAGTGGGTGTTTGGATTAACTTATTTTAATTGATTTTGTCTCTCAAGAGATAAATACGTAAAAAAAATTCTTATAAAGTGTAAAAAGAATTTTCTTTTTGATTGATTCTCTTATTTTGCAAAAGTATCACAATTCACACTAGAAGGTGTAATTTTTTTTTTCAGCACTTGAGATATACTCCTCTGGTCCTATTCATAAGGTTAAAAAAATTTTTTTGTCCTATTTATAGGGTATTAAGATAAATTTTTGTATGAATGTACAATTTTATCTTTCTTTTATTATTATGTTGATATTGTTTACATGAGGTATAATGTATATTATATAGGAATAAAGTTAAAAATTTATTAAATTTTAAATAAAAGTTAATAAAATTTAAGGGTTTTTTTTGTCATTGTGAAACATGTTGAAAATGATTTATACATAGATACAAATGACTAGCAAGTTTCTTTGCCGAATATGAATCTAAAATAGGGTGTTATTGATAAATTTGTTTCTTAATCATTTTCTTGGTCGTGATTGAATCAGATTATATGCTCACAACTTCTGGTTATGAATTTGTTCACTTTTTTTGGGGGAAAAAAAGGGAATCAAATTGTCGCACACGCCTTAACTTTTTTAATAATTAAGTACTCTAGAAGAAAAGAATCATGAAAAGCAAAGCAAAGTGATAACAAGAATTTATAGTTGTAGTCAATTATCATGCATTACATATTTAGAAAATCCATATGTAGCTTATGCGTATCATGTGTCAATCAATAAGTGAGAGTGATGCTATGCCTATTAATAGATTACCTAAATTTTCCAAAACTTTATAAAGTGTAATATTTTTTAACAAAAAGGAGCTGAACTTGATAGCTCAGAGCCTCAAACTTAAGCTCTGACTTAAGAACCAATTAAATCCATATATTTATGATATGTATTGGTGTGAATTTTAATAGTTTTTTTTTAATTGTTCACAGCTCTCCCGTGGAAACAATTATGTTCAAAGTACGGTTGGATATTAGATGTGAACAACTCTTCTAATTTTTCATAACTTATGCATTCATTATCAACATTCTGTATAGAGAGTTCAAACTTATAATCCCCTGCCTAAAAAAGGTTTAAGAGAAAAGTTTAGTGTTGTTGGGATTAACAAAGCAGTCAGTTGCTTTGTCATTTTAGTATAGTGTAACTCTTATATGTTGTTTGTATTTATTCGTTATTTACTAATAATATATACGTTTTATTATAATTTGTGTAGTATATATGGCCGATCTTTACATGTTAATTAACCCTTTGAGGTTACTAAGCTAGCTTCTTCATAGATTACTTGAATTTTTAAACTCTTCCTTTGCCATATATGGCCAAGCAGTTAAAAGATGATGGATCCCTTTTCTTTTCTTACCAAGAAATCATATGAACTAAGATGCACAGGAGTATTAAGGTGGATAATGCAAGAAAAGCCTTTCTATTTAAGAGCAAAAAGTTACATACAAATTAAATAATCCTTTGGCTGTAAATTTAAAAAAATGATGATTAATTTTTTAAAAATAAAAATACAAAATATGAGTTGTGTAAATTAGAACAATGAAACTATTGTCACTGCTTCATACTCCCTCCGTTTTTAAAATAAGCACTTTAACCTGGCTCGAAGAAATAATAAAATAGTTGAGATCCTAAGATTTTCTTTTCAATTTTACCTTTCTTTATTAGTACCAATTATTAATTGTTTCTTTCTAATAGAAGTCAAGTAATTTTGACATACTAACAAGATATTTTAGATTAAAAAAATTAATTACGCTTTTCATAAAATGCTTACATGCCAAAAATACAACTTAAAAAAAAGCAAACTCTTAGTATATTTAAAACGCAACAAGCTCAAAAGTATCGATGTGGCTTCTCCATGCGTGATGCGTAGGATTGGTAATGCAGGTTAACTTGTGACAAGTTAAGATTAGGTAATATGTGCTCAAAAAGCCTATTTACAAATATATTGGTTTTTAACTAATCCAAACCTGAACAATTACTTTTTTTTATTTTTTAAATATTTTTCCAAATACAATATAAACAAATATAATAAAGGTTTTGTTTTTCCATCAAATGTTTTGATTGAAAGTACCAAATAAATGATATAGATATTTTTTGAATTTTTTAAATACGATTAACATATAATAATATAATTATAATAATTTAAAAATTTTAAAAATTTTAAAAAATAAATACATGATAGCCCGTGCATGGTAGTAAAAGGCTTATTTACTAACAATTGGTTTTTAACTAACCCTAACCCACAATTAGTCCAACTCATATTATTAGTGCATATGGCAAAGTGAACCTAAGGGGCAGGTGGAATAATTAGAAATTTTCAAAAAGAATAATTATTAAAAATTTCATAATAACTAGTAAGTGAATAATAAGTTCTATAGTAAGAGATAATAATAAAGTTTATACTTTCGATTTTTCATTGAGATTTTTTAATAATTACATATATTTTAAAATCTCATAATATATTTTTCAAAACAGATCTATCTTCTGGTTAAAAAAAAAAAAACAGATCGATCTCAACCTTTAAAACTTACCAACCAACAACTTAAATTTTCAATTCTACATGAAATTAAAAAACTCCAAGTCCAACCATCGATTATATATTTTTGTCTCTATAACCACTCAAATTTGGAGTTATATCCATATAAGGCCTATAAACTTTAAAATATATGCAAATAAGTAACGAAGAAAATTAAGATATGTAACTTAGTAGGAGAGTTGTTTGTATAAATGTAGGAGCTTAGAGAATTCACCAGAAAATTTTAAAGCTCCAGGAAATTACCTCTACATAAAACATAAAATTCAGGGGATGACTGGACTTGTGGCCAAATAAAAAGTAACCTCTAAATCCACGTTTCCTTGCAGCAAATGAGGATACTACTAATATTCTAAGGTCCATCTTTTTTTTTTATTACGTTATCTTTTTATGTAAGTTGGGAGTTCAAAATACAGTCACGCTACTAAATTGAATTAATTAACATGAACAGTATGTAATACTAATATTATAGGCAGAGTGGCCTCTAAATCAAACCACCACAATAACAATGATTAATAATTAACCGTAATTATTGGCAATTTGGCCTACCCACATTCCCATGAACAAATACATGAAAAGAAAGAACACACAGCGGTCCTAATTAATTTGCATACAAGGTGATTAGAGGATATATGATTTCCTGATTAAAGACAATGATAATTAAGACTGATATATATGAATATCATATATATTACTTGAACGCTAAATTAAAGGAAGATGATGAGTGGAAGGAGAAGAGAGGAAGCGACGTAGAGCAGAGAGGCGCAGCAGTTGTGGCGGCGGCCGACGAAGTTCTTGGACGTGGTCGGTTTCCGACGAGACCTTTTCTGATGCGAGTGCCAAGCTTCCTGTGATGAGGAAGCAGGAAGAAGAGGCTGTGATGTTGATGATGATGATGAGGGACTAACTCGTGCTGGTGGGTCTGAGAAGAAGAAGAAGAAGAAGCTGACTGAGTTGGAAGGAAATGGTGAGAGAACAAGAAGAGAGCCACAAGCAATAAGACCCACTTAACACTTCTTCTCATGCCTCCCATTTGGTCTAATTCTTCTGCGCAGAACCAAGCTTGAAGGAAGGAATTAAGAAAGGATGAGAATGACTAGTTTGTGCCCCAAATCTCTATGCCTCTCGCACTTTGTGTCTCTCACTTCTTTTATAGCATCAAACGCATCCAAATAATAAATGGTACTGCTTCGAATTTTAAATATATGATCTATAGTTATAATACAAATTGCATTACAAACTAGTTGTTATATTTAGGACTCAACATGGCTTTTATGAATAAAAAATTTGAACAAGGACATCTAATAGTAATTATCTAATGTTAATTTTCTTTAACTTCAAAGTATTTAACCACTGATCCGATCCTTTTGGAAGTATAGATATCATATAAATAGGTTTTGTTTCTTTTGACAAAGCGTTTTTCATATATCTACACATAGCCTAGAATCGGACTCCTAACGATATGTTTAAAAGATTCAACTATCCATCAACTCGACTGTGTCTAATACTGTTGGCAAAAAAATATTTTTAATTGTAATTATCTTTCTAATCTAAAATTTAATAAACGTCTCATTTTTTTTTCATTACGAGAGAAAATTTTTTTACTCTCGATCTAAACCAAGAAGCCCTCACTATTATTAACGAAGAAATACAATCAATCTTATATATACTATTCCGATGCTTAATATAAATTATTTGAAATGCATTCTTGCATATTAATGAACACATTATATTATAGTGACAAAATTTTTCAATTTTATTCTTATTAAAGTTCTCTCTGTATATTTACTAATCATGCTCATATTTTTCTCTCTTTTTTCTCCTTTCCATAAGAATTAAATAAAAGTAAAATTAAAAAAAAGCATTAAATATATGCATATGCATACGTACTAAATTACTAGTATACACTTCTATTTTTATGGGGAAAGTACTTTTCTAATCCAATTACCCATAGGTTCATCGTTGGTTATCAATATGTATAATTTATTAAAAACATACTATTCCCAAATTACATATAGTATAGATGTAACTTTTCTCGAATTTAGTATAATACCCAGATAAAATAAGTAGGGCTGGAAAACCAAAAGCAAGATAGAGCGACACATGGCATGCTGCAGTTGGGTCGGAAAATTACATCTAGCAGTCACGACTCACGTGTTGGGCGAGAAATGAATTGGGAAAACCACAGTTGAGGGTACCCACAACTTCTATAAATTTTACGTAGGAGTCCATTACAACTTTCTTTTTCATTTTTATCCTCATTAATTGCATCTTAGCACCATATGACTTAATTAATTATATATTGCACATTCCTTTTCTCTACTCATTCACTCGTTCTCCTCCTATTCATGTTAAAAATTAATGAAATTAGCTGATAATAATTTATACTCCTCTGGTTCTATTTATAAATCACTTCGAGTATATTTTACATAAATCAAGAGAAATTTTAAATTTCATTAACTCTCATTTAAAACTCAACAACTTTCCAACTTCATTCCTATTTACTTTACATTATCCTTCATGTAAATAAAATCAACATAATAATAAATGAGGGGTAAAATTATACATCCATATAAAAAATTTCTCTTAGTATCCTGTAAATAGGACCAAAAAATACATTCTCTCTACTCTATAAATAGGACCAAGAGAAGTATGTGATATCAAGGATGCTGAAGTATAATTACAAGTTTTTAAAAGAAAAAATCGGTGATAAATCATAGTTCAAAAATTGATAGATATATAGTTATTAAGAATTTTGTACAACCCAACTTCTTTTTATGTGTAATTATCTTTTTTTTTTGTGATATGAAACTCAACTTCTTTTTATATAACTGAATTTTTATTTTGTGCAAATTAGTTCAAATAACGTTTTGTATATACTATTTTTTTGTGTGTAACTTATCTTTCATTGGCAATTCATCATTTTATGAACCATTTCTCAGTTAAATTTTTAACCAGGAATTTATTCTCAATCTTTTTTGAAAAAAATGCGAATTATCCGTATTTATATTCCCATCTTTTGTGGGGTGGGATGAAAGGGCAGTGGTCCTCTACATGTGCATCCACTCACACCGAATGGTCCCTCATCTTCTTGCTTCCGTTTCTGATTTGATTTCTCTTCCTCTCAGTTCACAACCTTTCATGGCGCTCCCAACACCTCTTCTTTTGGGGAAACGAGATATGTTCAGATCCCATTCCTTTTCTTTCTTTACACAGAGGCCTAATTGGTACCAAATTATGATTATAATATGGCTTTTTGAGAAAATTTCAATTCCAGACGTTGAAAGTTCGGAGTGGTGAAGTCTCAAAATTAGAATATAAATAATTAACACGTCACATGCAGTTATATATATATATATATATATATATATGATCTCTGACGGAATATAATTAAGGAAAATGGTTGACACAGTTAGATTGGATGTTGATGGATCATTCAGAAATGGCCATGACACATACAGAGGCCGATTAGAGACTTCAGCACGAGTTGGGTAGCAAGTTCTGTAGCAGTTCTTCAATCATCCTTTATCCTTACCCGTCTTTCATATTTACATACTAAAAATTAATCCCGTTTTGATTTTAATTTTGATTTTGATTTCTGAAATATGAAATTAGTAATTTTAGTTTCTGAAATTTTATTTTGATCCGTCTAAAAATTTGTTGTTGTAGAATAATAGAAAAAAAATTGGGTTCAGTGTGCGATTTTGCCATTAAATTCTTTCTAAACAGTTATCAGTATCCTAAAATAATTTGTAGTGTTTTAAGTAATTTTTTTTTAAAAGCATTCAATGTCATAAAAGTACATTATTGAGAAAATAGCTAGGGTGTTCATTATAATTGAAAAGTATTTTAAGTATAAATTTGTAAATTAACCCAGAAATTTTATACCGAAAATAAGCTCCTATTCTGTTACAAGATTTTGGTGGATGATTAAAGAAGGATGTTTAATGGTATACATTGTGTTGGCCGCCAACATGAATGCTGCTTGTGCTAATATCATTAATACTAGAACTGTTCACGAGACGTGACGGGAGGAATCGAAATGGATCTGTTTGAGTCCTGAACAAGGATGGGAGGGGATTTTCATCCCGTGTCCATCTTGTCCCAAAACTAATGAGGACGGGACATTTGTTCCTCTTTTTTTAAAAAAAAATATTGTAATTTTTTTATTATAATTTTTATTTTTTATTGCACTTTTAAAGATAAGAACATTATAAAATAATATTATGTAAAACGCTCAATTATATACTATAAAAAGATATAAAAATAATACTGTAAAATAATGCTATGAAAGAAACACTGTATAATAAATTTATAAATTATTTTATTGATGAAAGAGATTTTCTTGAGATAACATTACAATTTAAAAACTAAAAATCATTATAAAAATTATTATTATTATTATTATTATTATTATTATTATGTGAATTGAATAATTTAATGTTTTTTTAAAAAATTTTGAGACAGAACGGGACAATCTTGTCTTGCATCCCATCTTATCCTAGTTATTGTTTCATCCTATCCTGTAGTCGTCCTGTTTTGAAAGTTTTTTTGGCACGTCTCGTCTCGTCTCGAATTGATTGCGATCAGGACAAGACAAATTAAACACTCTATATAGACCTCTGAATATGTAAAATTACGATTTGGGACTCTGAATTTGGAAAATAGTAAATAAGGACCCAGTCTTAGTTTTGCAAATATGAAATGTGAGTGAAATGTCTGAAATGCCCCTCAGTCAAATTGTGATTTGGCCTGCTGAAATTGTCATTCACTAAAGTGAACTTGTTATTTCTCATAGTTAACTTGTCATTTGACATGCCCTCAACCAAATTGTAATTTGGTCTACTGAAGTTGTCATTCGCTAAAGTGAACTTATCATTTCTCATAGTCAACTTGTCATTTGACTGAGGGGCATTTCAGACATTTCACTCACATTTCATATTTGCAAAAATAAGACCGGGTCCTTATTTGTTATTTTCTAAAGCCAAGATTCTAAATCGCAATTTTACATATTCAAGGGTCTTTGTTTGAATTTCTCTTTTTTTATTTAAAAAGGGAGATAATGCTGATATCTTAATTTGACATTATAGTTTTTATTTATAAGCCAACACAAAAGTATAATGACCCTAGACATCATTGCAAGTTTAGATCTGTCTATGGAAATCAACATGTCTCTGGTGTTCAACTAAATAAAGAGATGTCATACACTTCCTCATCTCCTTAACATCTGATTCATTAATTTTAAGAGATTAAAGAAGTTAAATAAATTATTAATTATAACAAGAAAATTAGTTTGGTTATTTTATAATAAATAGATTGTCTTCTCTAAAATACTCATATTAATCATGTGCATTGTAACTATTGCTTGATAAAAACTTCCTCATATGTGTAATCATCATAGGGATTACTTGAAAGCAAAATAGATATACATTTGAGATATTTGCATTGGTGTTATATATTTATAATCAAATTGAATTTTTAATTGGTTTCTATATTATGAACCAAATGTAGTATGTTTCATGATCTCTCTAGAAAAAAAATTAAATGTAAATACTTTTAAAATAATTTTTTTAACTTTCTTAATCGTCAATTAGATTTTATATTAATCACCAAAGCTAGTATATAATGACCAATCCATGTGATAGAACAAAAAGGAAAAAAGGTGGCGATTGTTTGTTCAAAATTACGACAGTGTCTGATAAAATGATATATGCAATTTGTAATTGACTATGGGACGAGACGAATGAGAAAGCAGAATTTTCTGTGAGATTACTGATCAAGAAGACGAGTAAAAGCGATATGCAGATCAAAAGAGGACGAAGCGGTTCAGAAAAATCAGCTTGGAAGTCGAAATGTGCTTCAAGAGCTAAAGCAGCAGAAGTATTAACAGGTTTCTGAAAATTTAATTTTGGAAGACTCCAAAAACGAAGGAAATTATTCAATTATCTTTGCAACATAAAGCTCCATTTAACAACATCACCAGCGGTACTTAATTACCCTTGTGAATGTTTCATTTGAACATCATGTAGAATCGAGGCAAGAGTTATAAAATGTATCTTTATATATTTGTAAAGACAATATTATTACAAATAGTTGACTAGATAGCTAATATAACTGGGGTTAGAGAGGACAACTGTTAAAAGGTGAACAGAGAGAGAAGAGAGAGCAGAGAGTAAACAGTAAAAATATATATTCAATCGACACCTCATATAATTTCTAACATCCTATTTATAGACCACTAGTCCACTACTCATTTCCCATTTACTTTCTTGCCCCTACTAATTCTATTACCAGTTTACCACATATCAATATACTCCCCCCAAACAAAAGACTCTTGTCCTCAAGGATCAGTACATATATATGGGCTAAGGCCCTTTTTTTTTTTTTTTTAAGATCATAAGTTTCTAAGACTGGAAGGAAAAAAAACAAAAGGACATTGAAAACCAAACTTGTTGCAGCTTTCCTTCAAATCCCAATTCCATTGTTGCACTTGATGATAAAACCAAACGAGTAGAAGACCCATAATTGGTGAACGAGACCGTCGTCAGTAAACCACCTTTCCCAACCAATTGCCAGTAGCTTTTTTTTTTTCCCATCACAGCTAGAGTGCTTCCAAGGCAACCAGAATGTTGAGCCATGATTGCGGTGACAAGTGCACGCTCCTTACCTATCATACGAAAGGTTTCACCATCAGTAAATGATCGGCCCTTAACTGTTGCACACAAACCAAAAATCCATATGAGTTCCAGCCATAACAATTCTGTTACAATCCTATTCACATAACACGTTGCTGCGGTGATGAGATTAATGACAAGAACAAAGGCTAAGAAGATCAGGCCCAATGGTACGATGAAAGCTGCAGCTGCAACAGCCATGGTCAAGCACAAAGCCACAGACACACCTTCCCCAATTTTGATAGAAGCAAAGAATTCCTCAGAAACAAAATGTTCCTTTGCTTCAATCGCTATAATTTTTGGCTCTACTTGCAGTAAACTTCTGCACCACATCACCTTTGAGATGGAAGCGAAAAACTCAAAAGGCGAATAACGTCCCAACCTAAAGACGCCCCAACAGGCCCATTTCTTTACTCCCCGTAAATCCAACAAAATCCAGCACCACGTTAATCCCTCTAATGTTTGGTTTTAACCTGATTTCAGCACCAACCCTACCCACCCAGAATGCAAAACCATCTCTGTCCTTGCTGAGCTGATCTCTGACTTCATCAATCAACAACTCACTTCCAGCCTTTCGATCAGAATCCCTCCACTTGATGAATAATGCAAACAGCTCCAATTAAAACCCAAGCCTGCTGCAGTATGCCCTTAGTCCAAAAACCCATTGTAACACTCCATGCAAGCCCGAGTGACATCCACTGCCGAAACTTCAAGAACTGCATGCCCCACACCCTGTCAAAAGCTTTTGGACCCATATATGCTTGAAGAGCCCAAATCCCATTCAGATAAAAAACCTCATGTGCATTAATGTCAAGCCTAATTTTGATGGGATGATGCTTGCTGCCACGTGAAACATACGCTAGCCACGCATAGGGCACTTCTTCGTGAACGCACAAGACAAAAGCACTTGCTTCAAGGTTCGTATAGTAGCGAATTGGCACCGCACTCTCCGGTGCCTCTGGAACCTTCTCTGCGAATTTGAAACCCATGGAAACTTGCAAAGCTCCACCCGACCTGATTGCTTCAACAACTTTGCCCGACCCAAATGCAAAACCATATCCGTCCCCGATGATCTATTCGCTGCCTTTGTCGATCATCGTTCTGCTTTCAACCTTGTGATCGAAGCCCCTTCCTTTGACAAATAATGCGAACAGCTCCGGTGAATGCATTGGAGTTAGCTTCAGCTCGTTGATGAATAGTTTGGCCGGTGTGTTCTCTATCCCTCTGATGCAAAACTTCACGTCAGCAATATTGTTGGGCGCTAAAAGTGGGGCGACAGTGGATTTGGAGTTGATCGAATCAGACGCCATAGTGATGCAGCAGCCAGACAAAGTAAGGATCACAGTAGATGGAGAAAACACATCAAACGCAGAAAAGGGAGTAGAAGGAGGAGCACCGATTTGGGCTTGCAAGTTGAATTTGTGTCCTAGTGATTGTAAAAGTAAGTTAGACTTAGTGCTCAAAATGGAATAAGGTCTGGATACCCCAAACTTGGCAGCCTGAGCAGTGAACGGACAAGACGCTTGTGACGACGTCTTGCGAACAGAGAAGGATGGTCGTGCATTCTGGTGCGAAGCCTGGGTGGGTCGAAGGTGCAACGGTTTCGCCATGAAAAAACTTTTACCATGAAAATGGAGGATACGACATCCATTGTCATTCTCACGACTTAGCAGAGGTGCTGATTCTTTCAATTTTTGAGCCGTCCCAATCTTGCCATTCACATATGTAGCGAAATCATCAAGTTCAGAGGACTCGTTCTTGTTCTTGTTTGAATCAGCATCGTCCATGTTCAGGTCAGTAACATCCGCCTTTGATTCCATAAATTCATCTTCCTGCTCTTTGGTAATAACAAGGGTGAGATCCGAAATCTCACCAAGTTCTTTTTCGAACTTCTGCTTTCTTCTTGCGTCTAACTCTTGAACGCCTGGTTGAGTCCGCCATTTGCAAGTTCTTCATACTGATAATCTACTTCCTCTGTTTCTACTGGTGCATTCTTCGTCTCTTCAGCAACAGCAATGGTGAGATCCAAAATCCCGCTAGATTCAGCATTCTTCGTCTCTTCAGCAACAGCAATAGTGAGATCTAAGATATCACCAGATTCTTTTCCAATTCTTTCAGGTTTAGCATGATTCAGACTCTTGAACTCCATTGGCTCGATGATTCCATAATCCTCGTCAGTTAAGGGATTAGTTCCTTGGTCAGCAGCAGGCCACAGAGAAGAAATCTGAGCAGATAACTCCTTTGCCATATCAGTCAAATGAGCGAAAGTGTGTGTGAGGTCAATGATGGAGAGTATTTTGATCCAAACGGTTGTTGATAGAAGCGAAAGTGGCTTGGTGAAGCTCAAGGCGATGCTCCAAGTCGTCGAGGCCTTTATTGACACAGTCCGGCAGCACCATAGTGGTGGTGAAAATCATTGAGGGGACCTCCGGCAATGGTGACGGTGGCTAGAGGCTAGGCTCTGATACCTTTGTTAAAGGTAAACAGAGAGAGAAGAGAGAGCAGAGAGTAAACAGTAAAGATATGTATTCAAATCGACGCCTCATATAATTTCTAACATCCTATATAGACAACTAGTCCACTACCCATTTCCCATTTACCTTCTTGCCCCTACTAATACTATTACCTGTTTACCACATATCAATAACATGCAGACCAGATGGGAAACATCAGCAGAAAAAGCAAACCTTGGAACTCGCATTAACTAGGGTTATTTGGCCCAGCTAACACTTAGCATATCTTGAAGTCTTAATTAAACATGAGATTACACGTTCGACCTTCCATGAATATGATGTGTGCATGAATTTCTTTTCGTTTGAAAAAGAAGTTTTAACTCTGTTACTCGTATTGGAGCTAGGTTGCGCCTTGCATGGTAAGAGTACACTAAAACACACCAACTTAAGAAGAGAACATCATCAAACTTTGACTTCTAAAGCTGTGCAACGTGTTGAAGAAGCTCAGTGCTACCGGGTGACAAAGCCAGACTCTTCACATCTGAGGCATATTGTGCTATGGCGTTCATCCTTCAGAGGGTGGCTGAGAGCACAAACTTGTCGCCAGTAGGCTTTCTCAAGGAGCTATCTACCCTCTGGATACCAGCAATAATGCAGCACAGAGTGATGAGATTTTAATGCTGGCAGAAATTTGCAAATTATTTTTCAGTAGAAAATCATTTGAGTCACGGAAATTTCTGAAGTGCGTGTTTTTTCTTTCTTTTGAAGCGTTTGCTATGCAAATACTTCAAATCGTAGTGAGACAATACTTTGAAATTCAACACAGTAGAATTCTCGACCAAGAGAGTCGAATTATGATGGTGAAAATAACAATAATATTTATGAACTAATAGTTTAACAATTATCTGTCAAGAAAATATTAAAAAATAATTGAAACTAATGAAATACAAAAACATTTGGAAGCCCTAACGGGCCCCCTCTCTCAGAGAAGATTGGCACAACACGGTTAGCCATCTGGAAAACAAAATCGGTAGCTTTACGGTTTTTGACTCTTCCCTCGACAGCACCTCTTGAGCCCTCAAAATATACAAACTCTAAAAACATCTGATCCTGGAAGCTCAACTTTTATAACATACTGTAATACAAAATGCTCTTTTCACCCAAATGTGAGGGTAAGGTAGAAGCAACAGGTATTTCAACTAATTAAACAAGCAACCATGTTCTTCCAGCTGCAGAAATCAGCGTTCTCATGCAGAGCCGTGAAATCACTTAAACAGACTCCGGCACGCTTCAATATCAGATGCTTGTGATTCCAAAACAGCTTGCCCAGATGATGAAGCAATGACCCGTACGGCAGCATCAAATATGGCTTTCTGGAACATGTCATCCTCCACCTTCTTAAGAATCTCTTTCACCACCTTAAAATCCAATCCTCCGGCTAAAACTAGTTTCCCAATTATCTCACCGAAGTTGTTTGGAGCTTTTGGTAAGTCTATGCCAATGTCATCAAGCATTGAAGCATATAACAAAGAACCTGTGCCTATGTCTATAGCAGTAAGGATCCTTTTAATGAGGAGATACTCCAGAAGGTTGGCAACAGGTTCAACACATGGCGGGCTTTTGTCTAGTGCCAAGGAAATGGCTTCCTTGACAACCTCAGGGTGGAAGGCTGGGGATTTTAGTTCTTCCACACACTGTAATGCCTCATCCAAAAGCCTAACACTAAAATATTCTTCTAGAAGAGACCGGGTTTTGCGCTGAAGATCATCAGTATTCATTTTTCGTGCAGGAGCCAGTGGCTTCTCAGAGGACATAGCAGGAGCAACTTTTGCAGGTGGAGCCTCAGCATCTGAACCAAAGTTTGACGGGATTGTGGGAGCAGCACCACCACCTCCATGAACTAGGGCACTACTTCTTCCACTTATAAAACCACCACTACCTTGAGGTAGCAACTTTGAACTCAGAGCTGCTGACTTGGAAAGTAAAGGAGACTGGCCACGTGTAGTTGGTTGCCCAGCTGACATATCTCCCCTTGGCATTGACCGACCCCTAGGGACTTCCCAATTGTCATTGTCAATTCCTGGCATTCCTGGCATCTTCTTGGTCCCAGGCATTCCAGGCATCATACCCCCAGTACCAGGTCGAGCAAGGAATCCCCCAGGAGTGGCATTTCCTTGAACACTACGGGTATTTCTAATGTTTGCAGTGGCACCAGGGCGCAGTCCAAGATTTTTTTCAGCCTCTGAATGAATTTCAGTGATTGTTTTGGCTTTTACCTACACAAGGCAACATTAATTAATAGTTCATCAAAAGTAATCATACTTCATATAGATTGGCATATTATTTTTATTAAAAAATAAATAAATTGATAAGCACACCTCTTCACGCCTTGGAACCCAGTTATTTGCACGCAAATCTAAAACATCGCGAATCATGAACCTCAACCGTGGTGCAAGTTGAGGATTGGCATTCAATTCTCTCAATCGACTGAAGTACAGGTCATTTATACGCCGTGATTTTGGGCTTTCATCAAGCTGCTTACCAATAGTGTTGAAAAACTGACATATAGCTTCAACATTTTCCTCAACGGGACAGGCCTTGCTATCAGCTCCTAAAAGCTCCTGATCCGTGTAACAGTCAACCAATAAATAAATCTGACGATAACCTACATCATAACTTAACAGGTAGTAATATAGCAAAAACTGACAAGGATTAAGTTCGGGAAGAACCTGAACAATGTGATGGACAATTTTTTCAGGAACCATCTTCTGCTTTAAGAGCTCCCCAATTAACCGAATGTTTCCCAAAGTACGAAGCTTGACCAGTCTTTCCTTATCACGACGCTCCATCTCCTGCTCAGGGGCAGTCATCTGCTTAACTTCTTCCCTCAGTTTATCAGCACCTTCAAAGGCCTCCTGGCAGTTATTTAAGAGTACTCTCTTAAAAGTGATTTCCTTCCCACCAGGTTCTTCAGAAGGGAATGGTGGCAACTTTTCATTAAGATCAGAACACAGGAGAGCATACATGGGGCAAAATGTTGGTTCAAGCACTGCCTTATCAAATATAAGCGAAATGACATCCTGTTTTGCAAAGAAAGATAATCAAGAATTATTACGATGAACAAGGACAAATCCACAGTAGCCATCAAAGAACAAACCTTCAAAATGTCAGCTGATGTAATGCCAGCATCAATCAACTGACCCTTCAGGAGATCAAATTTCTCAGGAGTCAACTTATTTAGAATCCTGCATTGCCACAAATAATAACATTTAGCGCACACCAGGAATTATAAGAATTCCAAGAACTAATCAAGAAAACAAAGACCCTACAGGGGAAAAATCAAATGCAACAACGCCCCCCCCCCAATTGACTTGCTAATTTTCAAACAATATGGGTTTTGTTAACCTTAAAATTACATTAAGCATGTTTATTATAGCAGGCATTGTTCTTCAAAGAAGCTATTCAACCATTATGGTATGGGTCTAAAGTTACGACTTCCTTTTCAAAGAATAATCAGAACTATGGCATGCATTGCAACCCAAATATGCAACGTTGAGTCCTTTCCAATAAAAATAATGAGCTACGACTCAAGCCAGGCCTATATTGGCAAGCGAGTAAATCTACGATGGAACACTCAAAACCCACATTAAATAATTGTCATACATCTATCAATTATATATTACCCTTTCACAGTCTTCAAGACACGATCCTTCTCAGAAAGACTTCCCCTTCTAGCTGACCATGGCACTTCAGCCTTCACGAGAGTAGGAGCAGGTCCTCCCTGATTTTATACGGAGACACCAAGATTATAATTTTGATAGAAACAACTAAACATGTAAATATAACATGCTCAAGATATGCAATAGTTATATATATATAAATCATGCAATCTTATGCCTTGTCATATGTAATAATTAAAGAAGCAAGAGGCAAGGCTATAACTTCCAAATGAAGACCAAAAAGAGATAATAAAAGGAAGAAATTGTCAAGCAAAACATCCAGAGAGGACGTATCAAGTGTTCTATATTTAAATGGATTGAGGATTTATTAATAAATTATTAACTGAGAAGCTTGTATACTGCCACTAATCAAGCAAGCTCACCAAGATAAAAAGCAACAAAAAAAGCAAACGCTAAAAGAATATTGCCTATTCATTATTCATGTCAGATGTTGAAAACAGCATACGTACAATTACTGAGTCGAACCTTTATTTCAAAAGTAGAGAAAATAGACAACTAGAGATCGCAAGCAAGTCTCACTGGACCGAATCATTAAAAAGAAAATTGTAAATTGTCACATGCAGTGCCATGCATTCAGGACGATGCATCTGATTGAAATGGAAACCAATTCAATATGCTCTTAAACATAATATAATAAAGAAAATGAGAATTCATAACTTGAATTCATCCGAAGCTAATCACGTTCACAGTTTCAACCAAGCTATTTGTTAGATATGCTTGCATATGCAAGTATGAGTATATGCTACTAAATGTCGGTATTAAACTGATAAGTGCAGGTATACTTGGTAATAACAGCAACTCCACCAAAACCACTGGTGAACTTAATTCCGTTGCCAAATCTAGACTAAACTATCTTCAAACAAACATTAAAAAAACTTTCCAGAAGACAAAAGACAACATGCAAAATCAACCATGAAATCAGTCAATGACCCCTGTTTGGGAACTAGTACCTTTGCAAACTGCAAACTTTGTTGGTCTTGGCGATTAACCTGGCTGGCATCTGGCTGTCTCGAGTCATATCGATTGCCAAATTCTCTATTCTCCCTTATATTGTCCCAAGATCTTTCTTCAGCAGCAGAAATTTGTCCAGAACGGCCACGCCAGTCACGGTTATCTGGCTCAGAATATCGATTTTGAAATTGATTTGGGGGCTGAAGAAATAAGAGAAAATTTCTTTAGACAACACAAAGAAAAAAGGAAAAAATGAAAAACCCGGGGGGGGGGGGGGAACCAATTGATTAGTGCCCAAACTAGCGATAGACCAAATTGATTTGTGCCAAAAAAATCAACGTCCCTTAACAAGAATAATAATCCGAAAAGCAGCCAAAATACTTAACAATGCAAATGATGACTTTAGCCAAAGTCATGAAAAAAATCAATAAATATCGTGTATGATGTTGTATAGAAGGGGGGGGGGAAGAATTTACATTGCTTTCCGGACGAACCCAGCTTTGATCTTCACCAAAAAGCTCAGCTTCTATATCTTGTTTGATTTTTATAATATCATCAGGGACCTCAACAGCCTGAGGGATAAAGATAAGTTACTAATCAGAATTTTAATTAGAGTAGCCAAAGAAACGTCAAGAAATGAAAAATAATTCAGAAGCCAAATCAATAATAGAAACAAACCAGTAGTGCATTTTGTAGTAACAGTAACCAAACAAAAGGAAGAAATGAACCATAGATTATACGACCAACTATTTAGAAGCTTCGACAACAATGCGGGTAGTTTTCTTATGAATCAGACTTTATAAAGGAATTCCCTACAACACTGTTTAAATGACATAAAAGAGAATCTAATACCAGGAGCATACATAAAACTATCTATACAAGGAAAGAATGTTAATCAGTGATTCCTAAATAACAAAGAAAAGGAAAACAGATAAGGACATCAATTACCTCTCTAAGCTGTAACAGTTGATCTCTGGTGTATCGCACCCGCTCACGACCCTCAAACCGTGAATCACCAGCCTAGAAAGCAAGAAGAATGAGAATATAAAATCTCTAAGTATAACTGAGAGTTCAATTTTCACCATAAAATCAGATAAACTCACAAATGAATACAACAAGATATTAGACAACGCAAAGATGATTTTAGTTAACTGAATGCCATTTAACAAATCAACTCCAACAATCTGCCTTGAACAAATTTACCAAATATCAAATGAGTTTTAATGTATGTGAGTCCTTTATGGGCAATCTATTTAACCAAGCCCAACTAAAGCCCACATATGTTAATTTTTGTCCATATTTACAGCAGATACACATACTAAGTGCCCCACCAAGAATTAGGACATTCAACTAAAATTAACCCTTTAAATTGCATGTTGTGTATTATTTTATAACCATATTAACCATAAGACAATGGGAAAAAAAACTCTCAATTCACCTTTTCAGTTCTGTTTCTTATTCTGTTCTTATTCTGTTTGACCAATTTTCTCTAGGTTTTCACATTCGAAGGAATTTCCCAATAAATCATTTAAATTTGATAACAGAATAGTATCAAAGCTTTTCATCAAAAAAAAAAAAAAAAAAGAATAGTATTAAAGCCAGACACTTCCTGTCGTATCCAAAAAAAAAAAAAGCCACACTTTCTTCCACTATATATATTGCACAATAGCAATGAGTATGAGTCTTAATTTCCAGATTCCAGCTTCAACAGATGATGTTGCTCTCATCATAGCTAAAAAACTTATTTTGAAAGAAAATTGAAAGAAACCAACTTGAGCCTCGATGCCAAGGAAGTTGACATGAGATCCACATCTAACTTAACCAGGTCGCCTATAAAATAAAAACCAATAAAGCAGATATAATGGACAAGCCTCGTACTTTATATATCATTCATTGGAGCTTCTTACAACTAAAGGTCAAGAAAATATATGAGCTGAAGCAGGCAAAAACAACAGCGATAAAAAGCAACCAATCAATCAGATAAAAAAAAAGAAAAAGAAATAAACTTGATCAGAAGACCTGTGTCTAAAGGAAAAAAATGAAAAATTCAGATCCAGACTAGGGGATCAGATTTGATTCATGCCTTAATGGAGAATGATGAAGAAGCACCGCCATGGGGGCGCAAGAGTGAGAGATCAGAGGAAAAGGATCCGAAAGTAGGGACAGTAGAAGATGTAGATGATGAGGACTCGTATCGAGGACCGAATAGCCTGCTTCCGCCGCCGCCGCCGCCGCCTCGACCACCTCCAGGCCTCAAGCTTATCACCGTTTGATCACCTTGCTGCATACCTCAGGACCTTTCACTTGAAGATGAAATCTTCGACGTAGATTGACCAAGAGAAACAAAGAACGAGATTCAGCGGCCACAACCGCAGAACCTGAACCAGAGAGGGATATAGATTAAAAAGAGATACTTTACACGAGAGGAGCTTGAGGATATTTCTCTCTCCTCTGCGAGTGTGCGAAGAGAAGAGAACGGCGTGAGGCCGGTGGGGGTAAAGAAAACCCTCGTTTGGCGAGTATAGTAATATGCAGTATTTCTATGTTGAAGATAAAAAAGAAAAGAAAAATCGGTTCATTATTTATAGACTATAGTTTATCGGATATTATTCTCTCTTTTTTTTGACAACGATAGATTTATAGATTATAGAAGATCATAGATATAGATTCATAAAGTTGGGAAAAAAAAAGGATATAGATTCATAAATTTTAAAATACAGTCTCGTTATTTTATTTTTCTATGAAAAAAGGTTTTTTTATTTTGACATAATTACTTTTAAAAATTTTGAATGCTTTTTATTAACCTTTATTTTTTTTTGAGCTGGCTTTTTATTAACCTTTAAAAATAATTTAAATATATCAAAAATGAAGAAGAAGATGGTGATTGGATTGAAAAGATATTCTGAATATCTTCTGATTATTGTAAGGAGTATTTTTTAATAAAAAGTACTTTATATTTTAGGAAAATATATTTTTATTATCATAATTAAATACGTAGAACTTCTTACGGGTACGCTCACAAGTTTGGAGCTGTTTAAACAAGGATTATATTGAACACTTTATATTTTCTTTCACATTAATTTTATCTTAATATCCCTTAATTATGTGTCAAAATAATTGATTTTCATAAAATTAAGAAATAAATAAATTAGTAATCCATCTCTAATTTGCTTTAGAGAATTTTTTTTTTGACCTTGATTTGCTTTAGAGAATTGAAATTATAAAAATTTTATTAAAAAAAATAGAGAGAGAATTTGAGATAGCTCTACTCTATCTGTAACCAAATTAAAAAAATTAGGAAAAATTAATTTTGCAAACGGATTTTTTGCCAACGGATTTTCGAGATAATCCTCTAAATACTACTTCCTCTAATCCTAAATATAAGACCCGTTTTATATTATAAATTTAGGATTGGATAGCTGTAAATTGTTTGTGATAGTTTGTTTTTGTTCCTTATTTTCTCAAGGATCCTAAAAAAATATTTTTAAATTTCAAAATTTTAAATCAGTAATAATAATAATTGACAACATCTAAAAAAAATAACAATATTTTATAATCATTCTTGATTTGATATTTTAAAATTTTAGAGATATTTTCTTAAAATTTTTCCTAAATAATTTTTGGTGAATATAACTTAGAATTGCTATATTCATGATTCTTGTAAAAGGGCCGTGTGTGCTCCGATTGTGCCTCTGTGGGCCATACATTTAACTGTTCAACACTGTCGGAGCAATTTGTGGATTACAAATTGGGTCCATTGTCTTTAATTGGTCTCAGATACTCTTATAACTAAAAAGGCTTTGGTACTATCAAAAATAAAAAAATAAAAAGGCTTTGGTGCCAATAAGAGTTGGCCCGACTTTAAAAGGTGAGTTGACGGCCAAGATTAAAAAGGATGGGCTTTTAGAATCTGCATATCATTTTATTAAATTTTAACTTTTTTTCAACTACTTGAATATTAAAAAATAAAACTATAAAATCTCCTACAATTTTCAATTCAAATAATAAATATTAATAAAATAAAGTGTCATGTTCCACATTTCAAAAGTAATGCAAATCAAAACTTGCACACTAATAAATTATTGTCCAAATTCAAAAAGAACCACAACTAAATGAGGCAAACAGACAAATTACAAAGGTAGAAACCAAGGAGCTAAGGATTAACAGCACCAACACTGCTACCATTTTCATCTCCATTACTATTATCAAGATCATCAATATTAAATTGTTCTTCACTATAAGTAGTGTCTTTTTTAATAGCAATCAATATTTTGTTTATTACCGTTTTTTAAAGTAAAACCATGCAACTAGTTACATTTTTAAATTTATTCTTTTTCAATCAAGAGGCTTGCATAGCATCATCCGCACAACAAAGAGTAATAATGGTACGTGAGTTTAATAAATTTTTAGGTTTAAATAATGAAAATAAAAAATGAGTGATCTTAAATAGAGCCGGTAATATGAGCCAGCCTACCAGCTCCCCAAAAAAGGCAGGCTCGGGTTGGCGTTTTGCCAACCCGCCACGGTGCCAGCTACTCTAGCCCGCACCGCTGTTGGCCCACTCCGCCGCGGGTTGGTGGGTCAGCCCGCTTTTTTTTCCTGATTTTTAATACATTATATAATATAGTTAGATGATTTTGACCCTCAAATTTTATATGGACATTACTTCATTCATATCATTATATATATAATTAATTAAACACTTCATATATATGTGTATGGTTATATGAAGAGCACCGTCCATTTTTTATTTTTATATTTATTTGTCATTATTATACACGGCTTCATGAGATTAGATGAACACGTGATTCTCATATAGTCATATATACACACACATAAAAGATTTACTTAATTAATTTGGATAAGAAAACTAGTTAAATTAATTATTTATAAAAAAATATATGTTAGTTTTTCTTAAATATCTTCTAAAATTATAAATTAATTCTCATTTTTTTTATTAGAATCCATTACTCAAGTTTAAAACTTGGAGCCTAATTTCAACATTTCAAACTAGATTTAACTTATACTAATATAATAAATTTTTTTAAAAAAAATTTTAGACGGGCTGGCGGGCTGGCCCGCCAACCCGCCTTGGTTTTGCTAGCTCGCAAAGGTGCGGGCTACTTCGGCCCGCACCGTGGTATCCACATCGCCAGTCCACTTTCCTAGGTCTAATCTTAAATGTGGTGGCTTTCAACCTTAAGAAGCTAGCTTTTTATTTCTAAGCCTCAAAAGATTTGCCTGTTTAATTCAAGCTCCTTTAGAACTCTCTAAAGTATAAATCCGGCACCCAATAGGCTCAACCCATTTTGAAGATCTAAGTTTAGGGGCCATAGTTCAATCTAATTCCAACTCCTCTGTTTTATTTAGCATTACTACCTAATGTGATGGAGTTTTCTGTTTCACTTCTTTACCACGTGAATTGTTCTCTACACAAGAGAAGATGCGTATATAGCTTAACAGGTGATGTGAAAAAGAGGAAAATGGAGCCTGCTAATGTGATTGATCTCCCCTACAAGGGTTCAAACTAGCACATAATGATTTCAAATACAGACTCAACACTGCATTGTGCTAGCCTGATATGGTTGAGCAATTTATTCTTGGTGAAGGGAAACATATGACACCTGAAAAATCTTTTTCAGTCATAAATAGAAAGCGAGAGTATTGCTTCTTCAGTGACGCTCATGTGTTATCAAAGGCATTAACTAGGCTTGAGGTTGAGCGTAATAATGATGTGAACATTGGTGGATTCTTGGAAGAAAGAGGCAGTATAAGAGGGTTATTGTGCTTCTAGCTAGATTGATGCCAATTGCGTCACCAAAATCTTGGGTTCTGTTGGGTTTTCGTGCAAGGTGGTCACACAGTTATGAGGAAGCATACACTGGATGAGTCTAAGGGTTTGTATGGAACAGCCTATAAGTAGCTTATAAGTTGATTTTCAATAGTGATTTACGAAATACGAAATAAGTATATAAGAGGAGTTTTATCTCAGTTTACGTGAAATGTGTTTATAAGAGATTTCTACTGCTTTGCCAAACAGGGCCTAATAAGAACTTCTAAGCTCATTAAGATGCATATTGAGGACTCTCATTATGTTCAGGTATCAAGGTCCATCGTCATCTGGGCCACTGGTTGCTTAGTCATGTGAAGCTGAGGCTGCTGATGTGTGGACTACTGTTACTGTAGTTTTTATAATCTACGTTACTCAATTGGACTTTTAATGTGGTATCGGTTTATTTTTAAAAAATTGGTTTTTAATTGAAAATAGTCTCATAATTAAAAAAATATAAAAATGTAGTCAAATTTGTTATAACCAATTATAAAATATCCTAAATATTAAATTCACATAGATTTTACTCTGTAATTTATTTCTCTACATATTAAGTAAGATAGAGGTTTTTTTTTTTTTTAAAACTAAACACAAGCTAATATTGCTTGGAGCAGAATCAAACCTATACGTCGTGCCGTAGAGGGCAACCTCCGTACCACTCAGCCAAGAAACTTTTGACGATAAAACATCAGCGATGTTCCCATCTAGGGTTGCCCATGAGCAGGGCAGGACCCTTGCCTGATGCCCAGCCTGAAGAATGAATGGGCTGGAAAATACAGCCTGTTGCCCGGCCCTACTCATGAAAAGCCCTATTGAGTTTGAGCTGGACAAATGCGGGTTGGGCAGGGCGGGCTTACATGCCCAACAAGTCAATATACCATATTAATTAACTAATTATTTGTGTCCCTCTAAATAATCTAATATAACTTTATATTGAAATGACAACTTAGCCTTAATTTTGTTATTGCTAATTAATATAATATGAAACTACTTTTTGTAGTAGCTAGGAGGAGTGAACTATGACAAAAAAAGTGTTTGTATATTTTATTAAACTTAATTGTTTTTCTAGTTTCTAACTCTCAAAATCATTCAAAAATAAATAAGTATAATAAACACTGAATATTAATGCAATAGTGAGTTTCATTCGGAAAAGAAATATGAGGCAAATAAAATATGTATAAATAAAATTATATATATTTTTGCGGGCAGGGTCAAATGGGCAGGGTAGCATATCGTGCCTGATGCCCAGCCCTGCCCAACAATTTGCCTAGCCCGAACATGCCCAATAGTTCTTTCAGGCCAATTTTTTTAAGGCGGGCTGGGCATTTTTTTGCGGGTTTAGGTGGGCATAGCGGGTAACCGGGCTTCATGAACACTCCTATTCCCACCCAGGCAAGAAGGTGCCTTTGGATTTGTATAATAATCAATAAACCAGCATGCTCTAATGGAAAAATAAAACTTTATCCCTATAATTTCGCCCAACAAAGATAAATTCAAAGCTAAAGTATATATTTGGTCCTATAGCTTTACACAAGATTTTAATTTGGTCCCATGACTTTACACAAGATTTTAATTTGGTCCCTTAACTTTAAAAAACATACATTGGTCTTTTAACCTTAAAATCATTAGACTTAGATGATAACTTTTTGTGACAATCATGGTTATTTTAAAAATTAAACTTAATATGCATGTTAGCATTTAAAAATATTTATCAGCATTTAAGATCTCAATGTCATTGCTTTTTGTTAATAATTTTAGAATTAAAAAACTAAAAATGTATTATTTAAGCTAAGAGACCAAATTAAAACTATTTACAAAGTTAAGGGACTAAATATATACTTTAACCTTAGGTTAAATGCATGTATTTTCACATCTGCACCTCGAGCCAAATCAAAATTTTCAATCTTTCTCGCATTCACAGTCAACATTTGTCAATGTGCGCCTCTATTAGGATGCATGAGTGGAATTATATTGCATTGTAGTATAGCGCTTTGTGAGTATTCTTCCCATAATCCATTTACACGTCGCACTGTATGTGGCGCCGGCAACTCTTAATTATTAAACTTACGTTAGTCCTCTAATACTGATTGATGATTTTTGTATCTTCTTTTTAGAGTTGATTGGTAAAATTGCATCATATATTGAAGTTTCAGATGGTCAAGCAGCTCCTCACGTAATCATTTATGGGTATTTTTGCACAAAATTCTTAGACATATTGCGTCTTTGATATGATAATAACGCATCGCTGATGTGACAATGATGTTTAAATAATAGAGACTTCGATCAGAATTGACTACAAGCTCAACACTAATTCATTAATGAAAAACCTACACGGAGAAAACTCAAGTTTGATTACATGATTCTGTGGACAAAAAATTATGCTTTTCCTCAAATAAAACTAAGCTCTTTAATTTATGAAACTTCCATATTGACCTTTGAGAGTAAATTTCTGCCTCTCTCTCTCTCTCTCTCTATATATATATATGTATGTATGTATGTTACCCTTAAGTATGAGTTACAAAAACTCGCCTTCATGATAATAAATTTGCTCTATCTTTCCTCCCTGTTCACAGATATATAACAATATAATAGCAATTGCATATCCTGTCGTTCTAAAAAAAAAAATGCAGACTTAATCAGCTTGATGATGATAAAGTTGGTTCCCCTTGGAGCTCGAGAGGAAATATATATGGAAATATCATGTTTTAATTTATTGAGTTTTGGGAGAAGATCGAAGACATACTGTAACTGTAACCTTATTCAAGCGAATCAGAGGTCTAAAAAATTGAATCGTTGAACTTGATTAGGAATATTATTCAATAATGGAAGCCAATTTGGTGAGTCGATGGATTTTGGAGGCTCCATACCTTCATATATATTGCCAGAAAAACCTTCAGTCCCAGCAAAATGCATGCCCCCACCCCTCTTTCTGTTTCTGCACATCTGAGACAGGCTAGGGTTTGATTATATATATATTGATGGGGGCACAAATAAATAAAAGTAGAGATGACATTTGTGTGTTTGGATGTAGAAGCCACAACTTACATACCTAACGTTTTGGAGGTAACTTAGCTTTAAATTAAAGTTGTTTGGTTCCAACAATATTAATGCTGACATATTTTTACTCCCATAGAAGCAAACACCCATGCGCATCCTTCGTAGATCTGAAAGCAACGTCTTACGTGTTCATTAATTTTATCATTCTAAAATAACATTTCAAAAATGTGAATTCCGTCACTCACAATATATATATATATATATATATCTTATTATACTCCTATTTATAAGGCACTTCCAGCATATTTCACATAGATAAAAAAAACCTTAAAATGTATTAACTCTCTATTAAAATATAATAATTTTCTAAATCTATCCATATTTAATATATACACATTTCAAAAGAGATAATTATCTATACTATAATAAATGAAGGACAAAATAGTATATTCACATTGAAAATTTAATGAAGTGACTTACAAATAGGACAAAAAAAAACATTCTTCTCTCTACCTTATAAATAGGACCAGATGAGTATGATCTGTGTCATTCTATTTTTAAAGATTTATACATAATGGCTTTGGCACATTTAATTTGCATCATGGTATGAGACTCTTTTCAATTTGATCATACAATTTGTGCTATAATTTTTATGCTGTACTGATTGTCATTTATTTATGGCTCAAAATATCACTCCCTTTGGTGCTAAATATGGGAATTAGATAAAAAGTTCATTTTTATCCTAAATATAAGATTTTAATTTTTTTAAAAAAAAAATTATAATCTTCTCCTCAAAGCATTCTTATTAATCAAAGGGGCTTAGTTCCAACATGATTGATGAAGACTTTAAAAAAAAAAAATCAACACACATTTGTTTTGTTACAGATAATTCATTTAAATAATATTTTTAATATTCACAAATTGATTATTTAACTTTTATATATTAATATTGATAAGAGGTAGTACTCACTTTACAATAGTGCATGCCATTATTAATTGCTTTGTCCTATAAATATGTTCTTGGCAAGCTTTTATAAGGTGATTGAGATGGCGACAACTTTAATGATACAACTATACAGGTAACTTCTCTTTATTCTACTGAAGTATTTAAAAGTAACTTGGTAAAATAATATAATATTTCTTTCTATGCTAAATATAAAATTTTGCTAAGGAATTTGTTCTAAGGAATTTGTTTTGGTCCTATAAATACAGGACATCAGTCTTCTTTATCTCCCTTATTTTAAATATATTTCAAACTACCTTACTTATTTTCACAGTTTTTATCACCCTTCTTGTTTATCACATTTAGTACCCTCATAACAAAAGGGGTATCAAAAAAGTGCCACACACATTTTTTACACCATGATAATAAATTACCAAATTAAGTAATTTTTATAACCTCTATAAACTCGTTAATTCAGTCTTGTATATTTTGGATGAAGAGTGTATAAAAACTATAGGTAGTAATTTTTATAATCTTTATAAGTTAGTTAATTCAGTCTTATATACTTTAGATGAAGAGAGTATAAAAACTATAATAACACATAATGTTTGTGAGTTTGAATATATTACATGTCATTTATATACTCTTTTTAGTCCTTATTATAGGCTTCAAATAATTAATTTGTAAATAATGAGCAATTAGTTAAAATTAATTAAAAAAATAAATAGATTAAAAAAGTTCTTTTATTTTCAAATTTTCCCTTATAATAAATGAGAAAAAAATGAAAGAAAATGTGTGGAAAAATGTGATAAAAGAGAATTTGGTAAAGGAGAGAAAAAAATAATTAAGGACAAAATTAAAAAATTACATTAAATATTATGACAAATCCAAATTAAAGCTTGTAAAATGGACTACAACTCTCTTCAAAATTGAAACTTATAAATAAGACCGAATGGAGTACTTAATATACTCTTCTAATCTTATTTATAAGTCATTTCTAATATGTCAACACAATAATAAATGAAGAATAAAATTATACATTCATATAAAAAAATTTTCTTTGCCCTGTAAATATAACCAAAAAATTTTCTCTCTCTGTCCTATAAATGGAACTATAGGAGTATGAAGCTGGAAGAAAATTATAGGGGAGATCCATTACAAATTATCAACAATAATTAATTATCTAGTCCGTGTCCCACAGTATTAGTAATTAATAATATGGTGTTGATTTTATTAATGACCCAGCGTTTTTTTTTTGCCAACTATTAATGACAGAGTTTTAAATCATGGCTTAAAAATGCAATCATTGGTCGCTCCCTCTGGTTAGTTTTAAAGAGCATTAAATGCTTCTTTTTTTCTTTTTTCACCATATATGTTCATATTTAATAAGGGCAGTGAGAGAACAAAAATTAATATGATATTAGAGTTTAGCATAATTAATAAAGGTAATATTAAAAATTATTTAAATTTTATAGCAAAATTTAATATTTTAAACTGTTTTTATTGGTACCTGTGAATTAGTTATAAATGATTTCTCCCAGATATCGAGGATTAGAGGGATCAAAGGGATCATCGTGGAGTATTAGATGAAATGACTTTTTTTTTTTGCCAGAGATGAAATGGCTGAATTGATTAATTGACCATTATATATATTGGACTATTTTGTCACAATCTCACACATTAACCGAATGTTAGCACTAATATCATTTTCGTAAGGTAGCTTTTGAGGGTGACAACCATATACAATTAAGTAGAAACTAGTCTAACCTCATTATACTATAAAAATTAATCTCATTGACATCTGAAATTAAACAGCATAGCACCTAGCCAAAAAAAAGAGGCAAAAGCATACTTCTATGTTGATTCTGAATCAATATCAATACCCATTACTATATTATTCATAAAAATGTGAACAGCATATGAGGCATAACATCTAATTTTTCTTTATAAAAAAATTAATCCATTAGTTTTAAAAGATTCCAAAACTTTCTATTAATGATTAGTTTCTAGAGTATTAAATATGATCTAATACTAACGGGAGTTGGGTCTAGTGGAAGAGGCTAGTCTCCCACAACGTGGTAAACTAAGGTTCGAATCCTCGCTGGGAGATGTGTTCACATTTAGTGTCTGATAGTGCCTCAAATAGGATTGCTTTCAATAGGAGGATACTTATATTTTAGTAAAAAATATATATATATGATCTAATATACACGTGCTGAAATTCTTTTTCATCTGACTGAAGTTTTTTTCCCTTTATCTCTCTTAAACGTTTCTTAATTTTTCACCTGTTTTCTCTTTTTTATTTTTTTTTCCCCTTGAGAGCTTCACTAGATGATTATGCCACTCGAAGTTAGGATTTTATTAAACGTTTCTCTCTTTATGAAACAGGTGTAACAAAAAAAATATAAAAGATTAAAAAGAAAAATACAAGAGACGTAATGATAAATCACATTTAAAAAGGTGAAAATTTTGTTTATATGTCATTGGATCTGAAATTGATTATAATAACCAAAGATCAATATTCAAACTCAAGCGTAAATAGAACATCGGAGAAAACAAGTGTTTGATTTAGAGCATGTCACAACTCCCAAAAGGTGGCAAAGATTTAAGGAAATATCACATTATTATAATAGAATTACATGGCAAAAAGAAAATGAAACAAATCAATTAAATGAAAATTAAATGAACAACAAAAAATAGTAGTTAATTATTTGATTCAAGAAAAATTTGAAAAAGTTTAAAAAGGATATGCATGGCTCTTCTTACCAAATTTGCATATAACCAAAATCCAAAACCATTTTGCAACCTAAAACATGAAATCTCACACACACACACACACACGTTTTTCAAATAACATGTAACGCATAAAAGAAACTTATCTAATAATCAAAAGCGACAGTAACTTTTTAATCTTTGCAAACGGAATATACTATATATTAGTTGCAAAAACTGCTATACACACACACTCTCTCTCTTTTGTGTTCCCTGTAATACAATCATATACTACTCACTCATGAATAGGTAGTTACAGATTCAATTTGATTTTAAATATAAGACTTTGATTATTTTTATTTTTCATATTATATTTTTTAATTGAGGTCCTACGATGACTATACATGTTAAACATTTTTTATTCTAATACACATGATTAATAAGAGTATTTTAAGAAAAATAATACTCATTTATTACAGCTTACTAATTTAGCTGATTTTTTAATATTCATAATTTAGTTATCTAACTTTTATATTAAAAAGTAAAAGTAGTATAATTTTTTCTACGCATAGGGATCTTACAATCGGAAGTAATCATATTTGAGATACTGTCAAATACTAAATATGAGTATTTCTTCTAACAGGAATTTAAACACTTTCTCACCACATTAGCTCCTCCCACAAAGCCCAATAAATTATACTATAAAACCTACTTTGTAGTATAAATTATACTACAAAATAGATCTTATATTAAGAAACGGAGGAGTATCACTTTAGGCAGAAAGAGAACAGAACATAAATGATCAGTAGAAATTAAATCAAATTTAGAGATAAAAGAACATAAGCGATCGGTAGAAATTAAATCAAATTTCAAATATAGGTGTGGATGGAGTGAATTTTAAAAAGAGCTAAACAAAAGAAGGAAAAAGGAAAAAATAATTAATATTTAAAAGAAAATGACAACGAAGGTGGTCGTTGGGGAGGAGTCACAGGAGGGCGGCGAGTTACGGCGGTTGGAAACAAAGAAAGGAAAGACAAAGCTTGGATTGAAGGCAATGGGGACCCTGTAACCAACCACAGCGACCCCAACGTGGACACATTAGGTGATCTCTTCTTATTAACCTCTTCTTCTTCACTCTCACCCACTCCCTACTCCATACTCTCATTCTTCTTCATCCGCCATGGAAGCCAGCGCCGGACTTGTCGCTGGGTCTCACAACCGCAACGAGCTCGTCGTCATTCACGGCCATGAAGAGGTAACGAATCAATCACTGAACGAATCTGATTAATTTTAATTTGTGCTTTGTATAATTCATGCCTTGTGTGTTTTAATTTGGAGTACTTGAGATTGATTATTGGTCTCTTGCTTATATGTGTGTGTGTGTGGTGGCTGCAGCCGAAGCCTTTGAAGAATTTAGATGGCCAGGTCTGTGAGATATGTGGCGACGACGTCGGACTCACCGTCGACGGCGACTTGTTTGTCGCCTGTAATGAGTGTGGCTTCCCGGTTTGCCGTCCCTGCTATGAATATGAACGACGAGAAGGCAGCCAACTCTGCCCACAGTGCAAGACCAGATACAAGCGTCTCAAAGGTGTGTATGTGTGTCCATATATATATATATATATATATATATATATATATATATATCATGAAGCATGCTTAGTATTGATGTTGTGCATTTTTGGAAATGATCAGGAAGTCCCAGGGTGGAGGGAGACGAAGATGAGGAGGACGTGGATGACATTGAACACGAATTCAAAATCGCAGACGAGAAGAACAAGCATAACCATATGGCAGAAGCCATGCTGCATGGGAAGATGAGCTATGGAAGAGGCCCTGAAGATGACGACAATGCTCAATTCCCTCCTGTCATCGCCGGAAACCGCTCCCGTCCGGTCAGTGGCGAATTCCCAATATCATCCCATGCTTATGGAGACCAGATGCTCTCCTCTTCTCTGCACAAACGCATTCATCCCTATCCAGTTTCTGAACCTGGTAACTTTCATCATTCATTCTCTCACGCAACTTACGTACGCTTCATCTGGTTGATGTAATATTCATTCACAAAACAGGAAGTGCAAGAGGAGACGAGAAATACGAAGATGGCTGGAAAGATAGAATGGACGACTGGAAACTCCAGCAAGGAAACTTGGGACCTGAACCAGATGAAGATCCAGATGCAGTTTTGTACGTCTTCTTTTTGTGTGCGTTGTGTGGAATTTTAATGGTTGATATATATATATATATATATATATGAATGATATCAACTGATGATATATACTGTTGCAGGTTAGATGAAGCGAGGCAGCCATTGTCAAGGAAAGTGCCAATAGCATCGAGCAAGATTAATCCGTATAGAATGGTGATAGTGGCACGTCTTGTGATTCTGGGCTTCTTCCTTCGATATAGAATTATAAACCCTGTTCATGACGCCATAGGCCTGTGGCTCACCTCCATTATCTGTGAAATCTGGTTTGCTTTCTCCTGGATCCTCGATCAGTTCCCTAAGTGGTTCCCCATTGATCGTGAGACCTACCTCGATCGTCTTTCCGTCAGGTATGTGTGTGTGTATATATATGCATCATGTTCGTATGTGTGTTTTAAGGTTTTGAGTTAAGATATGGCATCTAAGATATTGTAATTATGCAGATATGAAAGAGAAGGAGAGCCGAACCTCCTGGCACCGGTGGATGTGTTTGTGAGTACGGTGGATCCGATGAAGGAACCACCGTTGGTGACGGCAAACACGATTCTGTCGATATTGTCGATGGATTATCCGGTGGATAAGATATCATGTTACATTTCAGACGATGGAGCTTCCATGTGCACGTTCGAAGCACTCTCAGAAACAGCAGAATTTGCAAAGAAGTGGGTTCCGTTTTGTAAGAAGTTCAACATTGAGCCTCGAGCTCCGGAGATGTACTTCTCGGAGAAGATCGATTACCTGAAAGATAAGGTTCAGCCCACTTTTGTCAAGGAGCGTCGAGCAATGAAGGTCTGCTCTAACCCAACGTTCTCATTAAAATTATTCATATTTTGCAAATTTTAGAATTACTTGCCAAATTTATTATTAATTTCTTTCTAAAAAAATATTAGCAAATTTTAGGGAAAAAATATCAAAATTGTTTAGGACATTATCGATTTTATTATAATTTTTATTAAACTTATAATAATATAATTCTGGTGCTTCAAAATAATTACCATTGAAAAATTTTAAATAATAATTTTTTAATACTTAATTGTAATGTAATTTTTTCTATATAAATTACTGTTATATATATGTTAAATAAATCGTAATCCTATCATAAATATCAAAGTTAATAGAAAATTGGTTTTGATTATAAACATAGACCCAATTTTGACTCCCAAATTTATGATTTTTTTATTAAATTCTCCGTATTAAATTATATATTAAAAGGGTTTCTAAAAAAGGTAGTTTTAATATAAATGACTAAAAAGTATTTTAAAGAAACTAACACATAATATTAACAAAAAATTAATTTAACTAATTTTTTAACATATACAAATTAGCTATATATTTAGAAAGGAGGTAGTATGTTATATTTTGATGGAAAAAAATTGTGGCGTATGCTTTTGGCTTCGTAGCTTGTTTTACCCAAACATTGGAAGAAGGCTGAAAGTATGTTGGGATGATGACAGAGAGAATACGAAGAGTTCAAGGTGAGAGTGAATGCACTTGTGGCGAAAGCCCAGAAGGTTCCACCAGGAGGATGGATTATGCAGGATGGGACTCCATGGCCAGGCAACAACACCAAGGACCATCCTGGAATGATCCAAGTCTTTCTCGGTCACAGCGGAGGCTGCGACACCGATGGCAACCTTCTTCCTCGCCTCGTTTATGTCTCCAGAGAGAAAAGGCCTGGTTTTGCTCACCACAAGAAAGCCGGCGCCATGAATGCTCTGGTTCGAGTTTCTGCTGTGCTTACAAATGCTCCTTTCATGCTCAACTTGGATTGTGATCACTATATTAATAACAGCAAGGCCGTCAGAGAGGCCATGTGCTTCTTGATGGATCCCCAAACTGGAAAGAAAGTCTGCTATGTCCAGTTCCCTCAAAGATTTGATGGCATTGACAGGAACGATCGTTATGCCAACAGGAACACAGTTTTCTTCGATGTGAGTCATTTCAACCAATACCCAAGTTGTCTCTTCCTTGCATTTGATTGTCCATATTTCCTAGTTTTATGTTTTTTTTTAACCTGCGAGTTGTTGTGTTTGTTTGCAGATTAACATGAAGGGTCTAGATGGTATCCAGGGTCCTGTGTATGTGGGAACTGGATGTGTTTTCAGGAGGCAAGCTTTATATGGATACAGTCCTCCAAAGGGTCCTAAACGCCCCAAGATGGTGAGTTGTGATTGCTGCCCATGTTTTGGACGCAGGAGGAAAGAAAAGTACGCAAAGGATGGTGCAAATGCAGAGTCTGCAATGCTACAACAAGGTTCTTATTACTAATCCTAGTCACCGAGTTAGGTTTCCATACAGAGCTGGCTATTCTTACTTGTGCCTGTGTGACTTGCTTTAGCAGGAATGGAAGATGATAAAGAGTTGCTCATGTCTCAGATGAATTTTGAAAAGAAATTTGGGCAATCATCTATCTTTGTGACTTCAACTTTGATGGAAGAAGGTGGTGTGCCTCCTTCTTCAAGCCCAGCAGCCCTGCTCAAAGAAGCAATTCATGTCATAAGCTGTGGCTATGAGGATAAAACCGAATGGGGAACTGAGGTAATGCAAACGGCTTAATACGAGACTTAGTATCCTATATTACCAAGTCTCTATCAGGTTTTAACTGATCTAAGTTGCTGGTTTTATCATGTGCAGCTGGGTTGGATCTATGGATCTATTACAGAGGATATCCTAACAGGTTTCAAGATGCATTGCCGTGGTTGGAGGTCTATTTACTGCATGCCAAAGAGACCTGCATTCAAGGGTACAGCTCCAATCAACTTGTCAGATAGGCTGAACCAGGTGCTTCGTTGGGCTCTGGGTTCGATTGAGATCTTCTTCAGTCCCCATTGCCCTGCATGGTATGGCTACAAGGGTGGCAACAAGCTCAAGTGGCTGGAGCGATTTGCCTATGTCAACACCACTGTCTACCCCTTCACCTCCCTTCCTCTGCTTGCCTACTGTATTCTTCCTGCTATTTGCTTGCTCACCGACAAGTTCATCATGCCACCGGTAACAATTCTATTCCCTCTTTTGCTTGAAAAACAATTCAACACAGACTAGCTAATTTGATATAACATGCCCATGATTCCATAATCTTCAAAAGTAAATAACATGATATAAATGCTGATATCATATAGGGCAGTTCACAGGAGTCAAGGCGTCTAAAGAAAATGTTAGAAACTTTTAACACTTAAAAGTGCTAAAGGTTGAGTCGAAGCCATTTTTGAGACTTGTCAATTGTGGTAGAGATATCAACAAAACTAACTATGAACTGTCACCTAAAAGCTTAAATTTTTTGGGTTAACATGGTCTTTCCCAGGATTCATATGAGATCTCTGAGCTCATGTAACTAAATTCTTTGATGGTTAATGTACCAGATAAGCACTTTCGCCGGTTTGTACTTCGTTGCTTTGTTCTCTTCCATCATTGCGACGGGCCTGCTCGAGTTGAAATGGAGTGGAGTAAGCATAGAGGAATGGTGGAGAAATGAGCAATTCTGGGTCATTGGTGGTGTATCAGCACATCTATTTGCTGTCATACAGGGTCTTCTGAAGGTGCTAGCTGGAATAGACACAAACTTCACTGTTACATCAAAGGCAGCAGATGATGAGGAATTTGGAGAATTATACTCCTTTAAATGGACCACTCTCCTAATCCCACCAACCACTATACTAATCATCAATATTGTTGGTGTCGTTGCTGGAATCTCTGATGCAATCAACAATGGCTACCAATCCTGGGGACCCCTATTTGGAAAGCTCTTCTTTTCCTTCTGGGTCATTGTTCATCTCTACCCATTCCTTAAAGGTTTGATGGGAAGGCAAAACCGAACACCCACCATTGTGGTCATATGGTCAGTGCTCTTGGCTTCTATTTTCTCCCTACTTTGGGTCAGAATTGACCCATTTGTGATGAAAGCTAAGGGCCCTGATACTAAGATGTGTGGAATCAACTGCTAAAAAGAGTGGGTTTTTATCTCTTTTATAGTGATTCTTTGAGATGAACATCTGTTGTAAGATGTGTATATTGTTGATTTGCAATATGGGGTATGATAATGATGCTTGAACCAGAATGGTGAAGAAATGCATTAGGATGAATAAGGAAAAAAGTGAAATTTTTGTGTAGTACAAAATTGCAGCTTCTCAGTTTTGTAAATGTATCAATGACATGTTTGGCTCAAATTTACCCAACGATTGGGAAGTAAATCAAACTTACAGATTTGTCTATTGTCCCATTTGTGATCAAAACTAAGTTTAATCTACTCTTTATGCTTGTGTTGTGAAGTTCAAAAGCACATGTAGAAATAGCACAAGGAATAATAAAAGAAAAGCAATCATCTGAAGACTTACTAGAGAGGATAGAAATTGAGGCAATGTTTTGATTCATCTGCCCAAAACAAAATCCAAAAGATCAAATCATAACAAAAATAAAGTATCAAGTGGCTCTTACCTGGGCACAGTTTGATCTTCCATTGTAATTGAATTATTTCTGCTCAAATTAACCTCAGGAAAGGAAAAACAACACACACACGCGCATACGCAGAGAGGCAAGGAAGAAAAATGAAATTGAGACAAAATCTCCATAAAGCCCATTTTATTATTAATTAAGCTGACTTATCACCATCAGTGTGCAAAAAGAAATTAGAACAGGTGAAGTAAAGGAAAAAATTATAAAATTAGCGGTCTTCATTGAGAAAAATAAACTTAAAGACCACTCCAAAAGAGTTATAGGTAAGCTGAAGATATTAAATCTGAGGCGGCACTTTGGACTTGGGGGGTTAGAGCCTTTGCAATAAAAAATGGACTGAAAACTTGTTCATGATAGTAGAAAATCCAGGAGAAAAAAAGTTAAATGATTACATCTGATGTGTAGTACTTTTCAATTAATCTGAAGTTTAATAATAAGTTTCATAATTGAACAGAAAAAATCCGGGTTCCATTTAAGGAATATCTTTGCTTCTGCTTCATCTCTGCTTTCCAATGTACGAGTGCCATTTTATTGCCAAGAATAAATATGCATTGGAACACAGTCGACAAGAGAAGAACTTACCCGATCAATGCTGAGTTTTAAAATTTTAATGCTATGGCTTCCGCCCATATAGACAGCTTCTCCAGATTCGATCATTTAACAATAAGGATCTTCTATGGTTCCGTTCTGTATTGGTACAGAGAGAAGGAAAAAGGTGTTTACAACTAATAGAAAAACCCAAAGGCTTAAGCCTTTTATTTATTCCCTCGTGTACGAAGAGAGATTAGATGAAGTGGGATCATCAAAAAAATTACGTATCATCAAGTTGTGCCCCTTTAACTATCATATCAAATTCAACATAGAGATGGTAACTATTTTCACTGTAGAGAATTGAATCACTGTAGAGAATTGAATCTTCATGATGAAGATGGTAGGTGGCGACATCCTATCCTTCTGTTCCCTCATCCCTCATTGTCATTTTTGCGTAGGTGAGCTGAAATAACAAAAACAGTCATTTTTTCCCCACAGGAAGAACAGACCTCAGTGTCCTGAAAATGATTGAGATTAGTACAAAAGCAGCAGGATGAATCTGAACTGAAGCATCTTAGGAAGAACGTCCAGTTTCATAATGTTTTCAAATGTTGCCGTATAAACATTATGAAACTGAAACGTGAGATGCTTCTTCCACCTGCATGACTTGACAAGGAGAGAACTTTCACCAATTATCTCCACATCAGAACATACTCTCATATCACAAAGTTGATGGCTCCATGTTTAGGCATTCAATATGTTTCTTAAGCGCAAACTCTCCCCTGTTTCAGACATGAACTTTAGTTGCAGTATTACTTCAACAAAATAGCAACCCCGCAACCAATGATAGAATCCTTATGTCGACATGAGAATTTGTCTCAGAAATTATAGTAAAATGTAAAAAATTTTAATTCAGAAGAGCAGCTATAAATGTCAACCCCGACTTCAGTCATCCATACTTGATCTGCCCTCATTCATCCCCCGCCATGGAAACTAGCACCGGACTTTTTGCAGGGTCTCACAACAGCAACGAACTTGTGGTCATACAAGGACATGAAGAAGAGGTAAATCATTAAAAAACAATACAAGTTTGATTTGTCGTACGTTTAACAGTCTGCTTATGTTGGACTTGACAAATTCTTTCGTTTGGTGCAGCCTAAGCCTGTGAAGAACTTAGATGGGCAGCTATGTGAGATGTGTGGTGATTCTGTAGGATATACAGTCGACGGAGATTTGTTTGTGGCCTGTGAAGAGTGTGGTTTCCCAGTGTGCAGGCCTTGTTATGAGTATGAAAGGAGGGAAGGAACTCAAGTTTGCCCCCAGTGCCAGACCAGATACAAGCGAATCAAAGGTATAACATCCAAGCACATGTTAATTTTAAACACTTACTTATATTGATTACAGGAAATTAACTACATAATTTACAAGAAAACAAAGTAAAATTGGAGTGGGTTTTCCCCCGTTTTGGTTTTCAATTATCGTTTTTCGGCTGTGCAAAGGAAGCCCAAGAGTTGAGGGGGATGAAGATGAAGATGACATAGATGATATTGAGCACGAGTTCAAAATGGAAGAAGAAAGGTACAAGCTCATGATAGACCGTGGAGAAGATGACGAGAATGCCAAATTACCAGTAGTAATAGCCGAGGTCAGTCTTGTAGTCTATGCTTGATACATGGAAATTAAAGGCGGTGAAAGGAAAAAAAGAAATATGGTTCATCAAAATTTTTGTTTCTTATGGTAGTTTCTAATTTTTTGTGCGCAATATGCAGGTGAATGGAGAGATTCCTGTTATTGGAGAACCTGGTATGTTTTCGCTTTCCCATTATATCAAGAGAATAGCGCATTTCTATTATTTCCAAAGCTAAAAAACAAAACACAGGAACTTGCTTATAATAATCATAGTGCTTTCAATGGAGCAGGAAATGCAAAGTCGGATGAAAAGACAGAGATAACAAATGAATGGAAGGTGCAACAAGGCAATCTGTGGCCTGAAACTGATGCATCAATTGATCCTGAAAAGGCCATGTAAGCACCATGACCTATCTCCCGATTCAGAAACTTTGTAACAAATCTCAAAAGTCTTTAACTTGAAATCCAGGAAAGTCATGAACTAAGTAACACCGTGTTGTGATACAAACTGATGCAGGAGAGACGAAGCTAGACAGCCACTCTCAAGGAAAGTAGCAATACCATCAGGCAGACTCAGCCCTTACAGGATGATGGTCGCAGCTCGGCTTGTGATTCTGCTATTGTTCCTTCAGTACAGAGTCTTACACCCAGTGCCTGACGCAGTTGGACTCTGGCTTGTATCTGTAATATGTGAAATATGGCTTACATTGTCGTGGATAATAGATCAGATTCCGAAATGGTTTCCCATTGGCCGGGAGACATACCTTGATAGGCTTTCACTCAGGTATATTGATTTAGCTCATTCGAAAAGAGTTCACACATACTGATCTAATTATGCAACAACAACGGCTAATATTATAATTGCAAGTCACTAGCAACATATTTATATATAATCATTCATACCTATACATATTTTGGGCTTAGTTCACATAAACTGATGAAACCTAAATTGAATAATGAAATAGTATTGGCATTTTTTTATCTTATTAGAGCATAAATCCGTAATAAGAAGCAAATTTTCTGTAACTTGTAATGCAGGTTTGAACCAGAGAACAAGCCGAATTTGTTTCCTCCAATAGATGTCTTGTCATACCGTGGATCCGATTAAGGAACCGCCACTAGTTACAGCTAATACTGTTCTTTCAATCTTGGCCATGGATTACCCT